>NC_133652.1:261730330-262330330 GCF_009905375.1 Apium graveolens | reverse complement strand
GAGCCAAAAATGCCCAACAAGTATATAATTTGAGTTTCAAGCATTAATATCAAAGGGGAAATTTCCGGACAAAATCTTTAAACAATTTTAAATAATTCTATTTATTTGAGGGAGTTGAGCGAATAAACGTTGGTTGTTACCAACCTTTGATTGTAAATCCAAAAGTGACAAGCGATTTCCAGATTCATCTCCTAAATCAGGGTTTTTGTCGGGTTTTGGAATCATAAAACCTTTCGAGAGAGAATGTCGTTAATGGCGATCAACAATAAATTAGACTGGACACTAGTTCACACTCATACCCTGCTGATCAGCCAGGATACAATGCAGATCTATATCTCACTATATAGATCCAGTCGGGTACCCAGGCTCTACGGCCCATCTCAAGGATCCGGTTATATCCCGGTCCTTAGGATTAAGAACACTTAATCCCACACATCACTATCCAGCCCGTGGAGTATTTTGATGTCAAATCATTCTGATTTCAAAATATCCCAATTCAGGGTTCGTAAATAACCCGAAAGAATGGGTATTTGCTCAAGAGAACAATCGATAATATAGGAACAATATTGAAAAGAACTAGCATAATAAGAGTAATTGCAGTGAAATATAAAACAGTTAACTATTCTGAACTTAGAATAGGAATGAAGAGATAATTGTAGTATTTTACGAGAAAAATAAGGAATACTTTCCTTAATAAGCTTTAATCGCTATTACTGGTTGACTTTGGTTTGACTTGAACGTTCGGCTTTATCGTCAAACTACTATCCCATTTTGGTTACGATCCCAACACTCAGGCCCTTCGATTGAAACTTCGTTGATCTCGATGACTAATCACTAGATCATTCCTAGTCCGATATCGATAGTCGGGTTTTCCGTACAGGGTTGAAATACCCTAATTGAGATAATCGCTTAAGCTTAACATCAAATCGCTATCACTGCTACCCATACGATTTCAGAACCCGACTCGTATTTATATGTATTATTTAAGTACACATAGCAATTATGGTCCATATTTTTGAAACTCGGTTCAGTGTTCGTTTTCGGAAAAAACGTATACTTGTTGGTTTGAAACTAATAAGGTGATTATAAAATATTTTGTTACAACATATAATTGAATTCGTATAATATAATTATATACTTTCGTTCGACGTCTCCGATAATTATAGGTTACGTTCCCGTATTTTCGGAAATAATTTCCCGAAAATCGGGCAGCATCTCCTTTGTTTATCGGCCTACCCGTCGAAGCAAATCGACGTCAACAATTAATCCAACAACAATCCCAATATTCAAGAATCCCAATCACCGACAAGAATTCAATTATTAATTATTATTATTCGAATTTTTATGTTTTTATTTTTAGGACTCAGATTATATCATCACGGTCCACCGTCGGCTCGCCGAAACTCATCGCCGACGAAGATAAAATTCGCGGGTTCCCGTTTATAACGGACGTCCGACACGAATTTCACCGATTAATTATGATAACCCGCACGAATTTATTTTATCACGAAAAGTTAATCAATAATTTTCTGCAAGATTAAAAGTTTAATCAGTAAAACAACATAAACATTCGAACAAAATACAACGCAACACACGCGCTGCAGCAATGCATCAGCAAACAGAACCAGAATAAAAACATGGCCGGGAAACGACCAACCCAGGCGGCAACAATCCGGAAGAACAACCGAACACACATATACACGCGTGTACACACGCACACACACTAACGCACCCACACACATACGCACACACTCGAACACGCACACACACACAAGCATGTATATATACATATGTATATATATATACACAGTAGTAAACAAAACAGGGCCAAAAATTCACTGAAACAGGCCGGCCGGAAAAACTCACCGGAATCGGAGCAATCGGGAAGGGGTAGAAAATAAACCGAGAAACATATAAAGAGAAATAGAAGAGAAAGGAGTATTTGAGAGGGATGAGAGATGAACGAGAGAGGGAGAGTGATCGGGAGAGACGAGAGAGAGATTTGAGGAGAGAATTAGAGAGAGAGAGAGAGAGAGAAATCGAGAGAGATTTGAGAGAGATGAGAAACCGGTCAAGAAAAGAGGAACAGGGGTGTAGTGTATGTGTTGTTCTGTATATATATATATATATATATATTCTTTTCGTTGTTATCCAGATTCGAATCGCAATTAATGATCTCATCAGTAAATAATCTACGAGTAATAATAACCCGGGAATTTTATCCGAACACATTTAAAAATTCTTGAGATAATTAAAACTAATTATCATTAAAATTTTATAATTTTAAAAATTATTTTCGAAACGCGCATTCGACCCTTATTTTACAATTTTAACGAATACATTTGCAATTAAATAAAAGCTAGAATTTTTTTGAAATAATTTTAAAATTCTTGAAATATTCCAAACTTAATAAAATAAATTTTTCATAATTTTTGAAGCATTCTGGAATTAAATACTAATTTTACAATTAAATGAAATCAGAAAATTGTCTAAAGATAAATAATCAATAAAATATTGATTTCTAAATTTTATAAACTCCTAAAAATAATAAATAAAATTATAAAGCAACAAAAATAATTTTAGAAACAATTTTAGCATTTATGAGAGTAAATATTCAATAAAAATCATTTTAAAAATAAAATAATGTCATACAGTTCAATAATTAATTATACAATTAATCTTCGCACTCCACCAATCAAACATAATTAATAATGCAGCAACACAAAGCTGACAAAGCCTATGCAAATTTTATTTATTTAATAATTCAATTATTACATTTACATATTGGGTTTGAAAATAGATTACTTAGCCACTAAGTAACTATAAAGACGATACGATTTTAATATCAGATTTGGATAATTATCAAAACAGAGCTTCCTATAAAATACTTTATACTAAAATAAGGTAATAAAACCTCGCCTTTCGAGAATACGGGTTTTATCGACCTATAAAATGATTAGCGTATCAAAAATTTTACGCCGGGATTCGTACGGGTCAATCCGTACCCTGGATAGAAAAAGTCAAAATATGAAAAGTGTTCAGAATTATCAGATTCGGTTAGGAAGGAAATTTCGGAAGAGTTTCGGGTTGTAAAAACGCAAGAACGGTTGAAGTGGGACGATTTCCTATTCTGAAAAGTAATTTTATAATCACGTAAAATAATCATTATTGATTCTATAAATCCTTATAAAATCACATAACATTCCAAAAATTACCAGAAAAATACCAAAACTATCTATATTTTATCCTGGATAATTAAAGATTAAAATATCTAAATTTTATCAGAAATAAACATCCAAATATTAATATCAATCATCAAATAATTCACCATAATTCACATAAATATCACATAATAATTATTTATTGATAAAAATAATTACATAATATTTCCCGGGCGTTACAGTTGTAGTGGCCATGGGAGTTGATGCAGTTGAGAAATCTTGCATTCCAAATCTTTTGAGTAGATTCCTGGTGTATTTGGATTGATTTATGAAGATTCCTTCATCAGTCTGTTTAACTTGTAACCCCAGAAAGTAACTCGGTTCTTCCATCATACTCATTTGATACCTGGACTGCATTAGCTTTGCAAATCTGTGACAGAGTTTATCATTAGTAAATCCAAAAATGATATCATCAACATATATATGTACTAATAATAAGTCCTTACCATGGTATTTATAAAAGGGAGTTTTGTCAATTATACCTCTTGTGAAACCACTCTCTAGCAGAAATAGAGCAATTATTTCATACCAGGCTCTTGGAGCATGTTTCAGTCCATATAGTGCTTTATCCAGTAAGTAGACATGATCTGGATACTTTGGATCAATGAACCCTGGAGTCTGTTCAACATAAACTTCCTATTCGAGTTCTCCATTTAAGAATGCACTCTTCACATCCATTTGAAACACCTTAAACTTCTTGTGAGCAGCATAGGAAAGAAAGATTCTAATTGCCTCAAGCCTTGCAACTGGAGCAAATGTCTCATCATAATCAATGCCTTCTTGTTGTGAGTAACCCTTTGCAACCAGTCTTGCTTTATTCCTTGTAATAATGCCCTCACTATCAGTTTTTTCTGAACACCCATTTTGTGCCAACTACAGATCTATTCTTTGGTTTTGGCACAAAAGTCCAAACTTTGTTCCTTTCAAATTCATTGAGCTCCTCTTGCATTGCTGTGATCCAGTCAGTATCTTGCAGAGCTTCTTCAGCCTTCTTAGGTTCAATTTGAGATAGAAAAGAATGGTAGAGACATTCATTCTAAGTGGCTTTTCTTGTTCTTACACCACTGTCAGGGTTTCCAATGATTAAGTCAGATGTGTCTGACTTAGACCATTTTCTTGCAAATGGAAGTTGACTCCTAGAAGGCGAACATCCCCTTGATCCATGAACTCTATGTTATTTCTTTGATTAGTACAACTATTATTTCCTGATGCTCCCCCTGAATCAGTGTTCCCATTGTTATCAGTATTTGACTCATCAGAGCTTGAGGAAGATGAGTTTGATGATCTTTCTACTGATGTTCCTTGAGTTGAATTACTTAAAGTAGTCTCTGGATTTGAGTCATGTTGCTCCCCCTCAACATATGCTTTAGTGTTAGAAGTATTTTCACTATTCTGTAGAACCTCAAAGCTTCGAGTGATATCAGGATTTACTGTATCGGAGTCAGGATTTAAAAGTTCAGCATAAGGTACTTCATTTTCAAATCTCAATTTGTCATGGTCATCTGCATCTTCTAGACTTGTTATCTTCTTGTCATCAAAAAATACATGTATGGATTCCATGACTGTTCTTGTTCTTAGATTGTAAACTCTGAATGCTTTTGTGGATAATGGATATCCCACAAAAATTCCTTCATCGGCTTTTAGATCAAACTTTGTTAGATGCTCCGGATGAGTTTTGAGAACAAAACACTAACAACCAAAAATATGAAAGTATTTCAAATTCGGCTTCTTTCCCTTCACCATCTCAAATGGTGCTTTTTCATGCTTGTTGATCAATGTTGCATTTTGTGTATGGCAAACAGTTTGCACAGCCTCAGCCCAGAAGTAGGTTGGCAATCTTGCTTCTTCTAGCATGGTTCGTGCAACTTCTATCAGAGTTCTATCCTTTCTTTGAACAACTCCAGTTTGTTGTGGAGTTTCTGGAGCAGAAAACATCCCCTTGAGTTTGCAGAACTCATCCATAGAGCCATTCTTTATTTCAGTTCCATTATCACTTCTGATGATCTTCACTTTGTATATTGATCCTTTTTCCAGCTCCCTTACATGATCAAGAAGAATGGATGAAGATTCATCCTTGGTGTGCAGAAAATACACCCATGTGTATCTTGTATATTCATCAAAAATTACGAGTGCATACCTCTTCTTGGCAATTGACATAACATTCACTGAACCAAAGAGATCAATATGAAGTAGATGATATGGTTCAAGAATTGAGGATTCAGTTTTACTCTTTAAAGAAATTTTCCTTTGCTTGGCTTTCTGGCATGAGTCACATAAGCCATCAGGGGTAAAAACTACATTGGGCAATCCTCTCACAAGATCTTTCCTCATAAGTTCATTGATATTTTTGAAGTTGAGGTGAGAAAGTCTTTTATGCCAGTTCCAGCTGTCTTCCACAGACGCTCTACTCAGTAGACAAACTTCTGATTCATCAGTACTTATGGAGACCCTAGCTTCATATAAACTACCATGTCTTACACCAGTAAATGCAATTTTGCCGTCAGACTTACTGACAATTTCACAATGCTCTTCATAGAAGTTGACGTGGTAATCTCTGTCACAGATTTGACTCACACTGATCAGACTATGCTTGAGTCCTGCAACCAGAGCTACATTTTCAATGATGACATTTCCAATTTTGGTTTTGCCAAATCCCAAGATTTTTCCTAAGTTGCCATCTCCATAAGAAACGCTTGGGCCAACCTTCTCCTCAAATTCTGATAGCAGGGATTTATAACCAATCATATGTCCTTAGCATCCACTGTCCAATACTAGAGCATTCCTCCTATCACCCTGTAATCAGTAATTTCAATCAGTAAGTGTTTTTAAGGACCCAGACTTGCTTGGATCCTTTGGCCTTTTTAAGTTTGTTAACATATGCAGCAAAAGAATTTTTATCAGATTTTATATTAACATCCTTACTATCAGTATTTATACATGCAGAAACAAATTTTGCTTTAATTAAAGAGGGTTTCAGTTTATAATAATCATAATACAAACGGTGCTACTCTTTACATGTGTAAATAGAATGACAAACATTACCACAATGAAAACAAGGACTCTGTGGTTTATATCTAACTGTTCTATTCCTAAACTCTGATTTGGAAGGAACAACATTTATCTTTTTATTCTTCTTGTAAGAATTAGTAAGATGATTATTGCTACAACAGTTTAAACAGGTCTCTCTAGATGCATTAGGAGGGGTTACATAATTTCCATTCTTATTAACACCTACCTTTTCATTCCTATTTTTCCTAGACCTTTTCCTCTTATTTTCATGTGAAGATCCTTCAGCTTTTGCCTAAGCTATTTTTGAGTCATTGAACCAATATTTACTAATTTTGTGTGAACTTGTTCACTCTTATCAGTATTTAAGTTTGATCTAGGTGCTGAGGTTGTACCTTCCTCATGGATTGACTTAACAATATTAGC
Organism: Apium graveolens; assembly: GCF_009905375.1. Taxonomy (NCBI): domain Eukaryota; kingdom Viridiplantae; phylum Streptophyta; class Magnoliopsida; order Apiales; family Apiaceae; genus Apium; species Apium graveolens. The sequence continues at coordinate 262,323,677 of NC_133652.1, read as the reverse complement.
ACTTAGATTAAACTTAATGGTCTTTATCTGAACCTTGTTCAGTTTGACCTTGCTATTGTTCGGGCGAAAACACGCGCTAAAATAACACGCAAGTATACGCGTTCGCAAGTAGTATAAGATATAAATCAGATTCGTACCCACATAGACTCTTTTTAGTTAACTTAAGATTATGCACCTATGCAACAATTGTATGGCTATCGCTCAATGCTAAGACAATAAAAAGTTGAGATGTTTATAACTAAGATTAAACTAACATGCAATTAACTAAGAATAAAACTGATTGAATTAACTATATAAGATAAACATGGAATTCTAACTTCATTAAATACTTCATTCAAAGTCGTTGTTCTTAACCTTAGCATGCAATGGTGATGACAACTAATCAGATAACACAGAACTAGTAAATGCCAACTTTTGTTGCACAAATACCCTACTACTAGACATCCACAAAAGAGATAGAAGCTAAGTAGACACCAATTATGTTGATACCCATGTAGCGAGCGTTAGGTTAGCAGATCCTAGACTATAAAAGCATTAGGTCACTAGGCACAAAGTCCCCTAGAACTTAATAACTTGAGTATTAAAGAGCCCGCTCGTGATCAATTATGCATAACACAATTTTTTTTTCTCATGTTATGAAAAACGAGCATTGATATCCAATGTTTTTCTCCAATTTTAAAAATCCATGTTATTTTGTCACTAAGAGAATAACATAAATCCTAGACATAAACTAGTGATTAAACCTCAACAAACAAACAAGTCATGATCATGATCTAGCACTCAAGCAACCTATATGACTTAGTGAAAATTTTCTTGTTTCTAGCATGCAAATCAATTCGTTAGGACTTAACATTCCTCTATACGACATCACTATACTCGAATCATCATCACAAATTAATCAGAAAAGCAACCTAAGGGGTCATGATATAATGTCAATACAACTATATGTAACATACTAACATGATAACAAATATGCAAAACAAAAACAAAAACAAATAACTACATGACAAATATGCAAACTATATGAACTAAACTATCATGAATATACCTATATATGGACTCACAAACAAATATTCCTTAACTATCACCCCCAAACTTAAAAATTTCACTTTCCTCAGTGAAGGTAATAGAAAGGAATCAAGGCATACCTACTCGGAAGAAGAAGGATCATCACCCTCCGCGGGTGGAGTGTCAGGAGGTGGGTACACAGAATCCTCTCCAAAAACTGGCCACTATATGTCAACCCCCGTGGCTCGAAAAGTTGTACCCAATGCCTGAGTAAGATCCCGCGCAACCCTGCTCTGCGACTCATACATCGCGTCCATCCGCCTCGTCAAAAGCCTATATTGTGTCGAGCCTAAACAAGCACTATCATCTGTCTTCTGCGGCTGCTGCTGCTGCGAAGAACTAGCCTCACCAATCTGATTTCTCCACGCTGCTCTACGTGCCTGAGTCGAACCACCAGCATACATCTGATCGGCTGGATGGCCACCCGGCAAATGATCATAGGTGTACCCAAGTCCTTTCTCGTCAGCCTTCCCACCATACCACTCTTGCATGCTTAAGATTGTAGAACTGTCGATGAGGGTGCTCGGTAACTAAAACTGCTCGTGTGTGGGCCAATGAACACCCACCGCAACATAAAGCTTGATCACAATCGAGGCATAAGAGATAAACCCCGCAGTGCCTTCACGCAAAAACTGTAAAATACCCTGATAAATAACAGAACTGAGATCCACATAATCTCCCTGCAAAGTCCCCCATAATAACTTCGCACGATCCACAGTCATATCATGCACATGAGAAGAAGGCATGATATTTGCACAAATAAAAGTATTCCAAGCACGAGCAAACATGTTCATGCATGATTGTGGTTGAGGTAGCTTAGCCACAATCAAATCCAAATGAAAGTCCTCCCCCGTCTTATTAACCCACTCCTCCAGAGTTGGCTTCCTCACAGGTTGGTTGATAACCCGACGAATAGCCTCCGGGTTGTAGTCCACTGTCAACCCACGCACCACCGAATACCCATTATTATCAGCTTTTGTGTTTGCATAGATCTCGTGAACGATACTCACAGGCACAACCTCGGGTGCCTCACAAAACGAAACCCATCCCATCTCCAAGATCATCTCGAGAAGCTAACCATCCTTACCCGAAGGTAGAAAACCCATCTCTTTCGCTATTTGCTTAGACAACAATCTTGTGTACTCCTCTTCAGCCGCCGGAGTAACAAACCATGGCCTCGTACCCCCAACACTCGAAGTATCGGTAGAGGTGGGGTTACTGTTGCTGCTTCCTTGAGTGCGGGCTCTCTTTGGTGCCATTGGAATAAATTAAGTGAGATAAGAGAGGGGTGTAGAGAGATTTAGGGTTTGAGAGAATAAAAGAAAGGTGGAGATGGATGTATATAGGTGTATGCATATATAGAGAATTAGAATTAGGGTTATACTAGAAGTGGGATATGATTTTGGGTTTAGTGGGGATAATGGGGGTGTTTTTATGACTAAAAATCGGGTACAAAGAGATTGTATAACTGCTGTGTGTAACTCTTTTTTTTTTTTAGATTTTCGGTTTGTATAATTTTTTTTTCACTGGGCACCAGCGCGGCCGCCCCGCATAGGAGCGCGGCCGCGCTTACTTTTTGCTGTTTCAGCGCGCCGTGCTCTTGGAAAAATTGCCCTATTTTTCTGATTTTCTTCCTTCTTTCTTCTTTTCTCAACTACTAATGTACAACAAACATGGGTTGCCTCCCAAGAAGCGGTTGGTTTATAGCGCTAGTTTACCGTAGAATTCCGAGATCAAGTTAATAATAAAACGACACTTACCACCTCACGATTTGCCGTATCTCCATAGTAATGCTTCAAACGCTGTCCATTCACCTTGAATGCCTATCCTGGATCGTTCTCAAAAATTTCCAGCGCTCCATGTGTAAACACGGTTTTGACAACAAACGACCCTAACCATCCCGACTTCAATTTTCCAGGAAAAAGACGCAGACGAGAGTTGAACAAAAGAACTTGTTGCCCCGACACAAATGATTTGAGCACTAGACCCCTATCGTGCTATCTCTTGACTTTCTCCTTTTATATTTTGTTGTTCTCATACGCTTGAAGTCGAAACTCATCGAGTTCATTCAATTGAAGCATCCTTTTCTTACCAGCTGCAGTTAGATCAAGGTTCAGTTTCTTTAAAGCCTAATATGCCTTGTGCTCTAGCTCCGCAGGAAAATGACATGCTTTACCATAAACCAATTGAAACGGTGACATGCCTAGTGGAGTCTTGAATGCTGTTCGATATGCCCAAACAGCTTCATCTAGCTTCAAAGACCAATCCTTTCTCGATGGACATACAACTTTCTCCAGAATTTGCTTGATCTCTCTGTTAGACACCTCAGCTTGACCATTAGTCTGAGGATGGTAGGCTGTAGCAATGCGATGATTCACATTATATCTCTGCATCATAGCAGTGAATTTATGATTGCAGAAATGCGATCCCTCGTCACTGATTATGACTCTTGGAGTTTCGAATCTTGTAAATATCTACTTGTGAAGAAAATTGAGCACAACTTTTGCATCATTTGTCGGCAAAGCTTCCACCCATTTTGAGACATAATTTACTGCCAACAAGATATACTGATTATTGCACGACGAGACAAACGGCCCCATGAAGTCAATTCCCCAAACATCAAAGACCTCAACCTCGAGAAGCACATTAAGAGGCATCTTATCCTTCTTTGACATATTACCCACACGCTGGCAGCGATAACACTTCAAAATGAACTGATGCGCATCCTTAAATAATGTAGGCCAAAAGAATCCTGCTTGAAGGATACGAGCTGCTGTCTTTTCTCCACCATAGTGGCCTCCATAAATAGTTGAATGACAGTCTCGCATGATACCCTCCGTCTCACTGTACGGAATAAATCTCCCGATGATTTGGTCAGCTCCTTACCGAAACAAAAACGGTTCATCCCACATGTGCCACTTTACTTCGTGAAGAAACTTCTTCCTTTGAGCATAAGTTAAGTCCGGGGGCATAAAGTTGCTCACAAGGTAGTTCACACTGTCTGCGAACCACAATTCTTCTACTTGCACCCCAAACAACTGCTCATCAAGAAAAGACTCATTTATCAATGTCTTGTCATATGAAATTGTACCTGGATCTTCTAAACGGGAGAGATGATCAGCTACCTGATTCTCAGTACCTTTTCTATCCTTGATCTCTAGTTCAAACTCTTGTAGTAAAAGAACCCATCTAATCAATCTAGCCTTCGAGTCATTCTTCGAGACGAGATAGCGAATAGCAGCGTGATCAGTGAAGACTGTCACCTTCGTCCCAAACAAATAAGATCTAAACTTCTCAAAACCATAGACAATGACCAATAGCTCTTTCTCAATCGTGGTGTAGTTCAGTTGAGCACCATTGAGGGTCTTACTAGCATAATAGACCACATAAAATACATTGTTTTTCCTTTGCCCAAGAACCTCTCCAACTGCGTAGTCACTCGCATCGCTCATCATTTCAAAAGGCTCATTCCAATCAGGTGCAATTATGACAGGTGCCTTGATCAAGCTCTTCTTTAAGCTCTCAAAAGCAGCTAGACACTCATCATCAAACTTGAAAGGGACATCTTTCTCTAATTGATTGCACAATAGTTTAGAGATTTTAGAGAAATCCTTAATGAACCGTCGATAGAAACCCGCATGACCAAGAAAACTGCGGATTCCCTTAACAGAAATTGGTGGAGGAAGGTTTTCAATGACCCTTGCCTTGGCATTGTCCATCTCAAGACCTTTACTAGAGACCTTGTGCCCAAGAATGATGCCCTGTTGCACCATAGAGTGACATTTCTCCCAGTTGAGAACCAGATTGGTCTCAACACACCTTTTAAGAACTGCGCCAAGATTTTGCAAGCACTCGTCGAAAGAATCCCCGAACACAGAAAAATCATCCATGAACACCTCCATATGACCAATCATTTTAGAGAAGATGGCCCTCATGCATCTCTGAAATGTGGCAGGTGCACCACATAACCCAAAAGAAACTCTTCTGAAGGCAAAAATACCAAACGGACAAGTGAAGATAGTCTTTTCTTGATCTTCTGGAGCAATGCAGATCTGATTATAGCCCGAATAGTCATCCAGAAGACAATAGTATTCGTGCCCAACCAACCTGTCGAGCATCTGCTCAATGAAAGGAAGTGGAAAGTGATCCTTCCTTGTGGCTTTATTCAGCTTTTGATAATCCATCCACACTCTCCACCCCGTGACTGTTCGAGTCGGGATGAGCTCATTCTTTTCATTAGCAACCACTGTGATGCCTCCTTTCTTCGGCACACACTGAACTGGGCTCACCCAAGAACTGTCAAAAATAGAATAAATGATGCCTACGTCTAGCCACTTAAGAATTTCCTTCTTCACGACCTCCTTCATGATAGGATTTAACCTCCTCTGTTGCTCAACAGTCGGCTTACTTCCTTCCTCTAACAGAATTGTATGCATGCAATAAGAAGGGCCGATTCCCTTAATATCTGCTATAGTCCATCCAATTGCCGACTTGAACTCTCTCAGAATTCTCAAGAGCTTTTCCTCATCACTACTTGAAAGGTCAGATGCAATAATAACAGGAAAAGTAGATGCATCACCTAAAAACGTATACCTCAAGTGTTCAGACAAAGGTTATAGCTCGAGTGTAGGAGTTTCCTCAATAGATGGCTTGAGACGCCCCTTAGCATTTTTGAGTTCTGATAATCCAAGAGATTCAAAAGGCATATCCAGCCTTCGCTTCCAAGGAGAAGCATTCAAATACTGTAACTGCTCATCACCTTCATCATCTTCACTATCTGAATCCCCAATCAAGGCTTTCTCTATGGCATCAGACCTTAGAATTTGATCAACATCTGAAGTAACCATGGAATCGACCAATTCCACTTTTAAGCACTCATCTTAATCAGTAGGGAATTTCATGGAATTGATAACACTAAAGGTCACATCATGATCCTGTACTCGCATAGTGAGCTCACCCTTCTGTACATCAATCAAGGTTTGGCCAGTAGCCAAGAATGGTCTTCCCAAGATTATGGGAATCTTTTTATCCTCCTCGAAATCAAGAATTACAAAGTCAGCAGGAAATATGAGTTTGTCCACCTTGACCAAGACATCCTTCACAATGCCTTGTGGATATGTAATAGAACGATCGGCCAACTTCAAGGACATATATGTAGGTTTTGGATCAGGTAAACCCAACTTCTTGAAGATAGACAAAGGCATCATATTGATGCTAGCTCCAAAATCACATAAATACTTGTCGAACGACAAGTTTCCGATGGTGCAAGGAATAGTGAAGCTTCCAGGATCTTTAAGCTTCGGAGGCAACTTCTATTGCAGCACAACACTTTCCGAGAGAGAATACCTTTCATAAACTTCGCATAGCTAGGCATCTGTTCAAGAGCTTCGGCGAAAGGTATGTTGATGTGAAGTTTCTTGAAAACTTCCAAGAACTTAGCAAATTGCTTATCCAACTTCTGCTTCTGCAACCTTTTAGGAAAAGGAGGTGGAGGATAGACCTGTTTTTCCCCTGCATTACCCTCAGGAGGAGTATTGATAACAGTTTTCTTCCTTGGTTCCACATCGGCATCCTTCAACACCTCTTCTTCAGCCACAATTTCATTTTCCAAAACTTGAGATTTTTCAGGGCTTGCAACCTTGCCAGACCTCAATGTAATTGCCTTAACCTGCTCTTTTGCTTCCCTCTTGCCTGGAACTTCTGTGTCACTAGAAAGTGTACCAGGTTATCGATTCAACAAAGCATTGGCAATCTGGCCAATTTGATTCTCCAGAGTCTTGATAGAAATTGCTTGGCTCTTACACATGAGCCTCAACTCCTCCAATTCAGATTTTTCATTAGATTGACTTGTACTTCTATGCGGTAGTTGTTGAAGTTGGAGTTGTTGTCTTGGTGCATATTGTGGTTGTTGAAAATAGGAGGGTTGAATTGCTTTGCTCCATACTGATGATAAGCTTGTTGCACCGTATTCTGATTATTTCTCCAGCTGAATTTAGGATGATTGTGGTTGTTAGGATGATAAGTGGCTGGAACTGGTTGCTGCGACGTCCGAAAGTTGCTTACAAACTGAGTTGATTCACCAGAAATAGCATACTACTCAGTTTTATGCGCACCGGCACAAAGCTCACAAACACTTGTGATCTGATTAACTCCATAATTAGCCAAAGAATCCACCTTCATCGTTAAAGCCTTAAGCTAAGCAGCTATAGCAGTAGCTATATCCACCTTCAGAATTCCTGCTACCTTTCTTTGAGGGAGTCTCTGAGTTGGGTTCTGGTATTCATTAGCAGCCATCAGTTCAATCAACTTATATGCTTCATCGTAGCTCTTATCCCATAAGTCTCCACTTGATACTGCATCGAGCATGGGTCTTGACTGTGCTCCTAAACCATTATAAAAGTAATTGATGATCATCCAATCAGGCATTCCATGATGAGGACACTTCCTAAGATTTTCCTTTTAGCACTCCCAAGCCTCACACAAAGATTCTCCCGATTATTGCGCAAATTGAGTGAATGCATTTATGATTTCAGCTGTCTTCGCCATAGGGAAGAATTTAGTTAGAAACTTCTGAGCAAGATCCTCCCAGGTGGTGATAGAACCTGCTGGTAGAGAATGTAACCAACACTTAGCTTTATCCCTCTGAGAGAATGGGAAAAGCCTCATCTTTATAGCATCTTCAAAAACATTGTTGAACTTGGAAGTGTCGCAGATCTCGAAGAAATCTCTAATGTGCATGTTGGGATCTTCCGTTGGAGAACCCCCAAATTGGACTGAATTCTGCACCATCTGAATCGTGCTAGACTTGATTTGAAGGTGTTAGCCGCAATGTCTGGTCTGATAATGCTAGACTGAATGTCATTGATCTTTGGTTGAGAGTAATCCATCAAAGCCTTCAGATTCGCTGCTTGATCTCTCATTGTAATGATCGCTTCTTCTTCAACTTTCTCAACTTTTTAACTACTTCAACTTCTTCCAGTGCTTCTTTACGAGATTGAGAACGTGTTCGCATACACGCCCTCTAGAGTACCTGAAACACCAACAAAGTAGACAATTAAGTAAAATATCTGAGTTAGTGAACTTTAACGACCACAGATGTCAAGAACATAAACTAAATTAAACACTGAGTCCCCGGCAGCGGCGCCAAAAACTTGTTAGGGCGAAAACACGCGCTAAAATTACACGCAAGTATACGCGTTTGCAAGTAGTATAAGATATAAATCAGATTCGTTCCCACAGAGACTCTTTTTAGTTAACCTAAGATTATGCACCTATGCAATAATGGTATGGCTATCGCTCAATGCTAAGACAATAATAAGTTGAGATGTTTATAACTAAGATTAAACAGAGCCGTGCTTGAGGGTGTGCGAAGTGATCGACGGAACAGGGCCCAAAAAATTGAGGGCCACATTTTTTAAATATCATATATAATATATATACCTTGGTTGGAAAAAAAAATAAGTATAAGTGTGCAAATGGATAAAAGTTGAAAAAATGTTAAATAATTATACATTATTATCTTGAGCAAAATAAAAAAAATTATAAATCCAAAAATTTAAATAAGTCACAAAAATTATATAAAAAAATTAATTATAAGTAAAATATGTAAAAAATGTATTTATTTTTATAAATATTTTAGACTACAAGTTTTAATGATTACTCGGTTTTATGAAGACAACTTACACTCTATCATTTTTTCATATTTAATTTTTATGCGATTAATTTATTCTAAATTACAATTATATTAAATATTTACATATTTAAAGGAAAAAGTTAATTTTATAAATAAATAAAATTAAAAAATTAATATTTACACACAATTTTAAATTCGTTAATATATAAAAATTAGGTTTTTATGTGATTATTTTTTGTTTATAAGTAGTTTATTATATTTTATTAATTATGTACTTGTGATAATTTTCAGAATTTTTAAATTTATTTTAATTTTATTATAAATTACAAATTTTAGTTAATTTTTATTATTTTTAAATACTTTGTTATTTTTAATTATAAGGGCATTTTTTTAAAATTTTGCACAGGGCATTTCAAATCCTAGGACCGACTCTGAGATTAAACTAACATGCAATTAAGTAAGAATAAAAGTGATTGAATTAACTATATGAGACAAACATGAGATTTTAACTTTATTAAATACTTCATTCAAAGTCATTGTTCTTAACCTTAGCATGCAATGGTGATAACAACTAATCAAATAACACAGAACTAGTAAACGCCAACTTTCGTTGCACGAATACCCTACTACTAGACATCCACAAAAGAGATAGAAGCTAAGTAGACACCAATTATGTTGAGACCCTATATGTCTATAGAATTTGACAACATAAAGGTTTAATGAACAAGTTATCTATTGTGATTACATAGGGCAAGTAAGATTGTTAAAATTACCTACGAATCATGCATAATAAATACATGAACCTATGATAACATGACAAGTTCTAAATCTTTATATTCACTGTCGCTTTAATAGAGATTAAAAAACTATCTTATATGTTCACGACACACATAAGACGAATACGCACAACCAATACTAGGATATCATACAATCACCACACACTTAGGTATCAAAACAATTAACTATAGAATTCCATAAGTAATTCCGTTAGAATCCCATGACAACGATTAGTTCATAACCGAACTCTTCGTCACCATGGGTTCCAATGAAAGCATGGTAAATAACTAAGATAAACCAGGTCTGAAATAACTGAATAATATAAATAAAGTATGTTAACAAGAGTATTAGGTTCAAACAACAAAGAAAACAAGCATCCAAGATTACAAATTAAGCAAAGAATAACAAGTGAAAACAAGATCTTCTTCTCCTTCGTTGTATTGTGCTATTAGGTCTTCTTGCTGCTATCTCCTTCTTCTCGTCGTTATTTAAAACGTCTTCTAAAGGCTTATATATATAAGCCCAATAGATCAGGGGTCCAGAAAAAATTAATCTTATAATACAATCAAGATTCCTGAAATTCGATATAGTGCGGCCGCCCTCAAATCCAGCGCGGCCGTCCTGAGTTTCTGACAAATGGGCGCGACCGCTCCCAAGACTAGTGCGGCTGCCCTGACCTTCTGGAAATTCTAATTTTTCTTGTTTCCTTGACTTCAATTATTGGTTTCTTTCGTGTTAACTCCCGAGGCTCCTTCCTAACACCCTTTTAGCATAGAAACAATGTAAAATATATATCTTCCAAATATACCCTGAAATGCAAAATACTACAAAAACACATCAAAAACACATCAAAAACACAAATAACTTGAGTATAAATCACTAATTCGAGCCTTTACGAAGCGTTCTAAGTAGATATAAATTCCACTTATCAGCTATCAGTTTTTATTGGTTCAGTTTTCTCAATTTCTTTTCCACTTTTCTTATCAGAATTAGATCTAGTAGAATATCCTGATCCCCAACAGTCATTCTCTAAAATTTCCTGAGTTGTCTTTCCTGAGTTAGTCCAAAGTCTAATAACTTCTCTTTCTTTAACTAACTCCTTCTCTAGATAAGCATGCTTTTCTAACAATTTTTCTTTAACATAAATAACATTATCTTTTTCTTTTTAAATTTCCAGCATGGAAAGCAACTCAATTTCTAGGTGATCATTCCTTTTTTTTAACACAGAATTTTCACTCTTAATTCTATTATTCTCTAAGGTTTGATCCCTATAACTAACATGCATAGTCTTAAGAAATAATCATAATTCATAGATATCATTAGTATCAAAAGAAAGAATAGTCTGAGGTACCTTTAATTCAGCATTGTCAGCCTCAACATCAGCTTTTGCCATGAGAGCATAATTGGCTCCATTATCTGAATCTAATGAATCATCTCAGTTTCTCTTCTTTGAGATCAAAGCTTGTTTCTTCTCAGCTCTGGGTTTTCTGTAGTCAGCTGCAAAGTGTACAATTTCATTACCAGAAGATTTGAAATATCTCTCTTTTGACTTGTCAAGTTTTCCAGATCTCGATTCATTCCAATCGGTATTTCTTCTGTTGTTCATTTTATCAGAGTTTGAGGAACTGGAAACTTTTCTGAAAAATCTTCTCCCTTTCTTGAAGTTCTTGTAGACCATCTTCTTGAAACTTTTAACCAGTAGGGCAACCATTCGATCCATGTCTTCATTGTTGTTATGATCACTATCAGTATCTGATTCAATATCAGTATTTGAGTCATCATCAGAATTTGATGATTCAGTATATGATTTTGCAATCATGGCTTTCCCTTTAGAGTAGTTGTTTCTCCTAACTTTCTCCTTTGGGTTCTCTTCAACCTTGAGTGCAACTGGTCTAGATTTAGATCATTTCCTCTTACTTCTTTGCTCCATCTCTAGTTCATGAGTTTTCAGAATTTTATAGATCTCATCTAGAGGTGTGTCATCAAGTTCATAGTTATCCCTTATTGATGTGACTTTATAGTCCCACTTTTCAGGGAGAGCAAGTAGGAACTTCAAGTTTGAATCCTCCAAATCATATTCTTTGTCGACAAGGGATAAGTCATTCAACAACTTCTAAAATCTGTCATAGATCTCAGTGAAGGACTCATTGTCTCTTGAGTCAAAGTGCTCATATTCTTGAGTAAGTAGTGTACTCCTATTCTTCTTGATTGCGATTGTATCTTGATACTTTACTTCTAAAGCATCCCATATCTCTTTTGTTGTCTTACATCCAATAACTCTATTGGACATAACACTATCAAGACTAGTATGCAGGATGTGTCTGACCTTAGCATCCTTCATGATAGATGAGAGATCTTCAGGAGTATATTCCTTCCTGTCTTTGTCTATCATCTTTTCTGGTTCTCCTGCAAGAGAAACAACTACCTTCATTGGTTTATGAGGACCATCATAGAACCTGTTTAGATATTCAGGATCCGTGGCTTCCAAGCACATGGCCATCATGACTTTCCATATTGGATATTCATGTATCTTCAGGATAGACACCTTGATTGCTTCATACCTACTCATGTTGCTGCTTATCTGTGATGTGGCTGGGGTTGGTGGATTCGGATTCTGTGTTTCTTCTTCTTTGTCTCCCATTGTAGATTGATTTTCAGATCTCAAACTGTTTGTACGTTAACAGCAAGCTCTGATACCAAATTTTAGGCCCTTAATCAACTGTAGGGGGGGGTGAATACAGTTAATACAATTAATTCGACAAAGTTTCAACAGAATCAACAGTTTTTATATTAATATATAAAAACTGATTATAAACGTACTCTCTCGAAAGAATGAACAAATATCCTTGAGAGCTGCTAGGTTATACGAAAGATATAACAATGTCGCAATGCTTATAACATGAACCTAATCTTTGCTTTATATAAAGCACAACTACACAATGTATAAGGAATCCTATTCTATCAACAACAATGAAACCTATACAATTTTTCTTAGATAAAGTCCTTCACCGCCTTGAGTTCATGTTTCCTTTTCATTATCGAAGATCATGTGACAAGTACTGATTACATTATCCGTTGACATCATTATCATCTGTTGATACATAAGTTCTGATGTGAACTTCTGATAGTTTCTGCTTGATATCATCAATTGCTCCTAACATATAAATATACGATATATAATTTCTAATTTTATTTTAATGATTAGATTTTAAATATGGGACTAAAGTAAATTGTAATTTTCTTAAAAGTTTGTACAAATTATATGCACATAAAAAGATAGATAATTAGGAAATCTATACTATTATATAATATGCGAAACATTAAAATTTTGGTTAGTACGGTCCTTCCTTCAATTACATAATTGTCATTCTTTAAAAATTTCAATATTTTACTCAATTGCCCTTACTTAATTAATATATAACCCATTAACTTTATAAGTAAAATATGTTACCTCTTTTATTTTCACCAACTAAAAAAACTCTTTCTCTACAAGAATCTTCGACAATTCTTTTTAATCTATACCATTTTTTAAGTAAAACATGTTGCATTTTTTATTTTCTCCAAATAAAACACATCTTTCTCTAAAAATATTATGGACAATTCTTTTTAATATATACTGATTATCAACCTGTCAATTTATACTATATTATAATAGACAAAACATTACGAATTTGATATTCGGTCGGTACTCGCTGAAATTACATAATTGCCCAACTTAATTAATTTATTATTTTAACATAATTATCTTCTAGAATATGACAAAAGAATGGATGGGAAAAATAAAGTTTTATCGTGAATTAGAAAAGATTATTGTTCATGACTCTAAAACTAATGTTGATAAACTAAATCAACAACGAAGTTTGAAATAAACATATTTTGCCAATGAATAGTTCTCCAACATCGTAATGTCATACTAGCTAATGTGTGAAGTTATTATGCTACTATGATGTCATGTTGCTTATGTGTCAATCTCTTATCTAATTTCATTTTTTATATTGTTTTAAAATTTTCTCTTTCATATTCTTTACTTCTCTCTTTTCATTAATTTTCATCCTCCATTTCTCACTTATTAATTTTCACTAATTCTCTCTCCTCCCCATTTTTCATCCTCTCTCATTCTAATTACTCACTCGTTTTTATATTTTTGACTGATTCACAATATTATAAAATTTTAAGTAGAATTTATAAAATGAAATTTTTTCTATGACCTTTATATAATATACACAAGAAATTATTTTTACAATATTATAAAAATGTTACTAAATAACTTTTTCTTTAATATATATACTTTAAATAATTTTTAACTAAACTAATATGTTCATTTCAAACAAACTAAATATTAATCGAGCCTAGGGGACTAATCTAGTGTTAAATAAGAGCATATACAATGAAATTACAAATATAATATATCTGCATACGTTACGGGAGATTCAACATAGAAGCACTTTGAGATTCAACGTAGAACAGAGGCACACTTCGTTTCTTCTGTGGTCCCCGTATCAAAATAAATCTCGTTTTGTACCCTACGTCCCTACTCAAATTATCTCATTAAACAGTGGTCAATCACTCAATCTTATGTTTTTAATTTGTATCCTGTACAAACAAAATTTACGTGCTTGGGGCGAGATGGTGCTTGAAATTTATATATCCTATTAAAGGGCAGGTTTTTGGGTTGTGTAATTCAGAGCGTGACTGCGGGTTACGTAAAAATGAGTTCTCATCCGATCATATTTATAGTATATTTCTACGTATATACAACTATACAAGTTAAGATACTGGTTTCATTCCGCTCATTTATTAACATTTGATTTCGGCACATTAATTATTAACCGAATTCTCCCAAGTTAAAATTTAGTTTATGTTTAATTGATAATGAGTAATTTTTTTTTTATCGTAGATAACCCGCAGCCGCTAACCTTCGGGTCCGTACTGGATAAACCCTACGGGCTCACGCAATAGCCTACAAACCACGTGAAGATTCGAACCTATGACCAAGAGGATAATTTTCCCATCTTTAACCAACTGAGCCAACCCTTACGGGCGATAATGAGTAAATTTATATTAAGTTTAACTGAAATCGACCTATTGAATTTAAGATTTTTAAAATAATTAACTTTCAAGTTGAATTTACCGTCAAATTTCACTATAATTTGATTGATTTTTTTTTGAGATTGGAATATATACCGGTAAACAAAAAACGACACCAACCGCGAAAATTTTCCGTGACCCGTGGTTTAGAGGTATTTTCATAATTTTCCCGGATCGCTGAAATTTTCGCGGTCCACTTTATGTTGTTTCAATTACTAGCCGTTAGATCCATCATCTAACGGTGGAGAAAACATTTGTTGTAGATCAGTCCATAATTTGATTCATTTTTTTTTTAATTTGAGATTTGGAATATATATACCGGTACAAATCAATCACTGTTTTAAATAGCCTTGTAAATGGAGAAAGGAGAAAATGCAAGGCTGAAAGTAGTTGAGGTTGACATGCATGTGAAATAAGAGTAAAGTTGATAACATATGAACAAGAATATCTACCATGCTTTCTTTCTTTCATAAAATTTGATATCATGACCGGGTCCTAAACTACCCTAGGCCCCCCTAGCGTGCATCATCGTTACACTCGACAGGCTCAGCATTAGGGTGTGCTACTCTCAACCGAATAGAACTATTTAATGTGTTAGGGCACATTTTTTAGATGGATGTCTATATTATATATTTTATTTGTAAAAAAATTATAATACCTATTTTAATGAAAAAAATGTATAAATAGAAGGTAAATTATAGTGAATTATTAGTAATGCCAAGTGATTATAGGTATTTATCTTGAACTAAAGTAAAATGGTTATATTAATTTTAACAATTTAAGTAAGTTATTAAATTTAAGAAAAAAATTACTAAACAAAGTATTTAATAAAATTATTAATTGTTTTGATAACTAGTTTAAACTACTACTAATATTAACTATAAAATACTCTGAATATTAATTATTTTTTTGACAACTTGGGCAATTTATTAATTTTTAAAAATTCATTGTCTAGGTTATCAATTTATTTCAAATTATATTTATATTTAATATTTACATATTCAATGAAAAGAGTTATTTAATATTTTATTAATATATATATATATATATATATATAAATTTAAATAAATTTACATATAAGTTAGGTTATATATGATTATTTTTTTTATAATAATTATATCTTATTATTTATGTATTTGTAAGATTTTTTTTCCCAACTCTAATTTATTATAATATTTTATAAATATAATTTATTATTATTAATATTAATTTATTATTATTTAATAATATACTTAATTTTCTTGGTCTTCGGGGCACAATTTTGTGATTTGACACAGGGCACAAAAAATCTCGGGCACGCCTCTGCCCCGACACCTTTCTAATTTTTTTGAATACGATTATAATCAAATTTTTTAATATTATAGTAGTATACATTGTTGTTATTCATAAAAAAATTTGAAAATCATTATTTTAACAATCCGGTTAAAAAATTTAAAATTTGTGCAAAAAAAATCAAACAACGCCTAAAAAAGCGAATAATATATGGGTTTGGACTTTCTAAAACCGACGATGGAAAACCTTATTAGTGCGGCCTAAAATCACTTGAGTTTTTACAGATATAAAAATTAAGTCAAAATATAATTGTAGAAAAAATTTCATGTGAATCCATGCGATATGAATAGTATTGATTTTATAATAATCCTATTTTATTACGTATTAACGGTAGGAATTGAACGGGTTTTTTTTGTTAGAAAGTGACTGATCCATATAAAAGTTCAATTAAAATTTTGCATAATTACTAATTTTTATATAATATTTATATTTATATAGTTAAATTTTTAATTTAATATTTAAATATTATAAATTTGGGCACACTATTAATTTTTTTAATTATGACCCTTTAATTTATTTTTCCCTAATATATAAATATTTACTTATCCGAATTTCAGCTTTCCTTTTCAAATAGTTACCTACTATTAAATATTTCTGTTATCCATGTGAGTCTGTGACCATCATTTCGATTTTCAAATAATGGGCCAGCTGAATACGTAAATTGTATATAATAATATACTAGCATCTGACCCGTGCGATATACTGTTGTTTTTAAAAAATGACTTAAGAATACCCAAATATATTTTTATTAAAATAGCTATTTATGATCGGTTGGCATGTGGAAATATGTAAATAGTTTTTTAAAACAATTATAGTTATTAAATTAGGTTTTAAAATATATAGGTTTAGAACTTGGTCCAACTAAATAGTTTCCGAAAATATAAACCACGTCGATGTCAATAGGTCATGTTTTAATTAGAATACTTTAATTGAGAATTATTTAGGTTGGTGGGATTTTATTTTAATAAAAAATTATGGATATTAAAGGAATAGGAAAACCCGTTATATCAACCAACTCCAAGTAATTATATTTAGTTTATTTTAAATTTAATTTTTGCTCCGGTGGAACATTATTTTGTTTTGATAGTTGTATATATTATTTTGTGTAATTTGAGTGTCATTATATTGACTAACAAATTATCTTTCATATTTTAACTTTGTTTTAACCTGGTTCAATAGTATAAATTTTTTAAAACCGCATTAGTATTATATATTATTCCGCGTGAAAAATGCCCAAAATACACTATTTCAAGTTTTAAGTGTTCAAAATGTCCATTGGCAGTACGCCCAAAATGCCCACTGATTACGCATGTGTAGCATGTGTATTCTATTTTTTTTGTAAAGAATACGTATTTTAGACATTCGTATTCACTTTATACACTAACACGAATACACATGTTGAAAATGCGTATTTCGTTACTGTAGACGGAGATGCGTATTCTTTACAAAATATGAATATCAATTAAATTTTCAATATTTTATCTTTAATATAACAGTATAGCATAAAACCCGTGTGATGCACATTTGTATATAATTTTATATATTTTTGTAAAAAATTAATATGGATTGAATTCTTAATTTGTTCATTTAAAATTTTTAAATAATATGATTTAATGATAAATATAAAAATATATATATATATATGTTCATGAATTTTTTAAATAGAGGGACTCAAAAAAGATAACATCAGATTAAATGTAATTAAATTAATATTTATATGAGTATTTACAAAAGATATTATAATTTAAGTAAAAGTTTTATTTCAGATCGATAGTCTACAAATTATGCCTAATCTCATATAAATTTTATTTTATCTTCGATCAAAAGTTTACATTATTGTGCCCCGTATCAATGATTTATATTATTTTGTTTTAAGCGAAGACCCATATGAATAATATACATTATTATGTTTTAACTTAGGCCCGTTACACGAACCAAATTAAGCTAAGCATTTTTAGTTTGATTGTATTATTTTTAGCCTGGATTATTATTATAATTTTGTTTTAACCCAGATAAATTAATAGTATATATAATTTTGTTTAAGTTGGTCGAATTATACTTTAATTTTGATTTTACTTTAGATAACAAAACAGTTAGAAAAACTATTTTGTTTCTAATTTTTAGCATGATAAATAGGTTATGTTATTTTAGTTTAACGCGACTCAAAAATATATATTTTTCAGCCATTATTATTGAACAAATATAATTAATTATATTTTTTTGCTTTAAATTTTATTATACCCCTGATCAATAGTATAATTGTTTTAGCCTGAACGAAAAGCGTAGATTATTTTATTTTATCTCGAGGCCATTAAACCGAGTAGTAAATTATTTTCTGATTGTATGAATATATATACATATAATATCTTTATATATAATAGATTATTATAATATATATTATACATTTTAATTAAATATTAAATAAATTGGTTATTATAATAGCGATTGTTTTAGAATTTTAATTAAATAAAAATAAATTAACAAAATAAGTTGACTTCAATATAAATTATAGTAATATAGAACTACATATGAATTAAAATTCAAACTTGTTTGACTTTAATATTAGTTAGAATAATATAGAATTCACTATGAATTAGAATTTAAATTGCTAAACTAAGTTGATTTGGGAATCAATTAGAATTAGAATTGACCAACGAACCAACCCGACAACCAAACTTTTAATATTTCATCTTTAACATGATAATATAGATTATTCCATGTACAATGTACGATTTACTTTTAATATTTATTATGCATAGGGACTCCTTACAACCAACAAATCAGGACTGTTGAAGCGGTAAACGGAAGGCTGGGATCCACTACTGCCGCTATGTTTCATTGCGGCAGTGGCACACATACTCCATTTCCCTTTTTCTATATTAATTCATTTATCAATGCTTTTTTATCTACATAAATATTAAGATATTATTCTTAATATTTCAAATTAAAGATTGTATATTAAAAAATACTATAAAATATTTTTATAATATTATTAAATATTATATTTAATATTTTAAAAGTATCGAAACATTAAAATGAAATTAATATATTCAAATATTTAATAATAAATATTAAAATAATAAATGAAAATATTTTGATATTTAAATATTTTAATTATTCAATATTTTTAATAATAAATGAAAATATTTGAATATTTGAAAATATTAATAATGTTAAATATTATATCGAATATCAAATAAACATGAATCTACTACCGCAATGTTTCATTGCGGCAGCCGCAATGAAGCATTGCGGTAGTCGTTTTTCTTTACACACAGATACACGCAGAAACTAACCTAAAACTAAAAAACACACATAACAGAGGCGATTTTTGGCGATTCTTAGCGATTGAACACTCTCCTATATATATACACTCTGCTCCGTCCTATATATACACACGCTCCTATTCTCTCTAATCTGAATTACAAAACAGGTAATTTTACTTCTTCTTTTTTATATTTTAGTCTTCTCAATTGCTTATGAATTATCAAATGAAATTGCTCCTGTTCTTGTACATTACCTTAATGAAAATGTATGCCATGAACGGAATTTGGGCTTCTCGGTGTAGAAATTACTTTAATTTTTTATTGCAGTTATGAATGTGTATTAAAAATTTAGAAAACATGTGTTGTAATCACTTGATTGTGTTGAGATGATATTTTCACGCATTTGTTTATTTTCTTTTTCTTAATTACTGTTTGTTTGGAGTTGTACTGATGTGCTTTTTGGTTTAAAATATTGCAGATACTATGGACATGGAGTGTGGACCTCTTGATCGATCCTTGCTGACTATGCGATACCGCCATATTAGCAGTCTGATCTGGGAGGGCGGAGACAGGAATACCGTAGATGTTAGACAGCTGACAGCGATGATGAGTGAGTGGCATATACTTCCAGATCAGCAGGCTCTGTTGGATGCATATGGTTTTGGGGCGTTCGGCAACCCCCAGGTGGTTCGGCAGAATGACATCAGACTCATTACGGCCTTGATTGAGAGGTGGATGCCAGAGACTAACACATTCCATCTGTCGTGTGGGGAGATGACTATTACTTTGGAGGATGTTTATATGATTCTGAGATTACCGGTTACTGGCCGTCCTCTCACCCACAGCGAGCTTGAGCACCCGAAGGAGTGGTTCATGAAGAACTGAGAGGATCCGTCTATATTAGAGCTGGAGCGCAGGGACTTCTATAAGGATGGGCTGTATTTTAACCAGTTGAGGAATCGGTACGGGGCGAGAGCTGATACCAGAGATATGGATGCTGCTCAGATTGAGGTGCAGTGCAGAGTGCATACACGGGGTTATATATTATTTATTATTGGAGGCGTGCTTTTCCCTTCATCTTTGCGGGACGTGGTGCATCCCTGGTATATGCAGCTGCTCATGGAGGAGTTGGAGATTCGTGATTATGTATGGGGTGCAGCTGTTTTGGCACAATTGTACAGATCACTAGCTTTGACGGCTGATAGGTCTGTTAGCACCTTTAACGGGTATAGTCTGCTATTGATGTTGTGGGCTTACGAGAGATTGACACCCGGGAGGCTGGAGATTGCGCCTTAGCAGGAGATTCGGTGGCCGAGCCAGTGAAGGTTAGTAGAGTAAACCCCCACCACCACACACGTAACTACCAGGGTGATTTGGATAGTTTACAGCTACACTGGGTGACATGGCAGCCGTATGTCAGAATTTACGAGAGAGAGGCTGATCGTGATGATGTTGATGCTACTTATTTCCCGGTGTGCCGTCATATGGCTCTTGATCGTTTCCCGCTGGTGGCATTTGAGATAATTGAGTACCAGTATTCGGATAGGGTCCTGAGACAGTTTGGGATGTGCCAGCATATACTGGATGATCCGTTTGACCACGCTGTTTTGAGGTTGGAGAGACAGTCTTCTTTTCAGCGGCCTCACCGTCTTGCTATGTATCAGCAGTATGTTGCCGAGTGGGAGAGTTATGTGGCTACGGGCGGGCCGGAGATTGTTGAGGGAGGTTTGTATCTCTCGGCGAGTATATGCAGTGGTATAGACGGGTGAGTAAGATGAGGATCGCTCGTTGTGTACCCCCTGAGGGCGATATCATACAACCCCGTGACTGGTACCCTCAGCAGATGATGGGTGATGCGGTATGGTATTCTTTACTTGTTTCCAATTACAGTCTTTACCTGTTTTTCTATAACTACTTGTAAAATGGATTAAAAATGAAAATAATGAATTATTTAGGTTAATTTCCTGTGAATTATCATTAATTTCCTATAACTACTTGTAAAATGGATTAAAAATGAAAATAAGGACTTATTTAAGTTAATTTCCCGTTAAATATCATCAATTCCCTACAAGTAGTTATAAATGGATTAAAAATGAAAATAAGGACTTATTTAGGTTAATTTCCCATAAATTATCATTAATTCCCTATAACTACTTGTAAATGGATTAAAAATGAAAATAAGGACTTATTTAGGTTAATTTCCCGTGAATTATCATTAATTCCCTATAAATACTTGTAAAATGGATTAAATATGAAAATAAGGACTTATTTAGGTTAATTTCCCGTGAATTATCATTAATTCCCAATAACTACTTGTAAAATGGATTAAAATGAAAATAAGGACTTATTTAGGTTAATTTTCCGTGAAATATCATCAATTCCCTACAACTAGTTATAAATGGATTAAAAATGAAAATAAGGACTTATTTAGGTTAATTTCCCGTGAATTATCATTAATTCCCTATAACTACTTGTAAATGGATTAAAAATGAAAATAAGGACTTATTTAGGTTAATTTCCCGTGAATTATCATTAATTCCCTATAACTACTTGTAAAATGGATTAAAAATGAAAATAAGGACTTATTTAGATTAATTTCCCGTGAATGATCATTAATTCCCTATAACTACTTGTAAAATTGATTAAAAATGAAAATAAGGACTTATTTACAGTTTTTACTTGTTTATTTATTTGTAGTTAGAGAGTGCTATGAAGATGACATACATGATCCACATGCGCGGCCCTCCTAGCTGGTTCTATGATGTCATTCCCGATTTTCTCGCACATTATGATCGGGTAATGACCGAGTGGAAGGGTCTTGGATACAATAGGCCCGCTTTCGTCAGACCGAAAGATATTCAGCAGCCTCCTGTTGAGCGTCAGCCTCCTGTTAGAGATGCATGTGAGGTAGACATTCATGATACAGCTCCTAGTACCTCGCAACAGACAATGCCCCCTATCTCTCAAAAGCGTCCTCGTGAGGTACTAATGACTATCATTCACGAACTTGTGATCTTTTAAATTTCATCTATTGAATATGTAAATGACTTTTGTGTCTTTAATTTACATTAATGGCAGGATGAGACTGGTGGTCCTGAGGAGGATACCGCAGTACTAGTCCCCCCTAAACGTCCACGTGAGGTATAAATTTCTAACAAAATCTTTCATTTGATGCATCGTAGAACTTCAATTAATATGTCTGTGTTGACTGTAATTGCAGGAGGTTCAGTCTACTGGTGATGTTCCAGCCACCCATGCTCCTACACATGTATCTATTCCCCCTCAGGTACAAATATTTTATAAATATTGTCCTCCTATGCACTTACACATTTTCAGCTTCCTGTGTTGAAAAATGTTTATGTATTGGCTTGTAATTGCAGGTTGAGGTTCAGTCTACTGGTGATGTTCCACCCGCCACTGCTCCTACACCTGTATCCATTCCCTCTCAGGTACAAATCTTTGACAAATATTGTCCTCCTATACACTTACACATTTTCAGCTTCCTGTGTTGAATATGTTTATGTATCGGCTTCTAATTGCAGGTTGAGGTTCAGTCTCCTGCTGATGTTCTAGCCACCACTGCTCCAACACCTGTATCAATTCCCTCTCAGGTACAAATCTTTGACAAATATTGCCATTCTATGCACCTACACATTTTCAGCTTCCTGTGTTGAATATGTTTATGTATCGGCTTCTAATTGCAGGTTGAGGTTCAGTCTGTTGATGCTGTTCCAGCCACCCCTGCTCCCACAACTGTATCCATTCCCCCTCAGGTACAAATCTTTAACAAATATTGCCATTCTATGCACCTACATATTTTCAGCTTCGTGTGTTAAATATGTTTATGTATCGGCTTCTAATTGCAGGTTGATTATACTACTCCAGTACCGTTCCACAGATCTATGACATTTCAACCTATTCCACTAAAGGTATTATTTGTTCTCTACTATGTCAACTAAATGGGATTAAAATGGATTAATTCCCTACAACTAGTTATAAATGGATTAAAAGTAAAAATAATGACATTTGTAGGTTAATTTCCCGTGAAATAACATCAATTCCCTATAACTAGTTATAAATGGATTAAAAGTGAATATATTGACATTTTTAGGTTAATTTCCTGTGAAATATCATCAATTTCATACAACTAGTTTTAAAATGGACTAATAATGAAAATAATGACTTTTTTAGGTACATTTCCCGTGAATTATCATATAATTCCCTACAACTAGTTATAAATGGATTAAAAGTAAAAATAATGACATTTTTAGGTTAATTTCCTGTGAAATATCATCAATTCCCTACAACTAGTTATAAATGGATTAAAAATGAAAATAATGACATTTTTAGGTTAATTTCCCGTGAAATATCATCAATTTCATACAACTAGTTTTAAAATGGACTAATAATGAAAATAATGACTTTTTAGGTTCATTTCCCGTGAATTATCATATAATTCCCTACAACTAGTTATAAATGGATTAAAAGTGAAAATAATGACATTTTTAGGTTAATTTCCCGTGAATTATCATATAATTCCCTACAACTAGTTATAAATGGATTAAACTAGGTGTTAAATGTATACTTAATTTATTATTTAATTGCAGATGCCTATTACTTCAGAATCTTTAGAGACCTCTTCCTCCCTTGTCACTCCATTTGTACATTTGGGCATTGGCGAGTCTTCTGTTCCTAGTGAGCTACGGGAAATATTTGATGTAATAACTCTTAACTCTTTTTTTAAAATAAATAGCCTTAGATTAACTAGTTCCAAATGTGTTAATTGTGTTTTTGTTTATTTTGTAGATGGACTCAGTTGAAGATTTGGTGGAGGATGCGGCGAAACGAGGTGGTCCTGAGCGGCGTGGTGATATGACAAGGCCACTAAAAAATCGGAAAGTGAGGTGGTTGTATCGGCATTTCTGGAGTTTAGAGGTTGATTACATTTGGCATGATCACAGGGAGCGGGGCGTTACTTATCCTCTTACACATAGCCAAGTAAAAACTTTGCGACCATTGGGTGGAGGATGATGTTCTCAATGCCTATGGTGAGCTCTTGAGACTTAAAGAGGATAAACTCTGGGAAAAATGGGAAAAAATTCCTAGAACTGAAAGGTTCAAGCCCAGGCGGTATTACATTGCTCCTAGCTTTTTCATGGCGATGGCACTTGAGTATTGTCCTAACTTGAAGGTACTCTATAAACAAATACCAATGCTCCTACCTGCTTTTCTATAAACAAATATCAATTCTGCTGTATAAATGTTAACCTATTTTTTGACTTGTAATTGTAGGCTTCTCCGAGTACCCTAGAAGGTGATGCCAAGAAGTCAATGGAGAAGTTCTTTAGAGATTATGCTGACAAGGGGGGTAGCTTGCCTCTTCAGTTTTGTGACTTTGCATTTTTCCCCACGTGTGATAACTCTCATTGGTTCTTGTTTCTTGTTAATCTCAACAAAATGAGAGTGCTAAACATTGATCCTATTAGGGACGGCAAAGACACACCAGGGAACATCGCTCACCCCAGCCATTATTACATTATGGTAACTATATCATTCTTTAATTCCCTACCACTAGTTCTAAATAGATTAATAATGAAATAATGACTTGCTAGGTTTATTTCCCGTGAAATATCATTCTTTAATTCCCTACCACTAGTTTTAAATAGATTAATAATGAAATAATGACTTGTTAGGTTCATTTCCCGTGAAATATCATTCTTTAATTCCCTACCACTAGTTTTAAATAGATTAATAATGAAATAATGACTTGCTAGGTTCATTTCCCGTGAGATATCATTCATTAATTCCCTACCACTAGTTTTAAATAGATTAATAATGAAATAATGACTTGTTAGGTTCATTTCCCGTGAAATATCATTCTTTAATTCCCTACCACTATTATTAAATAGATTAATAATGAAATAATGACTTGTTAGGTTCATTTCCCGTGAAATATCATTCTTTAATTCCCTACCACTAGTTTTAAATAGATTAATAATGAAATAATGACTTGTTAGGTTCATTTCCCGTGAAATATCATTCTTTAATTCCCTACCACTAGTTTTAAATAGATTAATAATGAAATAATGACTTGTTAGGTTCATTTCCCGTGAAATATCATTCTTTAATTCCCTACCACTAGTTTTAAAATAGATTAATAATGAAATAATGACTTGTTAGGTTCATTTCCCGTGAAATATCATTCTTTAATTCCCTACCACTAGTTTAAATAGATTAATAATGAAATAATGACTTGTTAGGTTCATTTCCCGTTATTTTTATCTAAATATGTGTAAAATTTTGCAGGAAAAGTTGATCCTATATATGCTCAATTATTTGCATCCATCTCGATTTCCATTGAATTATATGGGGGTTCATGGTCTTGATTGTGGTATATATGTCTACAAGTACATGGACGCTATGCTCAACGGGATCTCTTTGCCATCAGCTGTGTGGAACGCTAAAGTTGATGTACAGACTTTTCGCTATCGGATGGCGTACGAGTTATCAAAAGGGGTTGCTAGACACTTTTCTGAGTGGGGCATTCGATAAAGAGAGGCGTGACACTAGTTTGTTGTTTGATTAATGACTTGTAGTTACTTTAGTTAGTTGTACATATTTTGCTCGGTTGTATTTTATTCAGATTGGTTGTATTTATTTTGGTTGGTTAGATGCTTGTAGTTGGCATGTCAAGGCCATTTTTTGATTCACTCCCCATTCTATCTGAAAGAAATAAAGCTCGCCCTCGAGCCCTGGGCCGGTCGGCCGGGCCTTTCCCTGTTGTTCTGTTCCCGCCATGAGAAAGACGCACGGAAAGAGGTATGCCCAGCGCGCGGAGGATCCGTTGAGAGTTTGTCTCGGTAAGGAACTGTACGATCTTTTTTTAAGTTTATTTTAGTTTGTTTTGGTTTTAGTTGGCATGTCAAGGCCTTTAATTTTTAAGTTTAGTTTGGTTTGGTTTTAGTTGGCATGTCAAGGCCATTTATTTTTAAGTGTAGTTTGGTTTGGTTTTAGTTGGCATGTCAAGGCCATTTTTTTTTAAGTTTAATTTGGTTTTGTTTGTTTTTAGTTGGCATGTCAAGGCCATTCATTTTAAGTTTAGTTTGGTTTGGTTTGAAATTTTACAGGTTTTTGGTTGGCTTAAAAACCAATAGGTCATGCCGATATTTTTATTTTACAGGTTAAGTTTAACTTAAAAACAAAGAGGTCATGCCCATTTTTTTCAAAAAAACTGTCGAAATCTAGAAAATATGTAATAAAAACTATCATTTATTCGGTTTGTTTTTCTTAGCATTATTGGAATTTGTTAATATGTACTTTGAAATATTAATGAATTTTAATTAAATATTTTCAATGTTGTTAATGTTAGTACTTGTTAGCATTATTAATAATCCCAAAAAAAGAAGTGACTCCAAAAAAAAATTTGAAAAAAAGTTATTTTTGAAGATTTTTTTTTTCAAAGTTTGGCAGAAAGTTTTCTGTAAAACAGAAAAAGTATTATATAAAAAATAAAATATTTTCAAGTACAGTGACCAATCTGCAAAACTCTGGAAATGTGCCTTACCCCCGCAATGCTTCATTGCGGCCCCCGCAATGCTTCATTGCGGCTGCCGCAATGAAATATTGCGGGGGTAATTCCAGTTTTTCAGAATTTTGCAGATTGGTCACTGCACTTGCAAATGTTTTATTTTTATATAATACTTATTCAGTTTTACAGAAAACTTTCTGCTCAACTTTGAAAAAAAAATCTTCAAAAATAACTTTTTTCAATTTTTTTTTGGAGTCACTTCTTTTTTTGGGATTATTAATAATGCTTACAAGTACTAACATTAACAACATTGAAGATATTTAATTAAAATTCATTAATATTTCAAATTACATGATAAGAAATTACAATCATTTTTTTCCTTTTTTTCCTAATAATCTCAAGAGACAATTTCTTCTATCATGGCCTTCTTCCCTATCCCCACAAAAACTGCACTTTCAAAATTATTTATTTGAACTTCACGTCTCGATACCACTTTTGAATCTACCCGCTTTTGGACGTCCTTTTTTTTGTGACCTTGGGGGATCTAATAACGGATCATCTTCATCATCACTTTCATAGTCCTCATTTATTTATTTCTCTCTCTCTTCTCCCTGAAAAGACTTAGTCACATACTCCTTTTCTCTCTCGATCACGCTCATCAAGTAATTGTACCGCGGAACGGAGCAACTACCAACAACAGACAAACCTTGGAAAGCTTTACACAATCTACTATATCTTGCCGTTTGAGATTCTACAACATTACCAAGCATCCGAGGGGTACACGGTAGAGGTCCCGCAACTTTGTTTCCGTTTATTACCCACCTCATTGTGACAAGATCTGGCGGTATCATCGTCTTTTGTTTCTTGTTAAGGTAACGGATCATGTGTCTACAAATCATCCCGGAATATTCAAATTTTTTACATGTACAAGAATAACTCCCGTCGATGGAAACCGTCAAGAAAAAATTCCTTCTATAAATCTCCGGCAAGGTGGACTTTTCTACCAAATACATCTTTGAAAGATAATCTCCACAACCTTTCATGCTATTCACAATAAAAGATTTACTTTTTTGAAGCTCTTTTTGAAATCGTTTAAACATCTCTTTTGTGTATACCTTGGAGGCATGTATCTCCATTGACGAGTTAGAGAATAGTCTCCTCCAAAGCTTTTTATGAATTCTCAATGAATTCTTTCAAACCGGTCGACGCTTTCACATACTCATCAAAAAATGAATTCATAGACTCGCTCCTTGAGGTGGTAGTCATACCGGCGACAAAATGTTGTTTCGTGAAAGCAAAAACCCATTATCGTCTAATTGCATACATATCATTTAGCCAATTGTGATTTTCAAGATCATATTTCTCTTTCAAATCCTCCCACCTACCTTCAAATTCCTTTGGTGAAAATAACTTGTAGATACATGCATTAAAATCCGTCTTGAACTCCAAGTATTGAGTATACAAAGTAGATAGTTTTTCGGAAAACTTGCTACTAATATGGCACGTACAATATGTATGGTTGGTGTTAGGCATAACCTCGGCAATGGAATTACTTAAAGCGATGTCTTGATCCGTAATAATGGTAATAGGTGGCTTGTTATCAACCGCTTCCAACCAAGTGTTCAAAACCCATCTATAAGAAGTCTCTTTCTCGTCCCTTACAAGTGCAAATCCAAAAAAAATATTTTGGTAGTGGTGATTCACTCCCGTAATTGGAATAAAAGGCATGTCATACCTATTAGTTCGATATGTCGAGTCGAAAGTTACCACTTCTCCAAAATTCTTGTACGCGTTAAGCGAACGAGGATCAACCCACACCAAACCCCTAACCCGATTCTCCTCATCCACATCCACTCGGTAGAAAAAATTTCCATCACTTTGTTTTTGCAAGTCTCGTAACAAAACCAATCCACACTCCGCATCACCGGAATCAAAAACCCGTCTTTGAATGTCACGTATTACATTTCGTACGTATTGAGCGGAAAAACCAACTTTTTCAATACCACCACACGTCTCACTAAGTAAATTCATCACTTTCGGGGTCTCGATACCCGATTTGTTTAATAACTCAATCAAAGATCGGGTAAACGGATCTATGTTGCGTGATCTTTGCATGAATTGTACCCTATCCGATGTAACCATAGCATGATTGTAGTCTAGGTTAACCTTGGTTACTTCCCATTTGTTTGAGCTTACTTTGTGAGCAACACACATACGAGCACGACAACAAGTTCGAGGAATGACATCTCGAGGTTGTTTCCCTTTAACCCTATCTTCAACTTCCAAGGTTTTTGGGCCCGATCTTCCACCCTTTCGACATATATACAAACGTGACGATATACCACCATTTCTTGAATGCCTATGACTACTTCGAATAATTATCTCGAACCCTATACTTTGACCCTAACCTCGATAAAAACTTTTCACTTCATCCAACGAATCAAATATCATACCAACACAAGGAACTACATAATTCATATTTCCAATAAAATTTTCATCATTAATTTTATCATCATCATTGCCATTAAAAGAATCATTACTATCATCGGAATCACCGTGAACATTGTGATTCTTCCAACCGAAACCAACATCATCATCACTATCTATTAAAACATGCGTTGTTCCCTTCCCCGGATCATTAACTTTATCTTCAATACTATCAACATCTATTACTTCATCATCATTAAATTTTTTACGATAAACCCTTTTTTGTGGGGGGGGGGGGGGTAACATAATTAAAATCGTTATGATCACTAGATGAACTTGAATAATCAAATAAATAAGAAGCCATGAATTTTGAATACTAACCTTGATTTTCAGAAGAACAAATTTGAGCAGAATGTTAAGCAACAGTAAAAACAGCAGTATAAGATCAAAAATACAGACAAATTAAGGTAGGTGTGTGCATTTACTGCACTACAACATTGTTTCATTGCGGGGGCCGCAATGAAACATTGCGGCAGTGCATACACTGTACACGCCCCCCAAGCCAACAGCTGTAAGTATTTACAGTTTTAAAAAAAAAATATACAACACACCCCCGTAATGTTTCATTGCGGTGGGTTTTTTTTTGTTTATTTTTGTTTTTTCTTTAAAATTAGAAAATTAATCAAAAAAATATTAAAAAATAGTTTCTAGACTTATTATATTTCATTTAATATGTTAAATTTTAATTTCAAAATATAAATGTTTATAAGAGTAACTTAATTATAATATGCAACTATTTTACATAGTTTTATGAATATTTGGCACAATAGTTGTGTCAGATGATATTTCTTGACATAAAAGTTATAAAATATTAATTTTAAATATCCAATTATACTGATGTTAAAATATAATTATTCTAATCATATCAAAATTTTAACATCCGTATAGTTGGATCGTCAAAATTTATATTTTATAACTTACATTTTAAGAAATATCATCTGACTCAACTATTGTGCCAAATATTCACAAGATTATGTAAAATAGTTACAATTTTTAAGTAAATTACTCTTTTGAACATTTAAATTTTGAAATTAAAATTTCACATATTAAATGAAATATAAAAAGTCTTGAAACTATTTTTTAATATTTTTTTTGGATAAATTTTCTGATTTTAAAGAAAAAACAAATACGTTTTCCATCATTAATATAATGGATGAAATTTAAAAATATTGTAATTTTTTGATATGTTAATTTTAATTTTAATTAAGAGAAGTAAAAAAAGTAACGTGTTATATTTGAAAACGATTTTGATTTCGTTTCCTATTATAATTCGATTACTAAGGTTAATAAAACTTTTAAATTAAATAAGGGTAATTCAATATTTCAATATTTATATAATAATAATAATAATAATAGATTCTAATTAATATATTCATCCATAGTTGCTAGTGCTACCATGTGTAATAATTTACTCCAACGTAAGGATCGTTGTAATATGTTTATATTTACATTCAGTGTCAAATGAATTTGAGAAACTTTTATCACTATAACTTTCAAAAATTAACAGGAATAATCTTTTTCAATCCTTTTATGGAGTTAGACAAAATCAATAAAATATTATCTTAAGTTCAAATAATTACAGGAATACATGAACACACGATATCTATCTATACTATTATATTAAAGACGAAACATTAAAAGTTTGGTTGTTGGTCCTTGATCACTCAATGTATAGCCGTCTGATCAAATTGATGAGAACCGTTAGATATAATTTTAAAAATTATTATTTAAATGATATAAAATCGAATCTTACGAGTAACATATTATTAAAATTATAATTTATAATCTATAATGATAAAAACGTATTATATTAAAGACGAAACATAAAAAATTTAGTTGTTGGTCCTTGGTCACTCAGTGTATAGCCGTCAGATTGATAAAAACCGTTAGATATAATTTAAAAAATTACTATTCAAATGACATAAAGATCGAATCCTACAAGTAATATATTACTAAAATTAAATTTATAATATATAATGTTAAAAATGATCGTGCATCATGAGTTATTTATATTTAACACCCAACATGTTTATAATTTAATTTATATAAAAAAAATAAATGGATCAAATAAATTGATAAATCTATATGTAGAATTATATACACAAAATTATTAATTAAATTATTTTGTCATAAGAATTTGTTTGTAACTTTTTTACAAGTATGTAAAACTAGTAATGCATATACGTATTCAAGAGTAAAATCAAAGAGCTTGTTCACGAATATTACTAAAGGACATTATAATCGAACATGTTCAGGACCTTTCTAGCAGAACTTTATTGTGATCAAATTAATCTCATTTACAAATCGAACTTCAAAAATATGTTTATGTTTGACTTGTTTATAAATCGAACCTAACTCGAGCCCAACTTTTTGTTAGGGATTCAAGTAATAAAATGCAACATAAAACAAAAAAATTTGAATCCCTACCGCATGATCTATTTATAATTACTGGATAATTATGGACAATAAGATCATGTACCTTAAATAAAGCTTTCCTTTTGATTGTAATAGAACTTCTGATCTTGATGAACCACATCAGCCCTCCTTGCGAAGATCTGCTCTCCAAGGTATCCACACGAACGTCCGATCGTCCAACGATCACCGGAGCCGGTACTAGCCAATTGGTTGCCTCTTCCTCTCTCTCTTTCTCTCTAGCATCTCTAAGATGTAGAGCTGCTAGGATTTTCTCAAAAAAGTAATATGACTAGTGGTTCTAAAAATATACATGTTAATGTATATATAGGGGTTAGAGTATTAAGGCCTAACCCTGAACCTAATGGGCTTCTAAAAAAGAGCCATTCTGATTTCGGGTTTATATTATTATTACATTCAAATTCTAATATATATACAATTAATCAAGTCTCACTTAATTATTTTAATAATTAAATTTGAATTAATAATAATAAAATATTTAAATTCATAATTTAAATACCACTCCGTTTTAAACGTTGTTTGTGTGTGACCCTTTAGGTTATTATTACGTTGCAATAATTTTTTTCTTCTAATAATAAAATTATAAACAATGAGTGGCATCTAGTAATACATCATTGCTCCCCAAGTAATAATAATAATTGGTGATTTAATTAAACTTTTCGTGAATAATGTACAATGTAATATAATCCCTTTAGCCTTATATTATAGATCAAACTCGAGGCATGCATTGTATCATCCTCTGTTAACGTTTAATCCTTGTTTCCTTGATCAATGAGTAAACTATTAAACAAATCAGTATTTGAGCACGACAATGCATTTTATACTCTTACTCAATCAAGCGGCCAATAATATCACTTCTTTAATATAGGAGGGTTAAATCCCATCTAGATCATTCATATTTCTCATACGATTCATAATATACCCAATGTTTACTTTTATTATTACCAGATCAAAGGTAACTTTCAACAGTATCAAAGTATAATAATTCTCGTATAGAAATATAATGATTTCAGGTCTAAGGACCAATATATCATTATCACTGTGAGATTCACTTATGACACTTTAAACATGTAGTATCTCACAACAGGTCAATCCAGCACCATGAATCTAATACATGTGCATGTGTTTTGACTTTAGTATCACCATACCTATGATCAATGAGATGTGATCATCAGTAAACAAACACACTAGTCTCAATGTATTTATTATCATCCCTTAACAATAATACTTGACTGGGGACCTTTAGTAATATCAATACTCTTCTCATAATCTCATTTATAAGTCACGTACTTAGAGATATAGATTTACATATCATATTCCAATGACATTTATTAATCTAACATTTTATCGCAGAAAATAAAGATATATTAAATTACTAAAGAGTAATCCATGGAATCATAATTAATAATCCAAATGTCTCATAACATAAAAATAATAGTGTTGTCTCTTGTCTCTAGGGCACACACACTAACAATCTCCCACTTGCACTAGAGCCAATCACCCATGTATTTAATACCCAAGGAACTAGTATGACCTTCGTGCTTTTGCTGTGACAAAGCCTTAGTCAGTGGGTCTGCAACATTATCATCAGTATGCACTTTACATATATATATATATATATCATCTTTCATTAATCTCTCGAAGAAGGTGATATCTCTTAAGTTTATGCTTTGCCCGGGAATGGGACCTTGGTTCTTTAGCCCGCGTGATGGCTCTATTATTATCACAGTAAAGATCAACTGGATTTGTGATCGATGGAACCACACCAAGTCCCGTTATGAATTTTCGTATCTAAAAAGCCTCCTTGGCTGCTTCACTGGCAGCAATATACTCAGCTTCCATTATAGAATCAGCTACTGTCTCTCGCTTTGAACTCTTCCAGCTTATAGCACCTCCATTAAGGCAAAACACAAAACCTGACTGAGATACTAAATCGTCTTTGTCTGTCTGGAAGCTAGCATCAGTGTAACCCTTTACAACCAGCTTCTTATCTCCTCCATACACCAAGAATGAATATTTAGTCATCTTTAAGTACTTAAGAATATTCTTGATAGTTGTCTAGTGACCCTCACCTGAATTAGACTGGTATCTGCTCGTCATGCTCAAGGTATATGAAACATCAGGACGAGTACATATCATCGCATACATTATAGATTCAATTGCCGAAATATATGGAACTTTGCTCATACGGCCCTTATCATCTAATGACTTGGGGCAGTTGTCTTTTGAGATCAATATCCCATGAGATATTGGGACATATCCTTTTTTTGCCTCTTGCATCCCAAAATGATGCAATACTTTGTCAATGTATGTACTCTGGCTTAGGCCGATTAATTTCCTTGATCTATCTTTATAGATCTTGATCCCTAATATATAGGTAGCATCGCCTAAGTCCTTCATCGATAAACTATTTCCTAACCAAGTCTTAACAACCTGTAAAAAAGGTATGTCATTCCCTATTAGTAATATGTCATCTACATATAGTACTAGGAATGCCACATGGCTCCCACTAACCTTCTTGTAAACACAGGGTTCATCTTTGTTTTGAATAAAGCCAAATTCTTTGACTGTTTCATCAAAACAACGATTCCATCTCCTTGAGACTTGCTTCAATCCATAAATAGATCAAAGCAATTTATAGACCATCTTAGCAAACTTGGGATCGACAAAACCCTCAGGTTGTATCATGTATACATCCTCTTCAAGGCTCCCATTTAATAAAACGGTTTTGACATCCATTTGCCAAATCTCCTAGTCGTAGTAAGAAGCTATTGCTAGCAAAATCCTGATGGACTTGACCATAGCAATAGGTGAAATAGTCTCATCATAGTTTATACCATGAATTTGTTTTAAACCTTTTGCCACTAGTCGTGCTTTATAGGTCTGTACTTTACCATCTATGTCATTTTTCATCTTGAAAACTCACTTGCACCCTATAGGTTTTACCCCTTCAGGTGGATTAATTAAAGTCCATACTTTATTTTGATACATGAATTCTATTTCGGATTTCATGGCCTCTAGCCATCTCTCGGAGTCTGGACTGTTCAAAGTTTCTTGGTAGGTAAGAGGCTCATCATTGTCTATGAGCATTACATCATCATCTTGAGTCAAGAGAAATCCATAATATCTCTCTGGCTCATGACGAGCCCTACTAGATCTACGAACAACCTGTGTTTCCAGAGCAGGAACATCTTGATGTACTTCCTGCCCACTTTCCAACTCTGGTTCGATGTTATTTTGTACAACTCGACCTTCATCGAGATCTATAGTCCTCCCACTAATTTTCTTGGAAAGTAACTCTCTTTCAAGAAATACAGCAGTTCGAGCAACAAACACTTTGTTCTCGGTAGGATTATAGAAACTATACCCTTTAGTTTCCTCAGGATATCCCATAAAATAACATTTATCCGATTTTGGTTCCATCTTTTCAGTCACAAAGCATTTCATAAATACTTCGTATCCCCATACTTTCATAAACGACGTGATGTGATGTTTCTCAGTCCATATCTCTTATGGAGTCTTTTGAACCGATTTAGTTGGAACTCGGTTTAGTGTATATTCAATCGTTTCTACAGCATAATCCCAGAAACTTATTGGAAGATCTGCTAGACTCATCATCAATCACACCGTGTCCAACAAGGTACGATTTCTCCTCTCAGAAACTCCATTTCATTAAGGCGTTCCAGGAGGAGTAAGCTGTGATATGATACCACACTCCTTCAAGAAACCTTTAAACTCGAGGCTTAAGTATTCTCCTCCATGATCTGATCGTAGAACTTTTATACTTTCCCCTGTTTGCTTTTCCACTTCGGCCTTGTATTCTTTGAACTTTTCAAAAGAATTGGATTTGTTCTTCAAAAGATACTCATATCTATATCTACTGAAATCGTCAGTAAATGTAATGAAGTAGTAAAAACCAACTCTTGCCATCGTACGCATTGGACCACATACATCACTATGTATAAGTCTTAATCGTTCGGTGGCCCTTTCACCTTGTCCGGTAAAAGGAGCTTTGGCCATTTTTCCAATGAGACAAGATTTGCATTCTTCGTATGATTCAAAATCAAACATATCCAAGTAACCATCTTGATGTAATTTGGAAATGCGTTTCTCATTATGTGACCTAAATGACAAAGCCAAAGGTATGTTTGATTTGAGTCTTTCATCTTAATACGTTTATTATCATTATTTATGTTATAGACAGAAGTATCTAAATCAAGAACATATAAACCATTAAACAAACGTGCAACCCCATGGATAACATTATTCAATGAAAAAGAACAACTATTGTTCTGAATCAAAAATGAAAAACATTTCCTGTCCAAACAAGAAACCGAAATAATGTTTCTACAAATCGCAGGCACCTAAAAACAATTATCTAGTTCTAAAACAAGCCCAGTCAGCAACGATTAAAGATAAGTCCCTATAGCTAAAGCAACAACCTTTGCTCCATTGCCAACTCATAGGTCGACTTCTCCCTTCGCCAATGTCCTACTTCCCTGCAGTTCCTGCACATTTATACAAATGTGAGAACCACATCCAGTATCTAATACCCAAGATGTAGAAGTAGACAAATTGACTTTTATAACATAAAAACCTGAATCAGAAGTAGCAACAACAACCTTCTTCTTCTTCAGATCCTCCAAATAAGCATGACAGTTCCTCTTCCAATGACCTGATTTCTTGTAATAGTGAAAATCACCAACCTTTGGAGCACCACCTTTAGGCTTCAAAGCCTTGGTCAGATCAGGTTTCAGATTGGCATTAGATTTAGATCCCATCTTCCTCTTGCCTTTCCATTTACCCTTTCCTTTGGCCTTCCCCTTATTCACCATCAACATGGGAGCATGTGACGCATTTTGAATGTTGGTATCAGCAGTTTTCAACATAGCCAATATTTCGGTGGGGGTTCTTATCTATCTCATTCATATTGTAATTCATCACAAATTGAGAATATATATTGTTTAAAGATTGCAAAATTAGATCAATCTGGTTCTCCATAGCAATCGGGGCACCCAATTTGGCAAGGTACTTGTTAGGTCCCAATGTGTTTGTAGAAGGGGGGTTGAATACAAACTATACCGTTTAATCAAATTTAGTGCGGAATAAGAATTGAAACAAAATTCAAGTTAAATAAAAATATTATTAAACTTGAAAGGTGTTACAACAACGGTATCGATTACAAGGGATTAATCTCAAATTAATTATCACAAATCTAGAATAAATTCGATATGAACTTTTTCTATTTTTGCAATAAAAAGAATCAAATGCTAAACGCAATTTGAGATTAAGTTCTAGGGATTTTGATCCGCTAGATAGTTACACAAGAACAAGAGAATGATTTCTAGTGGTTTGGATTTAACTTTAATTGCTAGAAAATCAATGATCTTGAATTGCAGTTGAGAGAGATGAAATATTTGTGCGGCTGCTGCTCTATCCGTTCTTGAGTAGATTGAATGTTGTAGTCTATTGTAATTGTCTAAATTGGTTGTCTTTATATTCAATCACCATAAATCAACTGAACACCAACCGTTCATATCGAATTAATATTACTCTTGAACACCAACCGTTCTTCTGAAAATTTTCTGAAAATCACTGTCAATTATGAATCAATTCCGCCACTTCAATGTTGACACTCGATGTACTGTCTGGTTCATGAGTGACTAACTTCTGTGACGTTTCTTCATGTCTTGACTTTGATAACTTGATTTTCTTCAGATTAAATCCCTGTGATTATTTGATACCCTGACAAGATCTTTGTCACTTGATTAAATCCACAATCTTGATTTATATCACTGAGGCTTGATCAATTTCTTGAACTTCTTCCAGTGAAGTAATTCCTCAAGTCTGTAGATGAACCTTGTTTCTGAATCTTTTGACAGATGTTACTTTGTGAGATCTCTTTGACGGTAGATCCACTATTTACTTGTTACATTCTTATTTGAGTTGAGTTAAATCCTCGAATAAACAAATAGGCTATGACATATCTCCCCCTATTTGTTTGTTAGACAATAACAACAAATACCTAGAGGATAACTCAACTAAAAAATAAGAAAAAGATGTAAACAGAAATGCAAAGTAAATAGCAGAAAAGTTCTGGATTAAATTTAACATTTTCCAGATTCCAAATAGATGTTCCTCTAGACTGAACATATCTTCAAGTAGTTTCATCTTATTTTGTACAACCACATTTCCTGTTGAGAAGCGCATATCTCATATGTGCTTCTCCCCCTATGAGAATCAACTGCTTAAAGGAGATCACCTTCGTTTACCACCTCTCCCGTACAATAGGATCCGCAGATTAAAACCAATGGTACTCCCCTTTTGGAAAACAGCTTATTCCCTTACTAGGAAATCACCTTGTGTTTACCACCTCTCCCGTACAATAGGATCCGTAGTTACAAACAACAATGGTGTAGTGTAGTGTACATGTGCTTTACCTTTTTCTTCCTCCCTGCTATTTCTCCCCGTTAGTTGAGAAATCCTCCAAACTATTACTTAAGCTTTTATCTCCCCCTTAGAGAAGGAATGTATGCCGTTGTCTGAAGGATTTATCATATTCCACTTGGTTGGAAAAGAAATAACAAGTAGTTTCTTTTTCTTCCTCACTGTGAGTGTGTGATTCTGTTTAGTGTACCTCACATGTATTTCACTCTTCTCTCCACTCGTGTTTACACTCATTCTCACAAGTGTTTCACTCCTCTCATAGCTCCAAAATTCAGCTGTACCTGCAAGGAAAACCACCTTAGCCATCCTTAGGGAGGTCACAGGTGGTGCAATGGGAGTTTGCAAATCCCTATCCTTGTTAAACTCGTCAGATGAATCTGAGTCATAATCTACAAGTTGCTAGTTTCCCTTTTAGGGTTCCAGATTTGAATTCTGGGAAGGTAAACAATGATCTAACGAATTTAGCATAAAGATCAAAGTTCCCTTCTAATGTCTGTGAAGACATTTCCTTGTGACTCATCAGGTAATATCTGAATCATTGTCAACAAGTTGCCGATCTGCACCTATGTCAGATCCACTATCCGCAGATGCATCCAGGGGATTTAAGCCCGGGGAGGTAGACACTGACCACTGACATATGGCTTTTAGATTAGTATCCTCTCCTAACACATGTAAAGGCAATTGGTCCATTAAAGAACCTTGAACAATCGAATCTGACCTTAAAATGGTCGAAACTTTTGTTTCTGTCAATTCCTCCTTTGTATGTGTAACCTTTCCTTGTGCATCAAGAATTGTTTATGTTTGAGGTGGTGACACTACATCGGATGCCTTGGCCGACATGCAAATTTCAATAGACGCACCCTGTTGAGAGAATGAATCTTGTAACTGTTTTTATGCCTTTTTCAGCCATTACATCTTTTTGAGAAGATGTATGGGGGCTAGCAGTTGTCTCGGTTTAAATACTACTCATCTATGTAGGAGACAGAGCTGCTGGGTTGACTTCAGAACCTTCCTTATGTGGTGCACTAATGCACTATCTCCCTCACACTCATTCATACTTCATTTTAGTGGTAAGAGAGTGTTGGTTGGTTCTGTTTCTGTGTTTATCTTAACAGTTTGGAATAGATGTTGTGGGTTTTCAACCTCATGACTCTCAATGAAAGAAAGCCATTGTAGACTGAACCTGTATCACAGAACATATGGCAATATAGAGATAAAATGTACTTGAGATCTATAAGGAATAAAAATTATACATTTTAATTTTTTGAGAGTAATGATGTACTATAACATTATCATTATATCACTTCACATATAAAACAATATGTTTGTGCTTAGTGATAAGAGAGTTATTAATATGACGACTCTACTAGTTCATATTAAACTGTAACTTCAGTTAGAGTGCCATACCATGTCCTTGACGATTGCTTGAGTAGTACACTAGTTCATACCAACCTGAAGTGAGATTGTGAAGAAGAGATTGCATAGTCCAATAGATCTGCAACTGCAAAGTCCATGAACTGTGGTGCATTGACTTCCTCTTTTGACTCACCAACCAGGAGTACACTTGTACACATCTACTAGAGTCCAATTCCAAGTGTAATGTGCATCAGGTGCCTGATATGTCGTAATATCCTCAAGTCTCGTCACTGGTGCTATATGATAGATACTGCTTCCTGATAATAACCTAGCACAATATACACATTTACAATGATAACATTTCCAGCTTGCAAACAGCCATATCCCTCAGTTAAACCTTTGCTGTTATCTCCAAAGGTAACCACTGGGCCAACTTTTTCAACCACATTTGATAGCAGGGCTCTATCTCCGGTCATATGTCTTGACGATCCACTGTCAAGAATCCACACTACCGGTTCCACCTATTTAATGCCCTGCACTACAAATGGATTAGACCTTCTTCGGAACCCAAGCTTGGTTGGGTCCGGCATACTTGTAGAATTGGCCTTTGTCAGGCAAAACAACATTCTTAATTTTCATGTTCTCAACTTTCTCAATGACTGGACATTTGACCTTGTAAACAGCCTTACCAAATTTCTGTTTAGGCTTAGGCACAAATGTCTCCTTTCTAACCTTAGAAGGACTAGCAGTCTTAGACCTATCATACTTCCTATTATTCACATGCTGACGAGGAGTAGTCTTATCACTAGAAACATGCTTACCATTAAAATAAGCATACATCAAATTAAAAGCAGAAGACATACAATTAGAAACACCACATACTTTATGAGAGGGATTAACAACAGGCAAATTATGCATGGTAGACATGGCATTTTTGTTATCCAACTCATATATGTCTGAGTTAGTCTCAGTTGCTTTCACAAAGACTGGAACTTTCGACACACTTGGCTTGGAAACAACCTTCTCATTAGCACGATCTTCAGCACGTATTTCTTCTTGAATAATAAAGGAGGTCTCATCAAATGGTTCAGCAATTGATCCTTTATAGAGGGGTTTATCAACACCCTTAAGCACATGTGGTACTTCCCTACCTTTAGCACAGACATGAGGAGGGGAGTTTATGCCTAATTCTCCAATAGCAGCATTGTAATCAAAACCTATTCCAGGTGTTTGATTAACAGCTTGCTTACTGTAGAACTCTTTAGCCTTCGAACAAGAATTAAAGTAAGCTTTAACCTTAGTCTCAAGACCGGTGATCTTGTCTTTGAGAATAGTTTCGAGTTGTCTATAACAGTTAACTCTATTCTCTAGAAAAGATACTTGTTCTTTTAATTTGTCTTGATTAATGTGCATAAGTCTTAATTCATTGACCTCTTTCTCAAGGTCTTTGATCTGCTGACTTAACAGTTCATTATCACGACGAGCACAATCTAACCTCCTAGATGGTAAACTAATTCAGCATCAGTAAATTTTACCTCTTTTCTTGACGATGAAGTATTTCCATCAATAGCCATAAGAGAAAGATTCCCATCTTCTTCATCTTCACTATCAGTATCATCCTAGCTTCTTCCCTTTGCCAAATAAGCCCTTTCAGAGTTACTCTTCTGATTTGAATCATAAGGGTTCTTCCTTACTTGCTTTGGCTTCCTGCATTCTGTGGCAAAGTGTCCCAACTAATTGCAGTTAAAGCATCGAATGGTGCTCCGATCAACCATCCCGGTTTTGTATCCACCACTGCTGGTGTTAGAGGATGAAGATCCATCTTTCTGGAATATGTTGTAGTTGGACTTGTACTTCAACTTGGGAT
Source organism: Apium graveolens (assembly GCF_009905375.1). NCBI lineage: Eukaryota > Viridiplantae > Streptophyta > Magnoliopsida > Apiales > Apiaceae > Apium > Apium graveolens. Next base: position 262,282,395 of record NC_133652.1, on the reverse strand, counting down.
TTCTCTTGAATCTGACATTGGAGAATCTCTTGACAATCTGGGCCATTGACTCATCTTCCAATTGCTCCAGCTCTTCCAAGGAGTAAAAATCATCACTGGATTGATTTGTAGTAGGAGGATCATATTATGCTACTAACACATTTTCCTCAGCCTTGGAATATTGTACCATTCTCTCTGACTGTTGAGATTATTATTGTTGTTGTTGTTGTTGACCTTCAGATACTAGAGCAGTAGATGTGCTGACTAATCTATCTTTCCCGTAGACTTCCTTCTGCTGAATCTGCTCCAACTCATAGGTTTTTAACACACCATAGAGTCTATCCAAAGAAATCTCACTCAGATCTCTAGCTTCTCTTATGGTTGTGATTCTATGTTCAAGATGAGTTGGTAGTGTTAAAAGGAATTTTTTGTTGATCTCCCTGATTGAATAATATTTTCCATTTATGTTCAGGTTGTTGATCAATGCATTGTACTTCTCGAACACTTCGGTTGTTCCTTTTCCTGGATTGGATTTAAAATGTTCATACTCAGAGGTTAGGATCCCTAACTTATTCTCCCTAACTTCCTCTGTACCTTCATTAATCACCTCAATAGTTTCCCAGATGTGTTTGGAATTTTTATAGTTCATCACATGTCTGTTCATCAAGGAATCAAGGGAATCAACTAAAATTAATTGAAGGCTGGCATCCAAGGAGGCTTCTTCTTTTTCAGCAGGAGTAAAATCTTCAGGCTCTTTTGCATAGGTTCTAGCTTTGGAAATTACAACATCATCTTCTATCACCTCTGGTTCAATAACCATAGAAATTTTTGGACCCTTCTTTATCAAGTTCAGATATTTGGGATTTGCAACTTGTAAAAACAAGAGCATCTTCTTCATCCACATAATGTAATTTTCTTTGTCAAATAGTGGAATTTTAACGGTTCCAACTTTTTGTGAAGTCATTATGAATTTTTCAATAAATAAAAATTCAAGGAGTTGAAAAATCACAAAAGTCTAGGATTTTGATTTGTTCGTTAATCAGAAGGTTCTGATACCAATTGTTAGGTCCCAATGTGTTTGTAGAAGGGGGGGTTGAATACAAACTATACAGTTTAATCGAATTTAGTGCGGAATAAAAATTGAAACAAAATTCCAGTTAAATAAAAATATTATTAAACTTGAAAGGTGTTACAACAACGGTATCGATTACAAGGGATTAATCTCAAATTAATTATCAAAAATCTAGAATAAATTCGACATGAACTTTTTCTATTTTTGCAATAAAAAGAATCAAATGCTAAACGCAATTTGAGATTAAGTTTTAGGGATTTTGATCCGCTAGATAGTTACACAAGAACAAGAGAATGATTTCTAGTGGTTTGGATTTAACTTTAATTGCTAGAAATCAATGATCTTGAATTGCAGTTGAGAGAGATGAAATTTTTGTGCGGCTGCTCCTCTATCTGTTCTTGAGTAGATTGAATGTTGTAGTTTGTTGTAATTGTCTGAATTGGTTGTCTTTATATTCAATTACCATAAATAAACTGAACTGGCGAGACAATCGGTTGAGCTAGTAAGACAATTTGTTGAACCACCATGACTTTCGGTGAAACAATTGAATGAACTAGCAAGACTATCAAAATGAACTGGCAAGACAATTCTCCTTCCAGTAGAACTTTCGGTGAGACAATCAGGAATGGGCTGGCATGACAATCGGTATGACAATCCAGATTGTCATGCCAGTTCAATCTCAATTGTCTTACTGAATTAAAACTGATTTTAATTCAATTATAATTCAGAAAATTCTTAATATTAATTCAGAATTAATTAATCAATTAATTCAATTAATCAATAAATTAATCTTTGCAGATATAATTTATTTTCTTAATTAAACTATATGACTTAATTAATTAATAAAGAATTAATACTACTCTTGAACACCAACCATTCTTCTGAAAATCTTCTGAAAATCACTGTCAATTATGAATCAATTCCACCACTTCAATGTTGACACTCGATGTACTGTCTGGTTCATGAGTGACTAACTTCTGTGACGTTTCTTCAAGTCTTGACTTTGATAACTTGATTTTCTTCAGATTAAATCCTGTAATTATTTGATACCCTGACAAGATCTCTGTCACTTGATTAAATCCACAATCTTGATTTATATCACTGATGCTTGATCAATTTCTTGAACTTCTTCCAGTGAAGTAATTCCTCAAGTCTGTAGGTGAACCTTGTTTCTGAATCTTTTGACAGATGTTACTTTGTGAGATCTCTTTGACGGTAGATCCACTATTTACTTGTTACATTCTTATTTGAGTTGAGTTAAATTCTCGAATAAATAAATAGGCTATGACATATGCCTTTCAGTACTCAATATACCCTATCATCCTTAGAACATGCGGTCCAACCGGATCACGTTCTCCCTGCTTACATGCGTTCAACGACTTGAAAGTACCAAACCTCTCTTGACGAGCCTGTCCTTCAAACATACGTTTAAGGTGCTCAATCATATCATAAAAATTCATATTCTCATGTTATTTCTGAAGTTCAACACTCATGGTCGCTAACATGAGACATTGAACATCCGTGTCATCATCAATATGTTTTTGATAAACAGTATGTTGAGCACATGATGCTCCTTCAGGGAGAGGTGCAGGATGAGGAATACCTATTATATAGAACTTGCGCTCTTGTTTGAGGACAATCCTCAAGTTCCTCTGACAGTCAAGGAAGTTTGTTCCTGTCAGCTTGTCCTTCTCAAGGACTGATCGCACAGAGAAGTTATTTGAATTATTTGCCATTAGACATCTACAATGTTTAAAAATGCATAAGATAAATTAGTCTACAGATGATTATTAAATTATGTTCAAGTGATTATTCATATATATTCAAAATATATATCTTCCACTATTTTTATCAAATTAATAGCCCTAACTATTAATTCGAAAAAAATATCTTCTATATACTTTCTAGTGAGCCAAGCTCCATATTTCATCATATCTTAAGTCAGCTTTGGCTTTTCTCCCAAAATAAGATTATTTAGGTAGACAACATTTGTCAGTTATATCAACTATATAACTCTTGGATAGTTTAGTGGAACAACATTTATTCGTATTTATTCAATAAATCTCCCCAAAATCTATGGCTCTAAGTTGACAATCCTATTGTGGTAACTTAGTTAAGTCAAACCCAAAGGTCTAAAAAGTATCATATACTTCAACACGCCGTCCACGATAGATGAGAGTACTTCAACGGATAAATTCATTAACGGATAAATCCATCAACGGATACTCAGTTCTGTGTATCAACGGAAGACCAGTCTTGTATAAAAATCTCAATTTCAAAACTACAGATCATATCTGAACCGGTCTCTGCCACTGCTGCATCATATGCAGTTTCAGAAGCATGTATCATATACATACTAATCATTCCCCGTTTAATAGATCATGTCAATACACCATCTGTCCAACAGTTTAGATCACTATCTATAAACCAGACATCAAGCATAACATACAAATCGCATACTGATCAGTCATGGAAAAATATTATGTGCTAGTATCATCATATACATATACATCACGTGAATAAACAAAAAACTCTATATAACAGTTTGATCATTAATTAACATAACAGCATGCATATTAAATCTCACACATAAACGGTATCAGTATACATACATGGCAGATCTGATTCATGCTTAATATATTGAAAATCTGTCAAACACGTAACCAAATCATCCCATCATACACATAGCTCTGATACCATTGTTAGGGATTAAAACAATAAAATGCCACGGAAAACAAAAAAATTTGAATCCCTACCACATGATCTATGTATAATGACTGGATAATTATGGAGAATAGGATCATGTACCTTAAATAAAGCTTTCCTTCTGATTGTAATAGAAGTTCCGATCTTGATGAACCACAACAGCCCTTCTTGCGAAGATCTGTTCTCCAAGGTATCCACACGAACGTCCGATCGTCCAACGATCACTGGAGTCGGTGCTAGCCAATTGGTTGCCTCTTCCTCTCTCTCTTTCTCTCTACCTCTCTAAGATGTAAAGTTGCTAGGGATTTTCTCAAAAACATAATATGACTAGTGCTTCTAAAATATACATCTTAATGTATATATAGGGGAGAGAGTATTAAGGCCTAACCCTGAATCTAATGGGCTTCTGAAAAAGACCCATTCTGATTTCGGATTTATATTATTATTACATTCAAATTCTAATATATATACAATTAATCCAGCTCACTTAATTAATTTAATAATTAAATTCAAATTAATAATAATAAAATATTTAAATTCATAATTTAAATAACACTCCGTTTTAAACGTTCTTTGTGTATGACCCTTTAGGTTATTATTACGTTAGCAATAATTTTATTTTCTAATAATAAAATTATAAATAATGAGTGGCATCTAGTAATACATCATTGCTCCCCAAGTAATAATAATAATTGGTGATTCAATTAAACCTTTTGTGAATAATGTACAATGTAATATAATACATTTAGCCTTATACTATAGATCAAACTCGAGGCATTCGTTGTGTCATCCCCTGTTAACATTTAATCCTTGTTTTTGTTAACGATTAATCCTTGTTTCCTTGATCAATGAGTAAACTATTAAACAAATCAGTATTTGAGCACGACCATGCATTTTATAGTCTTACTCAATCAAGAGGCCAATAATATCACTTCTTTAATATAGGAGGGCTAAATCTCATCTAGATCATTCATATTTCTCATATGATCCAATATAAACCCAATGTCTATTTTTATTATTACCCGGTCAGGAATAATTTTCAATAGTATCAAAGTATATTAATTCTCGTATAGAAATATAATGATTTCAGGTCTAAGGACCAATACATCATTATCACTGTGAGATTAACTTATGACACTTTAAACATGTAGTATCTCACAACGGGTCAATCCAGCACCATGTATTTAATACATGTGCATGTGTTTTGACTTTAGTATCACCATACTATGATCAATGAGATGTGATCATTAGTTAACAAACACACTAGTCTCAACTTATTTGTTATCGTTCCTTAACAATAATACTTGACTGGAGACCTTTAGGAATATCAATACTATTCTCATAATCTCATTTCTAAGTCAAGTACTTAGAGATATAGATTTACATATCATATTCCAAGTAAATCTATTAATCTAACATTTTATCGCAGAAAATAAAGTTATAATAAATTACTAAAAAATAATTCATAGAATCATAATTAATAATCCAAATGTCTTATAACATAAACATAACACTTTTTACCAACAGAACACTAAATTATTAGTAAGTGCATCTACTTGTTTACCTAGGGTGGTAGACTTTATAAAAAGAGAGGCTCTTCTTTAAAATTTTACTAAAGAGCCTGTCAAAGAAGTTGTTGGAGAAGTGGAGGAATATCTTTATATAGAATTGAACGTTTGCTGAAACTCTAAAGCTAATTAGATAAATCGCTACAAGTGGTATATGTATCTTATTATTTAGTTTTGATTACATCTTCACTTAGGGCAAAATCAGATATTTTCTTGATAATGATTATTAGTATGGACATAGCTAGGGATGACAAAATAATCTGATCCGACGGATACCCGATCCGAAACCTGAAATTTTGGATTTACCGAACCTGATTTTTTGGATTTGGATTTGGATATGAATTTAATTTTTAAACCAAAAAATTTTTGAATTTGGATTTGGATATTAGGTATACCGATCCGAAATCCGAAACTCTATCTGAACCCGAAATCCGAAAAAATCCGAATTATTATATATATATATAATATTAGAATTTTATACACATTATAATATTATAATATAAATATACATTAATAATATACATTAATAATATACATTATACATATTATTATATAATTTTTAGAACATATATTTTTATATTTATGTTAAAAATTAACTAATTATAAAGTTTATTTAAATATTATTATTCATTTATTTAAACGGGTGATAAAATTTATAAGGTTAACAAAACATCTTTTAGTAATAAATCTAAAAAACTGGATATCAATTAAGTTGATTTTTTAAATATTAACTATACATAGAATAACACAATTAATGATGTGGTGTAGTGGTTGAAGATAACACGTTAAAACTCTTTCTCTATAAGTCGCGTGTTCGATCCCAATCACTTGAAATATTAATAATTATACAAATTTTCATATTTCGGATTCGGGTTCGGATATGAATATCCAATTTAAAAAATTTCGAGTTTCGGGTATACCCGAATTCGATCCGAAATCCGATGGATCGGGTTCGGGTATTCATTTTCAGGTATTTTTCGGGTTCGGGTCGGGTTCAGGTATGGATAAAATTTTCGGGTTTGGATATGAATTCTGCAATACCCGATCCGATCCGACCCGATTGCCATCCCTAGACATAGCTAGTACCAAGTTTACATTTTATATGATACTCCCTCCGTCCTTTTCATGTCCCATTCATTTCTTTACATTTCAAAACTTACCAAAAACAGTCAATGGGTCCCACCATTTTCCCACTTCTCCTCTTTTTTCACACTACTTTTACCCAAAAATCAATGGGTCTCACCACTTCACACATTTTTCTTTCTGTTTTTCACTACTTTATACATATTTTTTAAACTCCGTGTCCAATACTTTTGATAAGAAATCAAAAGGACGGAGGTAGTAGTTGCTGAGTAAGCCATGCCAGATGTGAATACAAACATACAGAAACAAATACACTGCACTCACACATGCAAAGATGTACACTGCACATACACATGCATAGAAACACATAACAGTAACAGTCTATAGAGAAAATATAAACACAGAGAAACTAAGCCATCTTTCAGTAACATTAAGTTCCACTCACAGGGCATATCAAATTAACACCTCTATATATGAGGAAAATACAATGCTTAACTTCTTTACAAGCTAATCTAACCCTGAAAAAATCTATGGGTCTTCTTGGGTTAGAGTTATCGAACAGAGATATTCATAACTAAAAAAAAATTAAATGATCGATAGCTTCTAGATCAAACCAAAACGAAGAAAGATGTTAAAAAAAGAGAAGCAACAGAGAATTAGCATATATGGTAATGCTGCAGCTGCTTCGTCTTGACCATCTTTCTCGTTCAACAAACGGTAACCATGAGCATCCTTAAATTTGCACGCGATAAAAAAATTAAAATATTCAGAGTTTAACATCTGAGCATGGAAGTCAAGGACTGGAAAACTACTTCTTCACAAGGAATGGTGAGTCCCATATCATGTACAAACCCAAACTCCTCTTCAGCTTGTTGAAGTAGACATTGAAACTCGGGATGTGTCAAAAATGATATTGGCACAATGTATCTACTTCTGTTTTCTCCAACATAAACTGCAAAGTGGCCTTTTGGTACGTCGACCGGAAGGCCACATACATCTTCACAGCCATGTTTCTTTCCTAAGCTAGAACATCTCTTGAGGATTTGTTTGAGAACGGCTGTTTGTGTCATTTTGTTTGATTTTCTAACAGCCATTTTTGTTTATATGTTTGAAATGAAAATAGTATGAGAAGTTTGTAAATGTTTGAGTGGAAATGGTGAAGAGAATAGAGGGCTGTGATGGGTATTTATGAAGACTTGGTTACACTGAGATAAGAGAGATTAAGAGGGGGGGGGGGGTCAGCATGTGGGGTTGTGGGGAGGGAGCAAAGCCCAAGGACAGACCATGGGTGTTTTTAGTTTTATGTACTAATTTGTGAAGATTGTATGTGTATATGTATATCTAGAGGGACACTCTGGGACCAAAAATTTAATAGGTTTTTCTTAGTTGTTGCCCCTACACAGGCATTTTGGACCCTCCCCACATTTCTATCTGTGACAATTGACAAATGCAACGTCTTTATCTTAATTTAGCTGTATGAATAAGTCTATACGTATTATTAGTTGATAATGAAATTTAGAAAGTTGTTTAATTGCCTGAGAAAAAGGTCGGGACCTAGGTGATGGGAAGGACTCTTAAGAGACTATTCTGTATCATGGGCAACTCACATATTACCTATGTACTTGGAAAATTCTAACTTATTTCTGCAATACACCAAATATGTTGTCTATAACTCTATATTCATTAACTAACAATACATGCTTAGGAGGGGTGTTTTACCGGTTAAACAATAAGCTATTGAAGTACGAAGACAAATTCTTAAGACACTACTAATACTAGCAATTAGCTATGTTCTCCTCAATCCAACGAGTTTGAATTGATAGATTAGTAGTATACTTGATCAGTGTACAAACTACTATCTTGCACTATAAACCAAAATGACTTGTTCCAATCAGTGATTTCTACTTGCACTAACTAATTACTGTATAAGACTAAATATGAAACATAAGTAGTGTTGCTAATATTTTTAAAAATCAACCTGATTTGTACATGATGATACTTAGGTAAATTACATAAATTGTAGTTAACACTTAACAGATTTAAAACATTTCTCCTGATATAGTAGTTGGCAGTTGACACTATAAATTTCAACTTTCAACATCAATATTTCCTGCAGAAGTAATGAAGTTATATATTTCCAACATTGTGTCTTCATTTCATAGAATTATTGTAGTACTAATATATATACTGGAGTATATCATTTCCAAAGAAAGCATCTAAACATGTATAGTGTGTGGCTAACACTGACCAGTCAAAAGTTTACCTATATAGTCTGTGACGTTTGCCATTACTATCTACAATTTACAAATATAGTGAAATTATATGTCCATTCTCCATCTCTGTCCTTACTCTGCATTTTACATGCATACATTGTTACACACTTGTGACTTGTATCCATACTCACTCCCAACTGATTTCACCTTGATGACTAATCTTGTGCAAATTTGATCACATTGAAAATATATTTACCAAAGTACTTGTAACTTACAGCATGACTATTTTAGATATTGATTTTATCTCGAACTTATAGTTACAGTGATAATGTCGATCATCATGTTATAAGTGTTGATATATCATTACTTATTTGCTCCATCTTACTTCACGAATTATATTGCGTCTGCGTCTTTATATATGTAGGAAGAGAGGGGAGACACACATTGCAAGCACATATATGTAGCTAATTAGTTTATATCTTATCTTAAGCTGATCTTGCATTAAATATGATACATGGGTTCAGACTCTCAAGCTTCTTATTTTCATGTTAGAGATGAAATTGATTTTCCAAGTTCACTATTATCCCAACACGTATCGATTAAGTTTTACGCGTGCTTAGCTTAGTTAGAGAAGATCAAATTCTAAAATTGCCTGAAACTTTAACACGTATATTCCTTTCAAGTACTACTACAAAAATCTTAAAAAGAGTTCCAGTAAGCAAAAAAATTGTTGCAAGTAAATTACCAAGTAGATACTTCTTAAAACACATCTTAAATGTAATCGGCCATTGAGTTTCTGATGGAATCTTGTCAAAATAATGGAGCTTTCAAGGTGGTCCTCCTAATGAATAACGAAACAACCACCGTAGTTACATATCTAATACATTGATATATATATATATATACTACAATTTGAAAATGAACTCACTTCCAAGGAGCACCACTTATGCCAACCTAGCTATTTGCAAGAAAAAGTAATATCTGCATGTTCTAAGGCTCAGAGAAGTGATCTGCAAATGCTCAAAAACTGTTAATTGCATGAAACGGAGCTGTCCTGCATTTCTGTCTTCTCTTTTTGTTAACTACTGAAGCGCCCCCCCCCCCCCAAAAAAAAGTCCTTTCAAGTACAAACACCCCATAATCTTTACATAAACCATACATAAATTGTGGTATCGACATGAAGATATTGTGAAGTGTGTGTGTCCTATCCGCTCCCCCATTTTTTCACTTAGAGATTTTTTTTGCTGTTGCGACTTTTTCACACTGATTTTTTTATTTCATTTATCAAATAGTTCCATATATATCTTCCTATCCTTGGCCTAAGCTCCAACCAAGTTACTACAAGATTGTGGCCGGATGAGTACCTCTCACCTAACAATATATAAAAGGGCCATTGTTCGACCTTTGGTGGTGTGTGTGTGTAAAAACTATTTTCAGGTAATTGGCCATAATCCAAAGAACCGAACTTTTAGTAGCCACAAAGAACCTAAGGTTATGCGTCTGGGTAGAAAGGACTCCTTGGTCTTATTGACAGGGCAATGCTGTGTGAGAGTTCAAAGATAAAAAATCTGCTTACTCAATATTAAATACATAAAAGCAAATATATATCAATGAGAATCTATCGGAGTTCTCTTTCTGGACAGATTGTGTGCTTGTGTGTTTCAAGATTCCAATTTAATTTAGCAACACACTAACAAATTTTTGATGATATTTCAAAGGCTTTAGATCTCGGTTAAGATCTTTTCTAATTTCTAAACACTAGCCCCACAGACCACGAAAATCAGAACTTGAATATAGATAATGTTCAGCATAAAGTACTAGTAGTGTAAACTTGATGGCCATTGTTACAAGTACTCTTACTTCACGGCCTGAGCGATTGACATTGCTACATTTTACGTTTTACTTACTCAAGTCAATCTACATTAATTATTAGTGAAGCGGGAACATACTCTGCAAATTTCAGGCACCTGCAATATCGTTCACCAAAGGCATGTATAAACTTATGACGGGAGGACATGGGGAAGAATGCAGCTAGCGAAAAATCATCGTTCACTATTTACAAACAGAATTCACAAAATTCCAATGCTACTTACATTTATTTTTTATGTTGTTCAATAGAAACTATAGGTTAATCCATCTGAGATGATTGACAAGGATATAATATAAGTGACAAAAAAGGAAGAAACAATAACATTATTTCAGGAGATATTTCTTAAGATTATGCTTTAAAGATTATGGGAGCTTAAATGTACGTTTACATAACAGATATAGATTTCAACTGTTATTTTGGCCCGTCTATAAACTCAACTATCTCCCAACTCTTGCAATACGGGCTTACAACTATAACAAACAATCATAATGTCAATGGATTACAAGGATTTAACATTAACAGAAAGAAGGAAAAGAAATTGTACTACTCAACAAAAACACTTAACAAAGTAGACTGTAACATTATGGATGGTAAATTAAAGAATCAACCTCAAAAGCTTCATTTTGCTTTCAATGTACAATACCCTACATGATGCTAAGGCCTTGATATATAAACGAACAAGTAAATAAGTGGGGAACAAAAGAAGTAGTGATAGTAAGCCAATACAAGGTGTACCTAGCATGAAGTTTCACCATCCATGGGGTTATTTACTTCCTGTCTCTCCTTATTCCTGTTCTTGACTTCTGCATCATTTTGAGCCAAGTTTATATTCACCCGATATAAAGTTATTCACCTAGTACAGATAATAAAATTCATCATGTTTATCCTTGTCCCTGAAATCTATGTAAGTAAGACCTAGAAAGTAACATATACCATGTTCTGTTACTATCCATTCTGCACACCACAAAGAGAGCACTAGACAATAGGCAATATGATGACCAGTTGATGTTTGTGTTTACAATTTACATTTAACTGTAGTACATATATACCACATCTTTCTCAAACAAACAATAATTCTTTTTATTGGTGGTTGACATTATTTTAAGTATATTCCATTTTAAGAATAAGGGGAGTAAGCCATGAAAATCAATCTATAGACCTCTTCTTGCACTACGAGTCCAGGACCACCTTTGCCACCTCTGGGGCACACCTTTAATTTCTAAAATTTGATAGCCAGTCCTCTCGAATATAGAACTGAAATTTAATCCATGCAGCCCCAAGATGACAAACAAGATACAGGTTAAAATTTTGATCCGGAGGATCTTGAACATGCAAGTCCTACAGAGAGGGCCATTTAGCTTGCTGGTTCGCTGTGAAAAGTTTCAAAGATATGTTCATCTGATAACATTTTTACAATAATCCATGATGGACTTTGAGAGGGAAGATTCACCTTTCTCTTGGTCCAAGTGAAACAGACGGCAAACATAGATAATACTACTGCTAACAAAACTTAACATTTTACTTAAATAACCAATCTGAGTAAAAGAAACTTCTAAGCACACCTAGAGCAAATAGGAATGCTAAATAAATGCCTCCAAAGTATGCATGGCACTTACGTACAGTGAAGAGAGGTGCAGTTTGGTCTCCTTATCTACTTCATCTACTACAAGAGTTAATGTGTTGTCTAGATCCTGTGAAAGTAAGCTGCTTTCCACCAATCATTTTGGTTAAAAATCTAGCATTCTCTAAGACAATCTAAGGACGTCGTTGTATACTAATGTAAAGGTAGGTTGGGACAAGGGGTTAACAGAACTACATGACCTTCTGAATGAATGCGTTTTGCTTATTTAAAATCTTCAATTGTTACCCTTGAACATGACTAAGATTGCCCATTTAGCAGAATAATAGCTGCTAAGAAAAACATTAGAGTAACAAAAATAACATGAAAAACATGAAACTAGTATGATCTGTAATCATTAACGCTGCTCAAAATTTGTGCTGACCTCCTGACGTGCTGCAGAAAGCTTCAAAAGTTCATTTGGCGCTTAAAAATTCCTAAACCACTGCATGGTATAATTATCTTTTGCCTGTCATAACTTGCCTTTTTCTGCACATCCTCTACCGGTACTTAAGAGTGACGAACCGTTGATAAGCATTTGACTTATCAGCTAATATATTTTTCACAAGAGAATTAAACTTTTTCCGTGACAGGTAAAGATGGACTGGCAGAGTATACCTGGAGGAGGCAAAAAAAGCAGCGGGAAGTCTAGGCACAACGGCAGCCAGATGTTTCTGCAGACGAGAAATGATACCCGTGGAATGCTTGGTAAAGACCTCTTAGTGGACATGGAACCAGATTCATCTTCAGGATATTACTTCCAAAAAATAATACTCGTGCATAAGAGGCCAAATCGTGCATACACTAGAAGATTCCAGTTTGATACATTTAGACTAATTTATCATGATTTCGAATGTCAAAATTAAACCAAATCCAAATTAAATAAAAACAATATTAAATGAATCTCGCAGGTGCAATGACTGGGAGCAAGTCCAATACAAAGCTATTGGTGGCCACATTTCTTTATTCTAGCATCAAATGCAAAAAAAACTTAACTCCAAAAAATGTTATACTTACATACAAATATACATACATGCTTCCTTTTATATATGAAATTATATCATTACCAAATCATCTATTATTACAAATATTATTACAAATATGAGGAAACAGTTTAAAATAATTATATTGTACATTACAAAGTATCAAAACTATATCAATTAGGTAAAAATTAAAAAAATTTATGTAAATTTGAAATTATTTATGAAACTAATATTAGAGTGCAAATTTTATTTTAGAATAAAAAAACATATTTTGATGCTATATTATAATAATAACTATAGTTATTTTATATTTAGTAGTATACTTCTTACTCTTATTAGTTACCTCCTCTATCCCATATAATTATATACAGTTTTTTCAATACTCGACACGCATTTTAAGGCGAATAAAATAAAATATACTTTCATAATTTATTTTTGAATTGTTCCTTTTTTGTGTTAAATTTTAGACAACAAATTTTTTCAGAAGAATTTTTTTTTTTTAAAACTATTTACGAAATTATATTTAAAGGAGTTTTAAAATGCGTTTCGAGTCCCGTCCTCCATTATATACTACCCAGAACAGAGGGAGAGGGAGTATCACTTACTTCCGCCGCCGTCCCGTTAAATTGTATACGTTTGGTTTGACACGGAGATTAAAAAAAGTGGAATGTTGTAAGAAAAAATAAGAAAAATGGATAAAGTGGTGAGGTCAATCAATATTAAGTGTATAAAGTTACTGTAGTGGAAGAAATTAGTGGATGTAAGTGGGTGTAGTTAATTTTTATATTCTAAAACTTTTACAATTTTTGATAAATTTTGAAATGTATAAAATTGAATGGGACATCCATAAAGAAAGTGTACATAAATGAATAGAAAGAAATGAATGAATATAATGAGTATGGTTATAACAGATTTACCGCATACAGATTCTGACAATGTAATGAAAAGAGAAATTACAACCCTTATGGCATTATTACAACCTGAGTGTACCTCAAGGACAACACGCTTTGCCACTACAATCATATCTGTTAGGAATATGATGTGAACTTGATGATAAGTTAAACAAAACACCTTAGTAAATTTAACTTAGTAAAATTTGTAGCTCTCGACGGATAATCTAATATAGTCCCGACGGATGATCTAATATAGTCCCGACGGATGAACCTTATAGTCCCGACGAATGACAATTTGACATCCATCGAGAGTTGTTAGGCATAAAGCATGCGCTAAATAATTCACGCAAGTATACGCGTTCGCAAGTAATATAAAATGATTTCTAGTTCGTTTCCACAGAGACTCTGATTAATTATATCTAATTAACACTTACTCACCAATGTATGATTATTCTTCAATGTCAAGACAATAACAATTAAGGTTGATTAACTAATATTAACTACGAGAATTAAACACTTAAATTAATAATATTAAACACACATGAGATCCTAACTTCATTACTACTTTATTCAATAGTTATTGTCATTACCCTTAACATGTAATGGTGATGATATTAATCGAATAACACGAAAATGATAAACCCCAACTTTCGTTGTACGAATACCATTCTACCAAGCATCCACAATTAAGATAGAAGTTGAATAGGCATCAATTATGTTGAGACCCAATATGTCTACAGAATTTGACAACATATCGATTTAAGCGCAGGTTATTCATTATGATTACACAGGACAAGTAAAACGGTTAGAGTTACCTACTAATCATGCATACAATACACGAACCTATGCTAGCATGACAAGTTCTAAATCTCAAGATTCACTATCGCTTCACAAGAGATTAACAGACTATCTTACATGTTCGCGACGCACATAAGACGAATAAGGACAACCTATGCTAGATATCATACAATCACCACATACCAAGGTATTAAACAATTAACTAAAGAAATTCATAGTAAATCCGTTAGAATTCCATGATCACGATTAGCCCATAATAGAACTCATCGTCACCATAGGTTCATATGAAAGCATGATCATAACACAACGATATAAACTAATAAAACTACTTAATAAATAATGAAGTACGTCACAAGAGTATTAAGGTTCAAAGCATAAAGAAAACTAGCATCCACTGTTACAACGAATTAAAAGAATTACAAGATAAACGTATGCTTCCTCTTCTTCATTGTTGCGTGCTAAAACGGTCTTTTCGATCTTCTTTCCTTCGCTCTCGATAAAGAAAACGTCTTCCCATAAGGTTTATATAATAACCCAAAAGAACCAGCGCTAATAAAAGCCCAATTGTAATAGAATTATAAAATCCAGATTCTGAAATCCGCACCCAGGCGGCCGCCTGCATCCTCCACGCGGGCGCCTGCTAGCAGGCGGTCGTCTGCTCCCATCAGGCGGGCGCCTGCAACCTTTCTGGAAAAATCCTTGGTTTGCTTCTGTTTTTGCTGATTTCTTCGCTCATCATCCCTAGACTGATCCCAACCACTTCCTTAACCTTATTTTGATGAAATCCACCTATCTAAGCAAGTTATACCCTGAAATGCAAAAACACCCGAAAACACGTCAAATACACAAAATACTCAAGTTCAAGACACCAATTTAAGCCGTTATGAGACGCTCTAAGTGGTATAAAATGTCACTTATCAAGAGTGTAGCTTATGTAACAAATAAGTACTGTAACATATTTCTGCAAACAACATGCTTTATTCTAGTAGATTGTGTAGGGTTCTCTAAGTCATGTTGACTACTAGATTGATATGAATAATAGGTTGACTAATTGTAAATATGAGATGTCTTGTAATTCTGTATAAGTGAAATAAAGTCAAGTGGCAGATAGACTCCCGACTGATGATCAACAAGACTCCCGACAAATGATCAACAAAGTTCCCGACGGATAATCAAATTCAAAATAGCTGTTGATAGTGACAACACAGTCACATGCGTTGGGTATTTGCAAAAGGAATGTGGCTGCCTGTTAATCAGGATTTTGAGAACAAAGATGTATTACCATTTAGCGAGCGTTAGGTTAGCGGATCCCAGACTATAAAAGCCTTAGGTCACTAGGCACAAAGTCCCCTAAGAACTTAATAACTTGAATACCAAAGAGCCCACTCGTGATCAATTGTGCATTAAACCATATTTTTTTCTTTTCTTTTTTTTTTCTCTTTTTTTTCTTTTTTTTTCAATTTCCGAACAAGTGCGTTTCGCTCCATCTTGCTCAACCTTAGACTACTCGTATACAATACGAGCCGGTTGCTAGCCATTTGACGCCTAGCCAACTAGCAATGAATTCCAATTTTTTCCAATTTTTATCTTTTCATGTCTTTTATCATTAAGAGCCTATCATGCATTCTAAGCATAAGCAATAGATTAACCTCAAAAACCATCAAACCATGATACTCTAAGACTTAGTAAAATTATAAGTGTTTCTAGCATGCATGTCAACCTAATAAGATTCAACATCACCTACACTCGCACAATATCACATATTAATCGGTAAAGCAACACAAAAGGATCATGGTATATGCATGAGCTATATGACATGATAATTAAAGCTATAAAATAAAATAAATAAATAAAACTCTATATAAAAAAACTATATGGCAAAATTATGCAACTATATGAACTAAACTAATCATGAAAATGTAACTACATGACACACACACAAATACGTTCCTTAACTACCACCCCCAAACATAAAATCTTCAATGTCCCCAGTGAAGGTAATATAAAGGAACACAGGGTATACCTATTCAGACGAATCATCATCATCACCCTCAGAGGGTGGGGTGTCAGGAAGTGGATAAGCAGAATCCTCACCATAAACGGGCCACTGGATGTTAGCTCCAAGGCCTTTAAATGCAGTCCCAAGTGCTTGGGTGAGCTCCTGCGCAAACCGACTCTACGACTCATACATCGCATCCATCCACTTGGAAAGCCTCATGTACTGGACATCAGCCAATCCTGAACCATCTCCTCCCTGGGCTCTCGAAGAACCTGTCTCTCCCTGAGCCTGACTTGGCCTAGCCATGGTAGCACCAGCTGCTGGAACTCCTCCCGGAAGGTGATACCCTAAACCATGTGACTCGGGCTCTCCACCCATCCACTCCTGCATCGCATTCAACGTCGATGAATCAATAGGAGCGGCTGACATCTGCAGCTGCTCATAAAAAGGCCATTGAACTCCACATGCCTTGTAAAGCTTTGTGACAATAAAGACATACGGGATAGAATACTGCGATTTCCCCCTCAAAAATTTCAAAATCCCTTGGTAGATGTACTCACCAAGGTCCACATAATATTCATCATTCAGAATTCCCCATAACAACCTTGCCATCTCCACTGTAACCTCATGTGCATGCACAGAAGGAAGAATATTAGCACACATAAATGCATTCCAAGCACGAGCATACCTGTTCATCGTGACAGCAAGGAAATTACGATACTCGTTGGTTCCCCTTTTGAATTTCCACACTGTGCCCGGCCGACAGAGAGTAGCAATAATCAAGTCCATATCAAATTCTTCAGGGGACTTTTCATTCCAATGCTCCTCTTGTGTTTTTCTTTATCGTTGTCCAATTACCCGGCGAATCGCCTCGGGCTGATAATCAACAGTAAGCCCATGAACAACAGAAAACCCATTCTTGTCGGCCTTGGCGTTCGTATAGAACTCGCGAACGATACTTATCGGAACCGCCTCAGGTGACTCGCAGAATATAATCCATCCTTTCTCAGCAATCATCGGTAGCAAATCACCATCCCTCCCTGATGGCAAGAACCCCCTCTCCCTCATAATAGGCTTAGTCAGAAGCTTGGTGTACTCTTCTTCAGCAGCCCCATCCAACAATTAGGGCCTCACAGCAGTATTCCTTGAAGAATCAGTAGTAGTCGGGTTGGTGCTGCTGCTACCCACAGTTTATGATCTCTTTGGGGCCATAAAAACTAAGAATAAGAGTTGGAGAGTTTGTGTTGGTGTGTAGGAGAGATTTTGTAGAGTTGAAAGTGTATGAGATATGTATGGAGAGGTTGTATGTATATATATAGCAAGATTAGGGGTTGAATTTGACTAGGAGTGGGAATTGTGGCTAATATTGGGGAAGAAATCGCGGGTTAATAGGGTAATGGGTGTTGTGGTTTTTGTTTTTGGTTTTTATGTTTTTTTTATATAGGCTGGAAATGATTTTTCAAATTTCAGGGGCGCAGGCGGTCGCCTGGCACCAGTAGGCGGGCGCCTGCTAGCGCGCGGCCGCCTGATCCTAGCAGGCGGGCGCCTACAAGGCTTCTGGAAAAATATTTTTCTGCCAACATTTTTCTGATTTTTTTTTGGGTTTTTGGATAAATTATTAAATTCTAAGGTGTCCTATGGTCTCATATCTTGGGTTGCCTCCCAAGAAGCGTTTCTTTTATGTCATTAGCTTGACGTAGAGTAATGCGATCAAGTTGTCAATAAAACGACACTAACCACTTCATGGTTTGCCGTATCCCCATTACAGTGCTTCAATCTCTAACCATTTACTTTGAATGCTTGGCCCGGATCGTTCTAAAAAATCTCCACCGCTCCATGTGGAAACACATTTTTGACGATAAATGGTCCAGATCACCTTGATTTCAACTTTCCAGGAAAAAGTCGAAGACGAGAGTTGAATAAAAGAACTTGTTGCCCCGACACGACTGACTTAGGCGATAGCTTCCTGTCATGCCACCTTTTTACCTTTTCCTTGTACATTTTGTTGTTTTCGTATGATTGAAGTCGAAATTCATCAAGTTCATTTAACAAAAGCATTCGCTTCTTCCCAGTGCATCTAGATCAAGGTTTAACTTCTTCAATGCCCAATAAGCCTTATGCTTAAGCTCCGCAGGTAAATGACATCCCTTACCATAGACAAGTTGAAACGGGAACATCCCAAGTGGAGTCTTGTATGCTATTCTATAAGCCCAAATAGCTTCATCGAGCTTCAAAGACCAATCTTTCCTTTACGGACAAACGACTTTCTCTAGAATGCACTTGATCTCTCTATTAGACACTTCAGCTTGACCATTAGTTTGCGGATGATAGGCAGTAGCAATGCGATGATTCACATTATAGCATTGTATCATAGAAGTGAACTTACGATTGCAGAAATGCAACCCTTCATCACTTATTGTGACGCCCTCAATCTCGGGGTTAGGAAATGAGGACTCACACACACCTCTAATCTAGTAATTAAATAAGCATAAACCCCGATTAACTACTAACAGGATCAACAGGATAAGTATGAGACAAGATTACAACTACCAATCATAAAATATAACTTACAAACCCAAATATTATTAAATAAACAATATCGATTCCGGCTGGGAACCGACAGATAACCCACTGTATCTTTAAACATTTCCTTCTAGGTGCGTGCTCACTCAAAAATACCACTACCTGCTCTGGCAACCGGAAGCCCTCAACACGGTAGGGACCACCAGGTACGCTCTTACGAGCAGTGCGCCTAAGCCTGACCATCTTCTTGCTTAACTGCCATGGTTAGATTAAAACAAAACACATGAGTATAAAACTCAGCAAGTAACTATATAGCAGTTCTACAATATCAATTCACAATATGCTTTACCAAACTCAGGGCATTCTACTTTATTTGTTCTAGGTGGCAGATTTCCAGCTTTTGGGTTTAAAGAAAGGTTTTGAAGGATAATGTGGGGCTTTCAAGGAACAAGGCTCAATGCAGGACGAAAGCCGACATTCATCACAAATCATTAAAGGATCAGAATAGATCTTTCAAAAGAGGAAAGCAACAGTATTTCAATATATGGAATCAATCATATGATTAACAGATTTAAGAATCAGGGTTCTCAAGCTTTAAGCTTCACATCAACTCTTTTCAAAACAATATAAACCATTTTCATTTTCAAGAATCAATTTACTGAACAAAAAGTTCCAGTTCCCTTTTAAATAATCATTTAGAACCCTTGATTGGATCACTTTATCTTTCCATTTCTATATACGGGTGATCAGCCCGTACCGACCTCCGTTCCGGTCTTTAAGGTACCAATCGACATAATTGCAGTCTTAAGTTGGACTAGCCCCGCTAGCCTCTTACCATGACTGGACTAGTCCCACTAGCCTATTACGTCCCAATCCAATCCATCAGGAATTCATTTGGAAAACCTTGAGTTGGAAAAACAAATAGGTTTTTCAAAATTCATTTTATCATTACCAAGAATTTGAAATCATTCGGACTCTTTCAAGTCGAAACTCATTCTTAATTCAGATTTTGAGGAAACAAAGTTCAGGGAGTGATTCAAAGATAAACAAGGAACAATTCATAAGGATTCTGTATCAAGGATAACAAGGCACTTAAGTTAGACGGATCAACATCTGTTTAGGGATCAATAGGGTGATCAGGAAATAAGGTATCATTAAACAGGGTTAACAAGGATAATCAGAGGGTTCAATACAATTTATGGATTAATAAATAACTTGAACATAAAGGACAGATTATCAAAGGGTTGAATCATTAAGCTTATCAATAACAGTTTATCAAGAACAAAGGTAGGGTATCTCAAATCAATATCAGGGTTTCGTAATTAAACAGTTCAATACTCTACATGGTATAAACAACATTCTCTTTATAACCATTTACACAAGTAATCAGAGTTATTTGCCTGAATTTGCTTTCCTGAAGGTTGAACTACTGCCACCTAGTATATCCTTTCCTTTCCTAGCCTGAATGCCCTCACGCTCCAAATCTACAATAAAACCAAAATCTTAATCAGTTTCTCAACTCTCGTTCCCAGAACGATCACTCAATACGATAACTCGATTATACTTTTGACTCGAACTATACGAGTATAACTTATATACACACAGCACATAGAACATTCTTTACTCATAGCCTTATATCACTTTACATATACTCGCTAAACCTTGACTATTTTCCCCAAATCAAATATATATAACTCGTACAATCACACAATGATATGCACGACTATTACTTATAGCTTTTAACCTCTATTAATTCAATTTCCTTTTCTTTTATCCATAATTCGAACCAAAACACAATCCAACAAGCAAAAATTCGAAGGTTTTCACACATAAACATTTAATCATTCTATCGTTTACCAGAAATCAGATTTTTGACTTTGAATTCCTTTGGCCTATTCGGCCTTAACCACAATCACAATCAAATCAAATCATGCATTAACAAGTCCTTTTTCTAAATCAACATGCAATCTTATTACTTTCTAGTTAAACCTTAATTATTCCAAAATTAAGTCACAAAAGTCAATTTTTCTTTTTACTAACACAAGGTTGAACCAAAACCTTCACCATGCATTCCCAAATTTGGCATCCAAAAAAATGTACAAGTCCAATTATCATAAAATCATACTTAAATCATAAAAAAAATATAGCCCTTTTTGGTACATGCAAACATTAAGAAATCTTTATCATCCAATCTTTACTAATTTCCAAGAATGAACATTAACAAGTCATGACCATTAAAATCATTTTTGATCTTTTAAAACCAAGATTTCATTCGGGTTTTTCAAAAATAACACATGCAAATGATCTTCTTAATCCTTAAATCACACATCAACCCATAATCAAACATCAAATCAACAACTCATTCATTTTAACAAAAATCAACATGATTTTCTAAAAAAATAGCAAGGGCCATTCAGCCTTTTTATCAAAATATCACATGCAAACAGAAATATTTGATTTAAAGATTCTAGAGCTCAGTTATTAACATCATTGCTCACCACCGATTCACCGGAGTTCATCACCGGTGGCGGTGGTTTCTCGGTGGTGCCCCATTTCGGGGTTTCCAACCTTGAAACCTCCGATTTATGTACACACAAGGCACATGCAAGACTCACTTGGCTTTGAAAATCATTTTTCAATCATAAAATCACCTCCTTAAGCACATATTAGACCATATACACACACGTACACACGCATCAAGCATGAACACACACACACACAAAACGAGCTTGCATGCAACAAGATATTCACACATGCACACTCCAATAACCACTTATGTATGTTTAACAGGAGATTTTGAGAGGGATTGGTGGAAGTTATCAAAGAAACAAGTGGTTTACCAAGAGAAAAGAAGAAGAACCGAGAGAGAGAGAGAGAGAGAGAGAGAGAGAGAGAGAGAGAGAGAGTAGCCGAGAGAGAGAAAGAGAGAGTGAGAAAGAAAGAGAGAAAAGAGATTGATGTGCTCGGGAAAAAGAAAGAAAGGGGGGGGGGGAGAATGAGTTTTATACTCAATCAAAATCAAAGGCATTTTAGTACATTACTAATTCCCCTTTTTATTCTTATTTGTTCCTTCCTTTTTACTCAAATGTAACAAGAATTAAATATAAAATATATCTCTCTCGGGAAGTCGAGAATTATTGAAAATGATAATTTTAATACGTAGGCCTCGAAATTAGCTTTCCAACCATTACTCATAATAAGATTTTGAGCGTACGGTTGATTTTATATGAATTTCGCAATCTCGCCTTAATAATAACATTTTCCACATAAAATCAATTTAAAAATGCAAAGACCACCAAATAGATCCACTCATCATTTTTAAAAAGTCTTTAGGACCACTATGAAGATAACAAAATAAATCCCATGTTTTTATCTTACTCGGATGATTTTATAAAAATGCGCGAAGGTTAATTAAACATTTATTTAAATCACATAATCCCTTAAAAATTCATAAAAATGTCACAGAACACATAGTTATGCACACAGACAACAATCTCACATATATAATCACATAACTACTCAGGTCTGATCACAGAATTTATCCTTCTTTAATCTCTATCCTTTTCTACGCGTACCGGGTCACGTTCAGCCTGACGGCCCGACGCTCAGCGTTTCGATTACGCTTCTCATTATCTTTACCAATCAACACGTCACTTAGGACGGAATACTTTATTTAAACATTCATTTCATTCAATCACACATAATTCATATTTTGTATTCTTTAACTCCTTATTAGGACACGTTCCGTTCTTCCTGACGGCCCGACGACACAGCTTAACTCCTAAGCTGACTCTTTAAATTGGAACGTTTTTATTTACGCTCCTATATTCTTTTATACAGAAAAGATAATTAATCAGTACTTAGTCACATAATTATAATCACATCACATAAAGCATACTTTATTGACTTAATTACGTCGCAAAATTCTCAGTCGTCATAATCTACCCTCCTTAAAAGGATTCTGTCCCCAAAATCTAATCTAAGAAAATAGATGGGGATACTTTTCTTTCATTTCGCTTTCTAACTCCCAAGTCGATTCTTCGACTAATGGATTTCTCCATAACACTCTAACTAGAGGTACAACTTTATTTCTAAGCATCCTTTCTTTTCGATCTAAAATTCGCACTGGCTGTTCCTCATAGGACAAATCTGGTTGGATTTCCACTGGTTCCAACTCGATCACATGGCTCGCATCAGCATTATACTTCTTTAGAAGAGATACATGAAATACATTGTGCAGATGTTGCATTTGCGGAGGTAGCGCCAATTCATATGCCACTTTCTCAACTCGACGCAATACTTCAAATGGTCCAATGTACCTAGGACTCAACTTTCCTTTCTTTCCGAATCGGGTCAAACCTTTCCAAGGAGATAACTTTAACAAGACTTTGTCTCCAGTTTCGAATTGCACATATTTACGCTCTTGATTTGCGTACTTTGCTTGTCGATCTTGAGCTGCAATTAATCTCTTTCGAATCATTTTGACCTTTTCCTTTGTTTGTTGAACTAGATCTGGACCAATTAATTTGCGCTCACCAACTTCGTCCCAATAGGTAGGGGACCTACACTTTCTTCCATACAACGCTTCATAAGGCGGCATGCCAATACTCGCGTGATAACTGTTGTTGTAGGAAAACTCAATTAAGGGAAAATGATCATCCCAATTTCCTTTGAAATCTATTGCGCAGGTTCGCAACATATCTTCAATTGTCTGTATTGTCCTTTCACTTTGTCCTTCTGTCTGCGGATGATATGCCGTACTCATTTTCAACTTAGTTCCCAAATGATCATAGAATTGTCGCCAAAATCTCGAGTTAAACCTTAGATCTCTATCAGACACGATAGATACAGGAACTCCATGACGTATCACGATCTCATCCAGATACAATTTGACCAACTTTTCCAACGAAAACCTTTCATTTATCGGCAAGAAATGTGCTGACTTGGTCAACCGATCGATTACCACCCAAATCGCATCATGATTTGACTTGGTTTTAGGTAATCCTACCACGAAATCCATCGCTATATGCTCCCATTTCCATTTAGGTATGTCCAGTGGCTGAAGCAATCCGCTTGGCCTTTGATGTTCCGCTTTGACTCTTTGGCACGTGTAACATTTACTTATCCATTCCGCAATTTCCTTTTTCATGTTTGGCCACTAATAACTTTCTTTTAAATACTGGTACATCTTCGTACTTCCAGGGTGAATTGAAAATCTCGAGTTATGCGCTTCTTGCAAAATCTCGTGCTTTAGTTCCACGACATTAGGTATCGAAATACTTAAATTAACAAGGTATATCCCTTTTCCATCCTTTTGAGCTTTAATTTCTTCTCCCATCAACTTATCCTTTTCGCGTTTCATCACTTGCTCTTGACAGCATCGAATCTTTTCCAAAATTTCGGGTTGAACACCATTGCATTTATAGCTTCACCTCCAAATTCTGGAGTCTGCACCTCTATTTCCATCTTTTCAAAGTCCTTGATCAATTCTTCCGATGACGTTAACATATTCAACCTTTGTTTTCGACTTAAAGCATCAGCTACCATATTTGCCTTTCCAGGATGATAGTTTATCGCACAATCATAATCTTTGATCAATTCCAACCACCTTCTTTGTCGCATATTCAATTCTTTTTGAGTAAAGATATACTTTAAACACTTATGATCCGTTTAAATCTCGCACTTTTCCCCGTACAAATAATGCCTCCAAATCTTAAGGGCAAACACAATTGCTGCCAATTCCAAATCGTGCGTTGGATACTTTTGCTCGTGCGGCTTGAGTTGCCTTGACGCGTATGCTATTACCTTCCCGTGTTGCATTAACATGAATCAAAGTCCTTTATATGAAGCATCACTGAATATCACGAATTCCCCTTTATCATCTGGTAATACCAACACTGGGCGGTTACCAGTCTCTTCTTTAACTCTTGAAAACTATCCTCGCACCTTTCTGTCCAAACAAACTTCTCGTTCTTTCTCGTCAACTTTGTCAACGGAACGACAATCTTAGAGAAATCTTGCACAAATCTCCTGTAATATCCGGCTAATCCCAGAAAACTTCTAACTTCCGTAGGAGTCTTGGGTTTTTCCCAATTTATTACAGCTTCTATCTTGGCTGGGTCCAATTTGATTCCTTCTTTATTAACTACATGACTAAGAAATTGCACTTCCTTTAGCCAAAATTCGCACTTTGAAAACTTAGCATACAGTTTCTCTTTTCTCAGAATTTCCAAGGAAATCCTCAAATGCTCCTTATGATCTTCTTCTGTCTTGGAGTAAATTAGTATATCGTTGATAAATACAATAACGAACTTATCCAAATATTGCTTGAACACTCGGTTCATAAGATCCATAAATGCGGCTGGCGCATTCGTCAAGCCAAACGCCATTACCAAAAACTCATAGTGTCCATATCTTGTTCGGAACGCTGTCTTGGGTATATCTTCCGCTTTAATCTTTAATTGATGATACCTAGATCTTAAATCAATCTTTGAGAAACACGAAGCTCCTTTTAACTAGTCAAACAAGTCATCAATCCGCGGTAGAGGGTACTTATTCTTAATCGTCAACTTATTCAGTTCGCGGTAATCAATACACAACCTCATACTTCCATCCTTTTTCTTTACAAACAACACCGGTGCGCCCCACGGGGATACACTCGGTCGGATCACTCCTTTGTCCAATAATTCTTGCAACTGAGCTGCCAATTCCTTCATCTCGACCGGCGCCATGCGATAGGGAGCTTTTGACACTGGTTCTGTTCCAGGAGCCAAATCAATCATAAACTCGATCTCTCTGTCTGGAGGTAGTCCAGGCAATTCATCAGGAAATACATCCGGAAAATCGCTTACTACTGGAATATCCTCGATCTTTACCGATTCCTTCTCCACATCCACGACATGAGCTAAATAAACTTCGCATCCTTGATGTATTAATCTTCTTTTCTCAATAGCCGTTAGAAATTTCTTCTCTTGTCTCTTTCCTTTAAATATCACTTCTTCACCATCCTTGGTTCTTAATTTCACCTTCTTACTTCTACATTCTATTTGCGCTTCATGGTTTAACAACCAATCCATTCCTAGTATGACCTCAAATTCTCCTAACTTAAAGGGAATTAAGTCAGCAGAAAAGTGCCGACCTTCTATAGTCACATCACAATCAGGGCAAATCTCGCTAGCAATAACTTTCTCTTGGTTTGCTACCTCTAAAATCAAATTAGGTTCTAGAGGGTACGCAACACAATTTAACTTATCAAGAATACTTTTAGAGATAAAAGATCTAGTTGCTCCAGAATCCATCAAAACTTTTACTTCTACTGAGTTTATAACAAGCATACTTGCTACCACGTCCACATCTTGCACCGCATCTTTCATCGTCATGTTAAAGGTCCTAGCTCTGGGTTGAGCTGATGGTGCTGGGAGAGACGGCGGTCCAGCAATTCTGAGAACATTAGCCTTCTGAACAGGCTCCTTACAACTCCTGGCCATATGGCCCACTTTACCACACTTAAAATAAGCCAAATCAGGCTTCCTCACTCCACTTGGGCATTCTGAAGAGTAATGTCCCTTCTGGTTGCACTTAAAACACGTTATATCCAGCTTATTACACCTTCCTGGGTGTCTCTTTCCACAATTCATGCACTCTTGAATCTGGGGTCTGCTGTCCTTCCCCGGTTGTCCAGTTTTCTGGAAACAGTTCTTCTGAGCCCCGTTACCGGGTTTAAACTTCTGGAACTTTTGGTTCTGACCTCCACCATTCTTTCCAAACCTTCCTCTAAACTTTGAGCTTCCTTGCTCTTACTCAGAGCTTTCAAACTTCCTTTTTCTTCCTTCGTTTTCTCTTCTTGCAGCTTCTCGCTCACCTTCTACTATCATTACTTTTTGAACCAAAGCAGCATAATTATTGATCTCCAACATTGCTATTTGACTTCTAATCCACGGCTTAAGTCCCTGTTGGAACCTCTTAGCCTTCTTCGCCTCTGTATTCACGTACTCAGGTACGAATCTAGACAATTCCGAAAACTTCACTTCATATTCCGCTACTGACATTTCCTCCTGTCTAAGATCCATAAATTTCATTTCTAACTGGTCTTGCATATAGCTTGGCAAATACTTCTCCAGAAACATCTCGGTGAACTTCTCCCAAGATAAGTCTTTTCCTTCCAACAACGCCTTTGAAGACTCCCACCAGAAACTTGCTTCATCTTTCAGGTAATAACTTACATACTGAGCTTTCTTATCGTCCTTAACTTCTGTTAACTCAAAAGCTTTTTCCATTTCTCTCAACCATGACTGAGCTTTAATCGGGTCTGGCAAACCTAAGAACTCTGGGGGATGAACAGATTGAAAGTGCTTAAAGTTTCCAACTTTAGGGGCCACAAGTTGTTGCAAAAGCTGAGCAAGTCTGCTCATCAGGGTGGTTTCTGGGGTTACTTCTGGGTCTTGGGTGGGAATTTCTTCTTCTTGGTGATCTGGTGAGTTGGCCATTTCTTACAAACCTGATTGAACAATTATTTAACAATACGATGGCATGGTATATATATAACAACAGTTTCTATAAAATCTCTTTTGTGGGTTTTAAGTTCTACCCAATTCGCACATGCAATCCTATTACTACATAATTCCCATATCAGTGTTGTTTTATCATGGCACATAATAGGGTTTTATGATCTTTAAACATGGTTATACGAAAACATGGTTGTATAGAAACATAATATTAAGGACGATTTATGAGATATTTAAGGTGCACAATGGAAAGCAAGATAATGGATTTATTTAAACAAAGGGTACATAAAGATAGTTCTGGCTATCACAGGTTCTGAAATAAGGTAAAATAATATAGCAGGGTTAAACAGAGGAAAAACTGGAAAATATCCCCCTATCTACCCCTAATTTCTAACAACTACTACTACGATACAAATCTGAAATACAACAAAATAAATGAAAAAGGGATCCCGGCATCTGACCAAGTATCCCAAAGCCTACCGGCGCTGAAAAATAACAATCTACGAGCTCAACCAACAGTCCCGTCTAATCATCTAGAATCTCTCTCAACACAACCAACATCTAGCGAATGATCTTATGCAGCCTCCGGGCCTCAGCATCAGCATCACTAGTGGATGGTCCCTCATCCAATCTCCTCCTGGCAACCTGCTCCACCAACTGAATCCTAGCTCTCCACTCTTCCATCACTACTGAAGTCCTCTGCCTAGAATCTCGAATCAACCTATCTACCAAAGCTCCCAACTCAGGAATGCGGGAGTACACAAAGTCTCGATCCTAGGCTAACTTGCCACCAATACTGACAGGTATAATCTTAGGCATCTCGGACTCTGGCTGAGGGGCAGGGATCTCTGAATCTGGCCTCAAGGGTGAAATCTGCATAGGGATCTCACTATTCTCAGAAGGGTCCTCCTCTGGGTCTGAACTAACATACACAGGCTCCTCTGGAGAGAGTGGAATGGGGTCCACTGGGGTACCAGTCAAACTAATCTCTGAGTCTGAGTCACTACCACTACTAGGATCCTAAGAGAAAACACAAAACAGCAACCAAGAAACAATGTTAGGGTTAAATAAAGCTTTCAGCTAACTCACACCCTAACTTTAGTTTCCACTTCACCAATAAACACTTTCCTTAGACTATACCTAATAGTCTAACTCAACTCTATATAAGTCGAACTCTCTCACGATATACATATATTCCCAAAATATCCCTTTTATATTCCTAACTTGTCTCAGGGACTAGATCCTGTAGCTCTGATACCAACTTGTGACTCCCTCAATCTCGGGGTTAGGAAATGAGGACTCACACACACTTCTAATCTAGTAATTAAATAAGCATAAACCCTGATTAACTACTAACAGGATCAACAGGATAAAGTATGAGATAAGATTACAACTACCAATCATAAAATATAACTTACAAACCCAAAATATTATTAAATAAACAATATCGATTCCGGATGGGAACCGACAGATAACCCACTGTATCTTTAAATATTTCATTCTAGGCCCGTGCTCACTCAAAAATACCACTACTTGCTCTGGCAACCGGAAGCCCTCAATACGGTAGGGACCACCAGGTACGCTCTTATGAGCAGTGCGCCTAAGCCTGGCCATCTTCTTGCTTAACTACCATGGTTAGATTAAAACAAAACACATGAGTATAAAACTCAGCAAGTAACTATATAGCAGTTCTATAATATCAATTCACAATATGCTTTACCAAACTCAGGGCATTCTAATTTATTTGTTCTAGGTGGCAGATTTCCAGCTTTTGGGTTAAAGAAAGGTTTTGAAGGATAATGTGGGGCTTTCAAGGAACAAGGCTCAATGCAGGACGAAAGCCGACATTCATCACAAATCATTAAAGGATCAGAATAGATCTTTCAATAGAGGAAAGCAACAGTATTTCAATATATGGAATCAATCATATGATCAACAGATTTAAGAATCAGGGTTCTCGAGCTTTAAGCTTCACATCAACTCTTTTCAAAACAATATAAACCATTTTCATTTTCAAGAATCAATTTACTGAACAAAAAGTTTCAGTTCCCTTTTAAATAATCATTTAGAACCCTTGATTGGATCACTTTATCTTTCCATTTCTTTATATACGGGTGATCAGCCCGTACCGACCTCTATTCCGGTCTTTAAGGTACCAATCAGCATAATTTCAGCCTTAAGTTGGACTATCCCCGCTAGCCTCTTACCATGATTGGAGTAGTCCCACTAGCCTCTTACGTCCCAATCCAATCCATCAGGAATTCATTTGGAAAACCTTGAGTTGGAAAAATAAATAGGTTTTCTAAAATTCATTTTATCATTACCAAGAATTTGAAATCATTCGGACTCTTTCAAGTCGAAACTCATTCTTAATTCAGATTTTAAGGAAACAAAGTTCAGGGAGTGATTCAAAGATAAACAAGGAACAATTCATAAGGATTCCGTATCAAGGATAACAATGCACTTAAGTTAGAAGGATCAACATCTGTTTAGGGATCAATAGGGTGATCAGGAAATAAGGTATCATTAAACAAGGTTAACAAGGATAATTAGAGGGTTCAATACAATTCATGGCTTAATAAATAAATTGAACAGAAAGGAAAAATTATCAAAGGGTTGAATCATTAAGCTTATCAATAACAGTTTATCAAGAACAAAGGCAGGGTATCTCAAATCAATATCAGGGTTTCGTAATTAAACAGTTCAATACTCTACATGGTATGAACAACATTCTCTTTATAACCATTTACACAAGTAATCAGAGTTGCTTGCCTGAATTTGCTTTCCTGAAGGTTGAACTACTGCCACCTAGTATATCCTTTCTTTTTCTAGCCTGAATGCCCTCACGCTCCAAATCTACAATAAAACCAAAACCTTAATCAGTTTCTCAACTCTCGTTCCCAGAACGATCACTCAATATGATAACTCGATTATACTTTTGACTCGAACTATACGAGTATAGCTTATATACACACAACACATAGCACATTCTTTAGTCATAGCCTTATATCACTTTACATATACTCGCTAAACCTTGACTATTTTCCCCAAATCAAATATATATAACTCGTACAATCACACAATGATATGCACGGCTATTACTTATAGCTTTCAACCTCTATTAATTCAATTTCCTTTTCTTTTATCCATAATTCGAACCAAAACACAATCCAACAAGCAAAAATTCGAAGGTTTTCACACATAAACATTCAATCATTCTATCGTTTACCAAAAATCAGATTTTTGACTTTGAATTCCTTTGGCCTATTCGGCCTTAACCACAATCACAATAAAATCAAATCATGCATTAACAAGTCCTTTTTCTAAATCAACATGCAATCTTATTACTTTCTAGTTAAACCTTAATTATACCAAAATCAAGTCACAAAAGTCAATTCTTCTTTTTACTAACACAAGGTCGAACCAAAACCTTCACCATGCATTCCCAAATTTGGCATCCAAGCAAATGTACAAGTCCAATTATCATAGAATCATACTTAAATCATAAAAAAACTTAGCCCTTTTTGGTACATGCAATCATTAAGAAATCTTTATCATCCAATCTT
The DNA here is from genome assembly GCF_009905375.1 of Apium graveolens. Taxonomy (NCBI): domain Eukaryota; kingdom Viridiplantae; phylum Streptophyta; class Magnoliopsida; order Apiales; family Apiaceae; genus Apium; species Apium graveolens. Next base: position 262,251,020 of record NC_133652.1, on the reverse strand, counting down.
TACTAATTTCCAAGAATGAACATTAACAAGTCATGACCATTAAAATCATTTTTGATCTTTTAAAACCAAGATTTCATTCGGGTTTTTCAAAAACAACACATGCAAATGATCTTCTTAATCCTTAAATCACACATCAACTTATAATCAAACATCAAATCAACAACTCATTCATTTTAACAAAAATCAACATGATTTTCTAAAAAAATAGCAAGGGCCATTTGGCCTTTTTATCAAAATATCACATGCAAACACAAATATTTGATTTAAAGATTCTAGAGCTCAGTTATTAACATCATTGCTCACCACCGGTTCACCGGAGTTCATCACCGGTGGCGGTGATTTCTCATTGGTGCCCCATTTCGGGGTTTCCAACCTTGAAACGTCCGATTTATGTACACACAAGGCACATGCAAGACTCACTTGGCTTTGAAAATCATTTTTTAATCATAAAATCACCTCCTTAAGCACATATTAGACCATATACACACACGTACACACGCATCAAGCATGAACATATACACACACACACAACGAGCTTGCATGCAACAAGATATTCACACATGCATACTCCAATAACCACTTATGTATGTTTAACAAGAGATTTTGAGAGGGATTGGTGGGAGTTATCAAAGAAACAAGTGGTTTACCAAGAGAAAAGAAGAATAACCGAGAGAGAGAGAGAGAGAGAGAGAGAGAGAGAGAGAGAGAGAGATAGAGAGAGAGTGTCCGAGAGAGAGAAAGAGAGAGTGAGAAAGAAAGAGAGAAGAGAGATTGATGTGCTCGGGAAAAAGAAAGAAAAAGGGGGGGGGGGAGAATGAGTTTTATACTCAATCAAAATCAAGGGCATTTTAGTACATTACTAATTCCCCTTTTTATTCTTATTTGTTCCTTCCTTTTTACTCAAATATAACAAGAATTAAATATAAAATATATCTCTCTCGGGAAGTCGAGAATTATTGAAAATGACAATTTTAATATGTAGGCCTCGAAATTAGCTTTCCAACCATTACTCATAATAAAATTTTGAGCGTACGGTTGATTTTATATGAATTTCGCAATCTCGCCTTAATAATAACATTTTCCACATAAAATAAATTTAAAAATGCAAAGACCACCAAATAGATCCACTCATCATTTTTAAAAAGTCTCTAGGACCACTATGAAGATAACAAAATAAATCCCATGTTTTTATCTTACTCGGATGATTTTATAAAAATGCGCGAAGGTTAATTAAACCTTTATTTAAATCACATAATCCCTTAAAAATTCATAAAAATGTCACAGAACACATAGTCATGCACACAGACAACAATCTCACATATATAATCACATAACGACTCAGGTCTGATCACAAAATTTATCCTTCTTTAATCTTTATCCTTTTCTACGCGTACCGGGTCACGTTCAGCCTGACGGCTCGACGCTCAGCGTTTCGATTACGCTTCTCATTATCTTTACCAATCAACACGTCACTTAGGATGGAATACTTTATTTAAACATTCATTTCATTCAATCACACATAATTCACATTTTGTATTCTTTAACTCCTTATTAGGACGGGTTCCGTTCTTCCTGACGGCCCGACGACACAGCTTAACTTCTAAGCTGACTCTTTAAATTGGAACGTTTTTATTTACCCTCCTATATTCTATTATACAGAAAAGACAATTAATCAGCACTTAGTCACATAATTATAATCACATCACATAAAGCATACTTTATTGACTTAATTACGTCGCAAAATTCTCAGTCGTCACACTTATGATAACTCGTGACGTTCCAAACCTTGTGAATATCTGCTTATGAAGAAAACTCAACACTACCTTTGCATCATTAGTCGGTAGAGCCTTGACTTCTACCCATTTCGAGACATAATCGACTGCCAGCAAGATTTACTGATTATTGTAGGACGAGATAAATGGTCCCATGAAATCGATTCCCCAAACATCGAAGATTTCAACTTCAAGCATCACATTTAAAGGCATCTCGTCCTTTCTGGTAAGATTCCCAACTCTTTGGCAACGATCACACCTTAAAATGAACTGATGTGCATCTTTAAACAACCTAGGCCAGAAAAAACCTGCTTGAAGAATACGAGCTGCTGTCTTTTCACCACCATAATGTCCACCATAAGCTGTGGAATGACAGTCTTGTAATATCCCTTCCATCTCACAGAATGGGATACATCTCCTGATGATCTGGTCAGCTCCTTGTCTAAACAAATATGGTTTATCCCACATGTACCGCTTCACCTCATGCATTAACTTCTTCTTTTGAGCCGCATTCATATTAGGAGGCATTATATTGCTAACAAGATAGTTCACAATGTCTGCGAACCATGGCTCTTCCTCTTGTATTGCGAACAACTACTCATCCGGAAAAGATTCGTTGATCAATGTCTTATCATGTGAAGTAGAATCGGGATTTTCCAATCTAGAGAGATGGTCAGCTACTTGATTTTCAGTACCTTTTCGATCCTTGATCTCTAACTCGAATTCCTGTAGCAAGAGAACCCAACAAATAAGTCTAGGCTTCGAATCCTTCTTTGAGACCAGATAGCGGATGGCAGCGTGATCAGTGAACACTGTCACCTTTTTCCCAAGTACATAAGATCAAAATTTTTCGAAACCAAAAACTATAGCCAAGAGCTCCTTCTCAATAGTGGTGTAGTTCAGTTGGGCTCCATTTAGCATCTTACTTGCATAATAGACCACATGAAAGATATTTTTCTTTCGCTACCCAAGAACTTCTCCCACTGCATAATCACTTGCATCACACATCATCTCAAAAGGTTCTCTCCAATTAGGTGTCGTAATAACTGGTGCGGTGATTAAACTCTTCTTGAGAGTCTCGAATGCTGCCAAGCATTCATCATCAAATTTGAAAGGCACATCTTTCTCGAGCAAGTTGCACAACGACTTAGATCTCTTAGAAAAGTCCTTGATGAAATGCCGATAAAAACCCGCATGACCAAGAAAGCTACGGATTCCTTTCACAGAAATAGGCGGCGGAAGATTTTCAATGACACCCACCTTGGATTTATCCACCTCAAGACCTTTAACAGAGACCTTATGCCCAAGAATGATGCCCTATTGCATCATGAAGTGACATTTTTCCCAATTGAGCACCAGATTGGTTTCCACACACCTTTGAGTACCAAACGGAGATTATTCAAGCATTCGTCATACGAATGTCCAAAGACTGAGAAGTCATCCATGAACACTTCAACATTATTTCCAATCATATCAGAGAATATAGCCATCATGCATCTGTGAAAAGTGGCAGGTGCACCATATAAGCCAAAAGAAACTCTGCGAAAAGCAAACGTGCCAAATGGACAAGTGAAGGTGGTCTTCTCTTGATCTTCCGGTGCAATGCAAATCTGATTGTAGCCCGAATAGCCATCCAGAAGATAATAATACTCATGACCAACCAACCTGTCCAGCATCTGATCAATAAATAGAAGAGGGAAGTGATCCTTCCTCATGGCTTTATTCAACTTCTTGTAGTCCATGCATACCCTCCATCCTGTGACTGTTCGAGTGGGGATGAACTCGTTCTTCTCATTTGCTACCACAGTAATACCTCCTTTCTTAGGTACACATTGCACGGGGCTCACCCAAGAACTGTCAGAAATAGGATATATGATTCCTGCATCCAGCCATTTTAAAATTTCTTTCTTCACCACTTCTTTCATGATAGGATTAAGCCTTCGCTGTTGCTCAACAGTCGGCTTGCTACCTTCCTCTAGCAGAATTTTATGCATGCAGTACGAATGGTTGATCCCTTTTATATCTATTATAGTCCATCCGATGGCCGATTTGAATTCTCTTAGAATCCTCAAGAGCTTGTCCTCATCACTACCTGAAAGGTCAGATGCAATAGTAACAGGCAAAGTGGATGCATCACCTAAAAAAGCATACCTCAAGTGTTCAGGCAATGGTTTAAGCTCCAAAGTAGGTGCTTCCTTAATAGATGATTTGAGCTTTCCTACAACATTCTTGAGATCAGTATTTCCCAGATATTCAAATGGCATGTCTAGCTTTCGTTTCCAAGAAGAAGCATTCAGATATTATAACTGCTCATTGCCTTCATCATCTTCACTGCCAAAATCCCCCAATAAGGCTTTTTCTAAGGCATCAGACCTTAGCACATGATCAAGTTCTGAAATAACTGCAGAATCGACCAAATCCACCTTGAAGCACTCCGCATCTTCCGTAGGGAATTTCATCACATTGAACATATTGAATGTCACATCTTGATCTTGCACCCTCATAGTGAGTTCACCTTTTTGCACATCTATCAAGGTATGACCTGTAGCTAAGAAAGGTCTTCCCAAGATTATGGGAATCTTCTTATCTTCCTCGAAATCCAGAATGACAAAATCTGCAGAAAAGATGAGCTTGTCCACCTTTACTAGCATGTCCTCCACGATGCCTCGTGGGTATGTTATCGAATGATCAGCTAATTGTAGAGACATGTAGGTGGGCTTCGGATCAGGAAAATTCAGCTTTTTGAAGATAGAAAATCGCATAAGATTGATGCTTGCTCCCAAATCGCAAAGGCACTTGTCAAATGACAACTTGCCAATGGTGCAAGGAATGGTGAAGCTACCTGGATCCTTAAGCTTTAGAGGTAGCTTTTGTTGCAGCATGGCACTGCACTCTTCCGTCATAGCAACGCTATCAAGATCATCCAGTTTCACCTTCCTTGAAAGAATACCTTTCATGAATTTTGCATAACTAGGCATTTGCTCCAGAGCCTCAGCGAAAGGTATGTTAATGTGAAGTTTCTTGAACACCTCCAGAAACTTACCAAATTGCTTGTCCAGCTTTTGTTTCTATAATCGCTTAGGAAAAGGTGGTGGAGGATAGAGCTGTTTCTCCCCTGTATTACCCTCAGGCAGAGTGTGTTCAACTGTAGTCTTCCTTGGTTCCCCCTCTTTCTCATTTTGCATTCCTTCTTTATCTACAACTTCAACTTCTCCATCTTTTGCTTTTTCAGCATCAGCAACTTTTCCAGACCTTAAGGTCACAGCTTTGACTTGCTCTTTAGCTTCCTTCCTATCTGGCACTTCAGTATCGCTGGGAAGTGTGCCAGGTTGATGATTGAGCAAGGCATTGGCTATTTGTCCAATTTGATTTTCCAAGGTCTTAATAGAAACAACCTAACTTTTGCACAATAGCTTTAACTCCTCAAAATTAGCACTAGAAGGTGGAGCAGCACCTCCTTGTTGAGGATATGATTGCCTTTGAGCGAATTGCTGAGGTTGCTGGAATCCAGGTGGATTAAACTGTTTACTTGCAGCTTGCTGATATGGTTGCTGAACAACATTCTGATTATTGCTCCAGCTGAAATTGGGACGATTTCTGTTATTAGGATGATAAGTAGTGGGTACAGGCTACTGTGGTCGCTGAAAATTGTTCACATACTGAACAGATTCATTAACAAGAAAACACTGATCCGTAGCATGAGAGCCTGCACAAAGCTCACAGACACTAGCTATTTGATTTACTCCATAGTTGGCTAAATAATCGACCTTCATAGATAGCGCCTGAAGCTGCGCTGTAATAGCTGTAGCTGCATCAACTTCCAGAATACCTGCTACCTTCCCAGGCATCATCCTTTGAGTTGGGTTTTGATACTTGTTTACAGCCATAGTTTCAATGAGATTATAGGCCTCAGTATAGCTTTTGGCCCACAAGGCGCCTCCAGAAGCTACATCGAGCATGGGCCGAGATTGGGCTCCCAAACCATTGTAGAAACCAGTGATCACCATCCAGTCAGGCATACCATAATGTGGACACTTTCTCAACATCTCCTTGTAGCACTCCCAAGCTTCGCACATAGATTCTTCTTGTTGTTGCGCAAACTGAGTAAGAGCACTCCTTATAGCTGCAGTTTGAGCCATTGGATAGAACTTCACCAGAAACTTTTGCGCAAGATCTTCCCAAGTAGTGATGGACCCAACTGGTAAAAAATGTAACCAGTCCTTAGCTTTATTCCTCAGAGAAAATGGGAAAAGCCTCAGCTTGATAGCCTCATCAGTAACACCATTAAATTTGAAAGTACTACAGATCTTGATAAAATCCTGATATGCATGTTGGGATCTTCAGTCGCAGCACCTCCGAAAGAAACAAAATTCTGCACCATCTGAATAGTGCCCGGCTTGATTTCAAAAGTATTGGCCTGAATAGCCGGATGAAAGATGCTTGACTGAATGTCATTAATTTTAGGCAGAGAAAAGTCCATAAGAGCTGGATCAGCTTGAACTACACGATCACCCATTGTTTCAGGTTCTTTCTTTTCACTCTCTTTATCCGAATCTTCAAAGACTATCTTCTCCGGAAAGTTAAGAGTTGTATTTGTCTCCTCAGCTTTATCCAGATTTCTCTTGCGAGTGCGAGAACGTGTTTGCATAAACGCTCGCTAGAGTACCTGAAACACAACCGGAAGCAGTAAGTAACAAGTCTTAATCAATGAATCCTAATGACCACTGATGACAAGTACATAAACTAAACAAATTAACACCGAGTCCCCGGCAGCAGCGCCAAAAACTTGTTAAGCATAAAGCATGCGCTAAATAATTCATGCAAGTATACGTGTTCACAGGTAATATAGAATGAAATCTAGTTCGTTCCCACAGAGACTCTGATTAATTATATCTAATTAACACTTACTCACCAATGTATGATTATTCTTCAATGTCAAGACAATAACAATTAAGGTTAATTAACTAATATTAACTACGAGAATTAAACACTTAAATTAACAATATTGAACATACATGAGATCCTAACTTCATTACTACTTCATTCAATAGTTATTGCCATTACCCTTAGCATGTAATGGTGATGATATTAATCGAACAACACGAAACTGATAAACGCCAACTTTCGTTGTACGAATACCATTCTACCAAGCATCCATAATTAAGATAGAAGTTGAATAGGTATCAATTATGTTGAGACCCTATATGTCTACAGAATTTGACAACATAATGATTTAAGCGCAAGTTATTCATTATGATTACACAGGGTAAGTAAAATGGTTAGAGTTACCCACTAATCATGTATACAATACATGAACCTATGCTAGCATGGCAAGTTCTAAATCTCAAGATTCACTGTCACTTCACAAGAGATTAACAGGTTATCTTACATGTTCGCGTCGCACATAAGAGGAATAAGCACAACCTATGCTAGATATCATACAATCACCACATACCAAGGTATTAAACAATTAACTAAAGAAATCCATAGTAAATCTGTTAGAATCCCATGATCACGATTAGCCCATAATAGAACTCATCGTCACCACGGGTTCATATGAAAGCATGATAATAACACAACGATATAAATAAATAAAAATACTTAATAAATAATGAAGTACGTCACAAGAGTATTAAGGTTCAAAGCATAAAGAAAACTAGCATCCACTGTTATAACGAATTAAAAGAATCATAAGATAAATGTATGCTTCCTCTTCTTCGTTGTTGTGTGCTAAAACGGTCTTCTCGATCTTCTTGCCTTCGCTCTCAATAAAGAAAACATCTTCCCATAAGGTTTATATAATAACCCAAAAGAACCAGCGTTAAAGAAACCCAATTGTAATAGAATTATAAAATCCAGATTCTGAAAATCCGCACCCAGGCGGCCGCCTGCATCCTCCACGCGGGAGCCTGCTAGCAGGCGTTCGCCTGCTCCCATCAGGAGGGCGCCTGCAACCCTTCTAGAAAAATCCTTGGTTTGCTTCCGTTTTTGCTGATTTCTTCGCTCATTATCCCTAGACTGATCCCAAGCACTTCCTTAAGCTTATTTTGATGAAATCCACCTATCTAAGCAAGTTATACCCTGAAATGCAAAAACACTCGAAAACGCGTCAAATACACAAAATACTCGAGTTCAAGACACCAATTTAAGCCATTATGAGACACTCTAAGTGGTATAAAATGCCACTTATCAAGAGTGTAGCTTATGTAACGAATAAGTACTGTAGCACATTTCTGCAAACAATATGCTTTATTCTAGTAGATTGTGTAGGGTTCTCTAAGTCATGTTGACTACTAGATTGATATGAATAATATATTGACTAATTGTAAATATGAGATGTCTTGTAATTCTGTATAAGTGAAATAGAGTCAAGTGGCAGATTGACTCCCGACAGATGATCTACAAGACTCCCGACAAATGATCAACAAAGCTCCTGACAGATAATCAAATTCAAAATAGCTGTTGACAGTGACAACACAGTCACATGCGTTGGGTATTTGCAAATGGAATGTGGCAGCCTGTTAAGCAGGATTTTGAGAACAAAAAAGCATTACCATTTTTATGCAAATATGATGATATTCAAAGATGCTGGAATAGAGTAGTGAAGTAGCATGGAGTTAGACTAGATATATTTTGTTTTATTATCTTGTCTTACTGTCATGTAAACTTGGTGATATATAAACCAAGTGAAGCAAGTAGAACAATTAATGAAGCAAATACATTTTCTCAGAGAAACATATCAAGCTGCACTCTGTAAGAATTTCTCTAAAGTTTGTTTGTTCAACTTGTAAAGCAGCTGTGAGCTATCAAAGCTTCACAGAGTTCTCAAACTGATATATATATATATATATATATATATATATATCTGGTGAATACATTCAAATCCACCAGAAAGTTTTAAAGCTTATGTTTTATTACTTAGTGTTTTGATTTCAATTATCTTTCTATTCCGCACTACAGCAAATCAAACACTGTTATATGTATTAAGTTAGAACTGTTTTAAAATCTTGAAAAGAAGCCAGAATTACATTAAACCCCCTTCTGTAATTCTTGTTGTATTATTAGGGAATAACAATTGGTATCAGAACAAGCTCTTGAAGTACAAAGAGTGTAAAGATCACAACAAATAACAAGATGAACAAAAAGGATGTTGGAGTTAAAATTCCATTTCTGGACAAAGATAATTATCACCACTGGAAGGTGAAGATGCACCTACATATTCTTTCCCAAGATGAGGCCTATGTGGACTGCATAAAGAGAGGTCATCATTTACCAATGAGAGCTGTAACTGGCAATGAACCATCTGTTCCTAACCCCAGACATGAATGGTCAGATCCTAATATTGAGCAAGTAAGGAAGGATAAGAAGGCCATGAACATATTGTTCAATGGTGTTGATGGTGATATGTTTGATAACATCATTAACTGTAAAATAGCCAAAGAGGTTTGGGACACAATACAGATTATATGTGATGGTACTGAGCAAGTAAGGGAGAACAAGATGCGGCTACTGATTCAGCAATATGAGCATTTCCACTATGAAGAAAGTGAGTCTCTCACTAATTTATTTAGTAGATTTTAAAAGCTACTAAATGCTCTGAAGTTACATGGAAGAGTCTATCAAACAAAAGACTTTAACCTCAAGTTCCTTAAATCTCTTCCAAAGGAGTGGAAGCCAATGACAGTCTCATTGTGAAATTCACAGGATTACAAGGAGTTCACCTTGGAAAGACTGTATGGCATCCTGAAAACCTATGAGCTTGAAATAGAGCAGGATAAAAGGATGGACTCAAGCTGCTTCTTTAAAATCTCTTCTTTCTTCAAGGACTCAGTTAATTCATCCTTAGCAATTTTACAATCAATTCTAAATTTCTAAAATTCAATAAACTGAGACTCTAGCACATTATTCCTCTCACTTAAAAACAAGTTCTTTTCTTAAATTTTAGCATTTTCCTTAGTGATGGATTTAAGTGTAACACGTAGGTGATATAATTCTGTAGACATGTCCTTTATTGCATCATTACACTCAGCTTTAGATAATGAAACATTTGAATTTGGATTTATCCACCATGTTTCTACTTAGCTTGGCTGCTCCAAAATTCTTTTTGAATTTGAGCTTGGTAAATATTCTGGATATGAATGCTAGACGTTCATCAATATCATCCATGTCATCTTAGCTCAAGTGATCTTCATTTTCAGCTACCAGCCCTTTACCTTTGCTTTCACAGACCTTTGATGTAGACTCAAAAGCTTCTACCTTCATCTCTTTTTCCTTCTCTAACTCAGCAGCCAGTGCTATGGACCCTCATTTCTTCCTTCATTTCTACATCCTCTCATCTTGCTCTATTTCAAGCTCATAAGTTTTTAGGATTCCATACAGTCTTTCCAAGGTGAAATCCTTGTAATCCTGAGAATTTTTTAATGAGACTGTCATTGGCTTCCACTCTTTTGGAAGAGATCTAAGGAACTTGAGGTTAGAGTCTTTTGTTTGATAGACTCTTCCATGCAACTTCAGAGCATTTAGTAGCTTTTGAAATGTACTAAAAATATCAGTGAGAGACTCACTTTCTTCACAGTGGAAATGCTCATATTGTTGAATTAGTAGTTGCATCTTGTTCTCCCTTACTTGCTCAGTACCATCATAAATAATTTGGATTGTGTCCCAAACCTCTTTGGTTGTTTTACAGTTAATGATGTTATCAAACATATCACCATCAACTCCATTAAACAATATGTTCATGGCCTTCTTATCATTCCTGACTTGCTCAATATCAGGATCTGACCACTCATGCCTAGGTTTGAGAACAGATGGTTCATTTCCAGTTGCAGCTCTCATTGGTACATGAGGACCTCTCTCTATGCAATCCACATAGGCCTCATCTTGAGAAAGAAGATGGAGGTGCATCTTCACCTTCCAGTGGTTATAATTGTCTTTGTCCAGAAATGGAACTTTGACTCCAACATCCTTCTTGTTCATCTTGTTGTTTGTTGTGATCTTTACACTCTTTGTACTTCAAGAGCTTGCTTTGATACCAATTGTTATTACCTAACAATACAACAAGAATTACAGAAAGGGGTTTGAATGTAATTCTGGCTACTTTTTCAAGATTTTAAAACAGTTCTAACTTAATAAATATATAAGTGTTTGATTTGCAAAGTGTGGAATGAAAGAGTTATATAAATCAAAACACAAGCTTTTAAAACTTTCTAGTGGATTTGAAAGTATCCACCATATATATATATATATATATATATATATATATATCGAATGAGAAACCTGTGAAGCTTGAATAGGTCACAACTGCTTACAAGTAGAACAAACAAACTACAGAGAAATTCTTGACATGTACAGCTTCTTCTATCTCTCTATGATATGTGTTTACTTAGTTGAATGTGCTACTAGCTACACTTGGTTTTTATATATCACCAAGTTTACATGACAATAAGACAAGATAATAAAACAAAACATATCTAGTCTAACTCCATGCTGCTTCATTACTCTATTCCAGCATCTTTGAATATCTTCATAATAGCATGGAAATAGTAATGCTTCTTTGTTCTCAAATTCCTGCTTAACAGGATGCCACATTCCTTTTACAAACACCCAACGCATGTGACTGTGTTGTCACTATCAACAGATATTTGAATTTGATCATCCGTCGGGTACATGTTTGCCATCCGTCGGGTAGCTTTGTTGATCATCCGTCGGGTAGCTTTGTTGATCATCCGTTGGGTAGCTATTTGTCACTTGACTCCATTTCACTTATACAGAATTACAAAACATCTTATATTTACAATTAATCAACCTATTCTGCATATCTACTAGTAGTCCACATGACTCATATGCTCCTACAGAATCTACGCAAAGTTGTTTGCAGAAATGTGCTACAGATCTTATTATTACATAAGCTACGCACACGGTTGATGTCAAATCATCATCCGTCGGGACTATAATAAATCATCCGTCGGGACTATATTTGATTATCCATCGAGTGCTACAAAATTCACTAAGTTAAATCTACTAAGGTGTTTTGTTTAATTTATCATCAAATTCACAACATATTCCTAACAATCTCCCCCAATTTATGTCTACTGGAATTGTAGCATTAAACTAAGAGAAACTTGATGATAACAAAACATCCTAAAGATACAGAATAAAAATAGTAGATAAAACTGATAAGTGCTACAAAATTTACTGAAAATTGAACAAAGCAAAGTATACAAAGAAAGTTGCTCACAATCATGATCAAGGTGCTCTTTGGAATACAAAGTATACAAGTATACAAAGAAAGTATACAAAGAAAGTTGGAATAGACAGAGTTTTTGGAAGTGCATCTTTGGCTCTATTGCTCCTTAGCTCCTCTATTTTCTTTAGGACTATCCTCCTTGCAGTCACATTAAATCCAAAGTTCTTATTGAAGGATGAATAGACCTTTATCAGTACAGATTGGCTTTCTTGAGGAATCCTGTGAAGTGGCCATGTAATTTCTTTCCCTCCCTTATACTTGAATACTAGCCTTTCAGGAAGATGTCTATGGGCATCAATCCCTCTTACTTCTTCCAATTCTTCCAAGTAGAGGTTTATTTCAGAGAACTCCTTGATGTCACAGATGTATAAGAGATCTTCCTTGTTGACTGTGGGTTGAGATTTGGTTAGGGTTTTGGATCTGGGAGTCATAGGCTTCACTTTCTTGCTTGCTCTGGTCTTTGTCTTCTTTGGCTTGTTGAAGATTGGAAAATTTAGTTCAGGAATTGGCAAACTATCCCAGTCTACTGGCTCATCCTTTGAAATTATGAGCTCACCATGAATATTCCTTGTTGGATCCACCACCTTGAATTCTTCAAATACCATTGAGGGTTTTGATGTCTGAGTTGAAGTTGTAGACTTTTTGGGAATGTAGTCTTCCATTTCCTCATCACTGAAGTCCAATTTTCTTTTGGAGTGGAGCTTGTATCTGAATCTTCTTTTCTGTCATGGTTCATCTTGCACTTTCTGATCTTGAGGTTCAGCAATTACAGATGGTTGTGCAGAAATCTCAGTTGTAGTCTTTACAGCTTGAAGTTTGGCCAGGATAGCAGCTTGCTCCTTCTTTTGTTTAAGCTTCTTAGCATCTAAGGCAGCTTGCTTCTTTTCCTACCTGATTCTTTCCTTATCTTCCTTTTTAGCTTCTATAAACTGAGGGTGTCCAGCCACCACACAGATTTCTTTACCATTTCTGTAAATCTTGGAAATTCTTCTTTTAAGTTCTGAATCAGTAGGATCCTTGAAAAATATAATTGACCTAGCCAACAGCTTCTTCTCATCTGGCCTAGGTGTCTCATACACAATATCCATAGGATTTTTGACTGAAAACCTTGTGTAGTTTCTTTTAAGCTTCATGATAAGATTTGCTTTTGGAGATTTGATGCAAAATGTTTGGCCTCTTTCCAGATAATTCGTACTCATTTCATTCACAGAAATCTGCTTGACTTGAGAGTGATGATGGAAGACTTTGTCTGATTTCTGAATTGGCCCAAACTTTTATTGAATTTCTGCATCTATCTTTCTCCATTTATCATCTAGTTCCTTCTCCACAGCTGCAACATCAAGCATCTTAGGAATTGACTTTGACTCAAGCTTAACAGCTGTTATGTGGATCAGATCAATGTTGTCCAATACTGGTGGCTTTGGCAGAGTAATTTCTGGAACAATTACTTGGCTGAGTTGTACATTTACCACTTTCTCCCCCTCACTAGATGGCTCTGCTTGACTGACTTGAGATAATGATTTCTCCCCCATTTTGTTATCATCAAGTAGAGTGGAGGAAGAAGGTTGTGCAGCCACCAGTTGTTGCAGCAGTTGGGTTTGTTGTGCTTGATGTAGATGTATAGTTGTGAGAGAAGCTTCCATTGCAGTCATCCTTTTATCCAAGGACTCCAGTTTTGTGGCAAAATAAAAGTTCTTCCTTAGTTGTCTCTTAACATCAAGCATTGTTGCTTCTGGAAGTTTAGCATCCACTCTTTCAAAAATATCCTTCTTCACTTGATCAATCTCAGTCTTGATAAAAGTGACATCCTGATTGTGTTGAAAGCCTTGGATTTGATGCATTTGTAGAGAATTGAGATGTGCCTGTAAGAACATCCTGGTGTCAGCATCTGTTGTAGATTGAATAACATTATGTGTCTCCTGGAATTGATAGGTGAGATGATCTTGAAATGTCGAAGATCATATTCCTTGGAGAATGCCCAAGATGGCAGGCCAGATCTAGAGCTGGTGCCTGCTGCTCCCCCTATATCCATGGGCTCTTCACTATCATCATCATCATCATCTCCAAAAAGATCTTCAGATTCACCAGTGCCATAGTCTATATCATCATCAGCTTTAGGTGGCATGGCTTTGATGGCATCCTTAGCTCTTTACATGGATTGAGTGGTGTGCATCAAATTAAGCATTCTTTCAGCCTCTTCATTGCCCTGTACAACTAGTGTTTGATAAGCTATAACAGGATGAGTTAATGTCTCAGCATCTAGGGAAATATAATCTAGCTTGATATTCTTGCTGAAATAATCTTTTCCTTTCTGCATCACTAACATTCATTGACTCACTAGCAATGGTGTCCATCCTTATCTCTCATGTACCTGTATTTCTCTCAATATCTCTCTCTTTTTGCATCAAGGGCTCCCCTTGGCTTCCCACCCTCACACCCTCACCTTCACCATCTAAGGTGGGACTCCTCTCACTCACTTTTGCCAGTCCTGAAGAAATGCACTACATTTGTTCACTCATATTCTCTCCTTTTGCCTGGGAGCAACTCAGCCTCTCACTCAGTTCACTCCCTACCCTCAGTCCTAAGAGTGATTGTACTACTACTAAGTCCTCTGCACTTGTGATAATTGAAGAAATTTGAAGTTGTGCAGAGACTCCCGACGGATGAGAAATATCCATCGGAATAGTAGTTTGGCTATCCGACGGATGACTGCTGTTAGGCATATCCGTCAGGATACAATCACTACTCGACGGATGAATGATATCCACCGGGATAGAAGAAATGAATGAGTTTGGAGTGGAGACTATTGTAGACTCTGTGCAGATTGATGAAAATTTGGGCATAAATGTCTCAATAGACTCAGAAAGAATTGGCAAGTGAGCCAACAAATTATCTTTTGATGCTCACTTGCTTGGAGTTTTGGCTTCTCCAACAGAGTTAAAGATTGAGAATTTGGAACTGATGTATTGATCATGTGAACATCCAGTGAGTGAGTGGGTGAATTCGGTGTTTCAGGTGCTTCAATTGTTAAAAATTTTGGCTGTGACTCCACATTTATTGGAGTCACATCAATCTGACTTTGAAAAGTTACAGAGATTGTGTCTTTAGCACCAGTTTGTATTGTGTGTGTTCCCTGTGCTTCCCCAAGGGTTTTTGATCTTTTTTTTCTAGCATAAATTTGTGGTGAACTGGTGTCCCTAACCCTCTTGGCCTGTGCTCCTGGTTAGGAGCTTGTTTCAATAGTAACATCCTTTTGGGAGGATGAAACTAAAAGTGAGCTAATTTCCTTATTAACAACCACAGTTTGTTGGGAAATTATGGTGTGGCTAGGCTTAGGTACACTCATCTCACCAGCCTTATCCTTAGGATTTCTTTGATTTTCAACCTGTCCCTCACCTTGCTTACTCATCTTCACACTCCCCTCTTTGTGTTTAGTAGATTTTGCAACTGGTTTCTTTTGAGAGAAACCATAGGGGGCTTTCTTAGCTTTGGATTTTGAAATTGTTGGTTTGGTAGCTGGGTAGGCATTTGTTGGGTCATTGACACAGATGCCATAGCTACACTAGAAGGCAAAGAAATATGTGAGGTTGGAAGAGTGGAGACAGTGGTGCTTACCTCATTACCCGAGGGCCCTCCATGACTGTAAAATAGAAGAGGGGCACCTCTTTGTGGTGATTAGCTCTATTAAGATCTACAATAATCATCCTTTCTTGAACCCAACAATTCAGCTTGTTGGTTGGGTTCTCAATTGCAATGTTCTCAATAAGATGGTTAGCAAGCATCATAAAGAATCTAGCATAATAGACACTTTAACGTCTCTTATTAAGTTCTCCTAACTTATAACCTAACTCAAACAAGACCAAGTCACTGAAATTAAAGTATTAATCAGTAACTAGCATGTAAAGCATGGAGATGTTAACAGAGTCAAAATTACTAATTTTACCAGAAAATACTTTAGTTACCACATCACACAGATAGCTCCATTCCTTTCTAAGACCTAACCTCCTAATTTTACTTAACTTAGAGGTAGAAAATGCATAGCCCATGAAATTTAGCATGTTAACTATATCAGTGTCTGTGTGTGGAACAGTAGCAGTGTTATCTGGAATTCTAAAACATGCTTTGACAATGTCACTATTAATGCAAAACTGTTTACCTTTGAGAGTGAAAGTTTTGGTCTTGTCAGTTGAGTTGTATATGGCAGTTGTCCATATCTCCTCTACAACCTCACAGTAGATTATGGGAGATTCCAGCGTCACATAGTTGAGTTTACAGCCTTTCACAAAATCCTTCATTTTGTAATAAAATTCAGACTGTTGAATCTCCTTGTTCACAAGAGATGTAAAGTTGTTCTTTTTATAGATATATCCAGTTTGAGACATGATTTTGACTACTGGTGCCATTGCTGAAGTTTTGAAATTTGCAGAGAAAGTATTTGCTTTGGAGAATAAAGAAAGTTAGAGCAATTGATTTGAGAATGATAAAAGAGTAGAATAAAAATGAATTCTGCTTTTATACTATCTCAGAAATAAACTGTCAAAAATAATAATGTGAAGTAAAGTAACCAATCAAAATAGCCCAAAATAGCCCTTTAAAAATAAATAAACTGTAAAAATTATGTCACTTATCCCTCGTGTCATGCTTATGAACTGTAAGTATACTCGATGGATACCGTTCAGAGTTTTAACGGCTAAGATTTGAGACAATTCGACGGATGAGGATAAATCAATTATCCGTCGGGTTATAAAATAATCCAGAAAAGTAATTAATTTTTATTAACAAATAATACTCCGACGGATGATCAAACTCGATGGATAATGAACATCCGTCGGGATCTAAATTTTGACTTAGCCAAAATTTCACCCAAAACAAAAAAATCAACTAAGTTTCTGGCTGCATTAAAAACTTGCAGAAATATCTGAAATAATTCAAGAAAAATTAAGCATACCTAACTCACTTACGAACCTTGAAAAGGTGGATTCATCAAGTGGCTTGGTAAAGATATCTGTAAGCTGTTTTTCACTTGGAATAAAATGAAGTTCCACAGTACCATTCATCACATGTTCCCTAATAAAGTGTTACTTGATGTCTATGTGCTTTGTTCTTGAATGATGTACTGGATTTTCAGTTATGGCAATTGCACTTGTGTTATCACATAAAATGAGAATTTTATCCACTTGTAGACCATAGTCCAACAATTGGTTTTTCATCCACAAAATTTGTGCACAGCAACTACCAGCAGCAATATATTCAGCTTCAGCTGTAGAAGTAGAAACTGAATTTTGCTTTTTACTGAACCAGGACACAAGCTTGTTCCCTAGAAATTGACAGGTTCCTGTTGTGCTTTTTCTATCTATTTTACAACCTGCATAATCTGCATCTGAAAAACCAGTTAGATCAAAACCAGAATCTCAAGGGTACCAAATGCCAAGTTTTGGTGTTCCCTTGAGATATCTGAAAATTCTCTTAATAGCTACTAAGTGAGATTCTCTAGGATCAGCGTGAAATCTAGCACAAAGACAAGTAGCAAACATTATATCTGGCCTACTAGCTGTCAAGTACAGAAGTGAGCCAACTATGCCCCTATAGCTTGAAGTATCCACAGACTTTTCAGTAATGTTTAATTCAAGCTTAGTTGTAGTGGCCATGGGAGTTTTTGCAGATGTGCAATCCATTAGTTCAAACTTCTTTAAAAGATCATGAATATATTTAGTTTGACTAATGAATATTCCATCACTAACTTGCTCAACTTGTAAACCAAGATAGTAAGTCTCCCATCATGCTCATTTCATACTTACTTTGCATCAATTTGGCAAACTTTTTACAAAGTTTTTCATCTGTAGATCCAAATATAATATCATCTACATAGATTTGAACAAGTATACTAGAGCCATTAACATTTCTAAAGAATAAAGTTTTAACAACAGTACCTCTTGTGAAGTGATTTTCCAAAAAAAACTTTGATAAAGTGTCATACCAGGCTCTAGGTGTTTGCTTCAGTCCATAAAGTGCCTTCAAACGATAGTAGACATATTCTGGAAAATTTGGATCTTCAAACCAGGAGGCTGACTAACATAGAATTCCTCTTCCAAATCTCCATTCAGAAAAGCACTTTTGACATTCATTTGATAGACCTTGAAATTGCCATGAGCTGTATAGGCTAAGAAAATTCTGATGGCTTCAAGTCTTGCAACAGGAGCAAAGGTTTCATCCAAATCTATACCTTCTTGTTGGCAGGAGCCCTTAGCAACCAATATAACTTTGTTCCTGACCACTATGCCATTTTCATCCATCTTGTTTCTGAATATCCACTTGGTGTCAATTGGATTCTTTCCTTTAGGTTTGGGTAACAGCTTCCATACTTTATTCCTTTTAAATTGGTTTAGCTCCTCCTGCATAGCTAAAATCCAATCAGGATCTAACAAAACTTCTTCTACCTTCTTTGGTTCTTCCTTAGATAGGAAGCTACTATATATACATTCTTTTTGAGTAGCTCTCCTTGTTTGAACTCTAGAAGATGCATCACCAATGATGAGCTCAAAAGGGTGATCTTTAGACCAGTTCCTTTGTTGAGGTAGATTAGCTCTAGATGAAGAGGCCTTATTGTTGTCTTGATGTGTGACTGAGTTTTGACTCCCGACGGATGAAGCTGATTGTCTCCTGACGGATAAGGCGGATTGTCTCCCGACGGATAAAGCATTTTGTAACTCGACAGATGTTGAATTATGTGCTTTATTAGTTGTAGATTTTTCTGCATTATCCTTATTTACTGTTTCTTGATCACTTTCATCATCACTGTCATCACTAACCATCTCCACATTATCAAACTTGAGGCTTTCATGGAAATCTCCATCTTGCAGTCCTTCAATCTTTTTGTCATCAAACACAACATGTATTGATTCCATAACAATGTTGGTTCTTTGATTGTAGACCCTATATACCTTTCCCACAACATATCCAATAAAAATTCCTTCATCTGCTTTAGCATCAAACTTCCCATGTTGATCTGTTTGATTCCTCAAGATATAACATTTGCAGCCAAAGACATGAAGAAATTTAGAGTTGGCTTCCTATTCTTGAAAATGGTAGGGTGTCATACACTTTGCTTGATTAACCAAAAAAATATTCTGAGTGTAGCAGGCAGTATTCACAGCTTCAGCCCAAAAATATGTTGGTAACTTTGATTCTTCAAACACTGTCCTTGCAGCTTCAATAAAAGATCTGTTCTTTCTTTCCACTATTCCATTTTGTCGAGGAGTTCTTGCTGCAGAAAACTCATGCATAATCCCATTCTCTTCACAAAATGATCTCATCACAGAATTCTTGAACTCAGTTCCATTCTCACTCCTGATTCTTCGTACTTTAAAATCAGGATGATTGTTGACTTGCCTTATGTGATTGATGATGATTTCACTAGCTTCATCTTTAGACTTTAGAAAATATATCCTAGAGAACTTTGAGAAATCATCCACAATTACTAGGCAAAATCTTTTCCTTGAGATGCATAACACATTGACTGGTCCAAACAAGTCCATTTGTAGCAATTGTAAAGGTTCTTCAATTGTTGAATCAAGCTTCTTTCTGAATGATGCTTTGATCTGCTTTCCTTTCTGGCACGCATCACACAATCAATCCTTAGTAAAATCCACTTGAGAAATACCTCTTACCAGTTCTTTCTTGATAAGCTCATTCATGGTTTTGAGGTTTAGATGGGACAACTTCTTGTGCCATAGCCAACTTTCATCTTGACTTGCTTTACTGAGAAGACAAGTAACAGATTCTGTATTTGATGAGTTGAAGTCAGCTAGGTACACATTTCCTTTTCTCACTCCAGTGAGAACCACTTTGTTGCTCCTTTTGTTTGTCAGAACAAAGGCTTCTGAATTGAAGGTTACTGAGTTACCCTTATCACAAAGCTGGCTGATACTCAACAAATTATGCTTGAGACCATCCACTAGGGCAACCTCTTCAATGATGGCATTTTCTTTTAAAATCAAGCCATATCCCACAGTATAACCCTTGCTTTCATCTCCAAAAGTAATACTTGGGCCAACTATTTCCTTGAACTCAGTGAGCAGGGTAGAATCTCCAGTCATGTGCCTTGAGCAACCACTATCCATATACCAAAGATTCTTTATGTTTTCCCTGCACACATCAAAATCAAATCAAGTTGATTTTGGTACCCAAGTTTCCTTGGGTCCTGCCTTGTTAGCTTTCTTCTTTGGTTTCTTAGGTTTGATCTCATTTGACTTGGGAATTTTTGATTCATCCTTAGTCATTTGAGTTGGACCTTTGAAACCAGTCATTAAAACAGAATTGACATGCATATTTTGATTAACAGGAAAAGGCATGTTATTTGTAAAAATTTTAGTCCAGTGAGGCATGCTAAATGGCATTTGAGGCATACTAAATGCAGAATAATAAGGATTAGGTGTAAATGACATATTAGCAAATTGTTCATTCATATTCTGAGCAGACATATCATTCATAGGCATGGTAGGCATAGCAGTCATGTTGGGAAAAGAGGGAGATGCAGACATAGGAGTAGGCATGGAAAGTTTACAATTAACAGACAAGTGATTAACATTACCACAATTAACACAGATTTTTCTTGGTGCATATTTATCAGGTGTGTAATTGTTATGTTTGTTAATTCCTACTTTCCCATTTCTATTGTTTTTCTTTTTAGTTTTTATTTTAACCTCAATCTTTTCTAATCTGTCATTCAATTTCTTGATGGATAGATGACTAACATTAACTTTCCTCTCCTTCTTAACTTGACTAGATTCTCCTGGAATAAAGTTCTTAGAAACTGATCCATATTTCTCATTTAACTTAGCTAGTTTAGCTTTGCTAATGGGTTTACTCACAGCAGACGGATGTGGCTCTTTGTCACTCGACGGATAATCCTTCTGATTATCCGACGGATGATTTTCATCATCCATCGAGTCCACATCTGTCAACAATCCTTCAATCAAATTGGACTCAAGTTTCTCTTTACTCTTCTTCCAGGCTGCATCACAAAAGGACTCAATACCATGAACTTTAGTGATTTGAGCATGGACATCTCTGGATGATTTCCATGCTTTAATCACTTCTTGTTCTCGTTCAAGCTGCTTCTTTAAAATCTCTTCTTTCTTCAAGGACTCAGCTAATTCATCCTTAGCAATCTTACACTCAATTCTCAATTTTTCAAATTTAATAAACTCAGACTCTAGCACATTATTCCTCTCACTTAAAAACAAATTATTTTCTTCAATTTTGGCATTTTCCTTAGTGAGGGACTTAAGTGTAACACACAAGTGATATAATTCTGCGGACATGTCATTTATGGCATCATTACACTCAGCTTTAGATAAATGTGCTAGGTTAGTGGTGATTACCTGATTACTTGAAGAACTTGTTTTTGCTTCATCAGACTTGGCCATCAGGGCTAGATTGACATAGTTTGTTTCTTCATCTTCATCCAAACCATCTGCAGCCAAGTCATTCTCCTGTATGA
The DNA here is from genome assembly GCF_009905375.1 of Apium graveolens. Lineage (NCBI taxonomy): Eukaryota > Viridiplantae > Streptophyta > Magnoliopsida > Apiales > Apiaceae > Apium > Apium graveolens. The sequence goes on along the minus strand of NC_133652.1, from coordinate 262,229,500 downwards.
TGAAAGCCCTTTCCTTTTGTTTTAGCAACTCAAAGCATTTCTGTTTATAATCAACAGGCTCAAACTTCTTCTTGTTAGAATCAGACTTTCTATATTCACTTGCAAAATGCCCTGCCAAGCCACATTTGAAACATTTGATTTTGGATTTATCCACCATGTTTCTACTTGGCTTGGATGCTCCAAAATTCTTTTTGAATTTGAGCTTGGCAAATCTTCTGGATAGGAATGCTAGATGTTCATGAATATCATCCATGTCATCTTGGCTCAAGTGATCTTCATTTTCAGCTACCAGCCCTTTACCCTTGCTTTCACAGACCTTTGATGTAGACTCAACAGCTTCTACCTTCATCTATTTCTCCTTCTCTAACTCAGAAACCAGTGCTATGGACCCTCCTTTCTTCCTTCCTTTCTCCATCGTCTCATCTTGCTCTATTTCAAGCTCATTAGTTTTCATAATGCCATTCAGTCTCTCCAAGGTAAACTCTATCCTGAGAATTTTTCAATGAGACAATCACTGGCTTCCACTCTTTTGGAAGAGATCTAAGGAACTTGAGGTTAGAGTCTTTTGTTTGATAGACTCTTCCATGCAACTTCAGAGCATTTAGTAGCTTTTGAAATCTACTAAAAATATCAGTGAGAGACTGACTTTCTTCACAGTGGAAATGCTCATATTGCTGAATTAGTAGTTGCATCTTGTTCTCCCTTACTTGCTCAGTACCATCATAAATAATTTGGATTGTGTCCCAAACCTCTTTGGCTGTTTTACAGTTAATGATGTTATCAAACATATCACCATCAACTCCATTGAAAAATATGTTCATGGCCTTCTTATCTTTCCTGACTTGCTCAATATCAAGATCTGACCACTCATGCCTAGTTGTGGGAACAGATGGTTCATTACCAGTTGCAGCTCTCATTGGTACATGAGGATCTCTCTCCATGCAATCCACATAGGCCTCATCATGAGAAAGAAAATGGAGGTGCATCTTCATCTTCCAGTGGTGATAATTGTCTTTGTCCAGAAATGGAATTTTGACTCCAACATCCTTCTTGTTCATCTTGCTGTTTGTTGTGATCTTTACACTCTTTGTACTTCAAGAGCTTGCTCTGATACCAATTGTTATTACCTAACAATACAACAAGAATTACAGAAGGGGGTTGAATGTAATTCTGGCTACTTTTTCAAGATTTTAAAACAGTTCTAACTCAATAAATATATAAGTGTTTGATTTGCAGAGTGCAGAATGAAAGAGTTATATAAATTAAAACACAAAGTAATAAAAACACAAGCTTTTAAAACTTTCTGGTGGATTTGAAAGTATCCACCAGATATATATAAATATATATATATATATATATATATATATCGAATGAGAACCCTGTGAAGCTTGAATAGCTCACAGCTGCTTACAAGTAGAACAAACAAACTACAGAGAAATTCTTGACAAGTATAACTTCTTCTATCTCTCTTTGAAATGTGTTTGCTTAGTTGAATGTTCTACTAGCTACACTTGGTTTTTATATATCACCAAGTTTACATGACAATAAGACAAGCTAATAAAACAAAACATATCTTGTCTAACTCCATGCTGCTTCATTACTCTATTTCAGTATCTTTAAATATCTTCATAATAGCATGGAAATAGTAATTCTTCTTTGTTCTCAAATTTCTGCTTAATAGGCTGCCACATTCCTCTTGCAAACACCCAATGTATGTGACTGTGTTGTCACTATCAACAAATATTTGAATTTGATCATCTGTCAGGTACATGTTTGTCATTCGTCGGGTAGCTTTGTTGATCATCCGTCGGGTAGCTATTTGTCACTTGACTCCATTTTACTTATACAGAATTACAAGACATCTTACATTTACAATTAATCAACCTATTCTGCATATCCACTAGTATACCACATGACTCATATGCTCCTACAGAATCTACACAAAGTTGTTTGTAGAAATGTGTTACAGATCTTATTATTACATAAGCTACTCACCCGGTGGATGTCAAATTGTCATCTGTCGGGACTATATTTAATTAACCATCGAGTGCTACAAAATTCACTAAGTTAAATCTCATAAGGTGTTTTGTTTAATTTATCATCAAGTTCACAACATATTCCTAATATAATCATTTGTTTGTTAATTGCAAGCTTGCCATGCCTACTCTCATGTCTGCACTCTTTTCTTTTACCAACATGACTGCCATGCCTATGAATGCTATGTCTACTCAGAATATGAATGCACAATTTGCTAATATGCCATTTGTACCTAATCCTTATGATGTTGCATTTAGTATGCCTCAAATGCCATTTGACATGCCTTACTGGATTAACATATTTGCAATTAGCATGCCTTTTCATGTAAACCAAAATGTGCATGATGATTCTGCTTTAATGTCTGGTTTCAAAGGTTCAACTCAAATTACTAAGGATAAATATGAAATTCTTAAGTCAAATGAGATCAAACCTAAAAAACCAAAGAAGAAAGCTAATAAGGCAGGACCCAAGGAAACTTGGTACCAAAATCAACTTGATTTGATTTTGATGTGTGCAGGGAAACATAAAGAATATTTGGTATCTAGACAGTGGTTGCTCAAGGCACATGACTGGAGATTCTACCCTGCTCACTGAATTTAAGGAAATAGCTGGCCCAAGTATTACCTTTGGAGATGACGGCAAGGGTTATACTGTGGGATATGGTTTGATTTCAAAAGATAATGTCATCATTGAAGAGGTTGCCCTAGTGGATGGTCTCAAGTATAATTTGTTGAGTATTAGCCAGCTTTGTGATAAGGGCAACTCAGTTACCTTCAATTATGAAGCATGTGTTGTGACAAATAAAAAGAGCAATAAAGTGGTTCTCACTGGAGTGAGAAAAGGAAATGTGTACCTAGCTGACTTCAACTCATCAAATGCATAATCAGTCACTTGTTTTCTCAGTAAAGCAAGTCAAGATGAACGTTGGCTATGGCACAAGAAGTTGTCCCATCTAAACTTCAAGACCATGAATGAGCTTGTCAAGAAAGAATTGGTTAGTGGTATTCCTCAAGTGGAGTTTACTAAATATGGATTGTATGATGCCTGTCAGAAAGAAAAGCAGATCAAAGCATCATTCAGAAAGAAGCTTGATTCAATAATTGAAGAACCTTTGCAACTATTGCACATGGATTTGTTTGGACCAGTCAATGTGTTGTCCATCTCAAGGAAAAGATATTGCCTAGTAATTGTAGATGATATCTCAAAGTTCTCTTGTAAATATTTTCTGAAGTCCAAAGATGAAGCTAGTGAAATCATCATCAATCACATAAGGCAAGTCAACAATCATCCTGACTTCAAAGTGAGAAGAATAAGGAGTGACAATGGAACTGAGTTCAAGAACTCTGTGATGAGATCATTTTGTGAAGAAAGTAGAATTATGCGTGAGTTTTCTGCAGCTAGAACTCCTCAACAAAATGGAGTGGTGGAAAGGGAAAATAGATCTCTAATTGAAGCTGCAAGGACAATGCTTGAAGAATCAAAGTTACCAACATATTTCTGGGCTGAAGCTGTGAATACGGCATGCTACACTCAGAATATTTCTTTGGTTAATCAAGCCAAATGCATGACTCCTTATCAGTTGTTCAAGAATAGGAAACCAACTCTAAATTTTCTTCATGTCTTTGGCTGCAAATGTTATATCTTAAAGAATCAAACTAATCAACATGGGAAGTTTGATGCTAAAGCAGATGAAGGAATTTTTGTTGGATATGCTGTTGGAAAAGCAAATAGAGTCTACAAGCTAGGAACCAACATTGTTATAGAATCAGTACATGTTGTGTTTGATGATAAAGAGATTAAAGGACTGCAAGATGGAGATTTCCATGAAGGCCCCAAATTTGATAATGTTGAGATGGTTAGTGATGACAATGATGATGAGAGTGATAAAGAAATAGTGGCTAAGGATAATGAAGAAAAATCTACATCTAATGAAGCACATAATTCAACATCTGTCGAGTTATAGAATACTTCATCCGTCAGCAGACAATCAGCTTCATCCGTTGAGATACAAAGTGCATCATCCGTCAAAATAATGAGAGAAGCTGAGAGTCAAAACAGATCACCTACAGTTAGTATTCCTTCCTCAAATCAAATATTCATAAACTTAGGGGGAGTTTCTTATAATTAAAACTCAGTCACACATCAAGACAACAATGAGGCCACTTCATCTAGAGCTAATCTACCATGAAAGAGAAAATGGACTAAAAATCACCCTTTTGAGCTCATTATTGGTGATGCATCTTCTAGAGTTCAAACATGGAAAGCAACTCAAGAAGAGTGTCTGTATAGCAGCTTCCTTTATAAGGAAGAACCAAAGAAGGTAGAAGAAGCTCTGTTGGATCCTGATTGGGTTTTAGCTATGCAGGAGGAGCTAAACCTATTTGAAAGGAACAAGGTATGGAAACTGGTACCCAAGCCTAAAGGAAAGAATCCAATTGACATCAAGTGGGTATTCCAAAATAAGATGGATGAAAATGGCATAGTTGTTTGGAAAAAAGCTAGATTGGTTGCTAAGGGCTATTGTCAACAATAAGGGATAGATTTTGATGAAACTTTTGCTCCTGTTGCGAGACTTGAAGCCATCAGAATTTTCCCAGCCTATGCCGCCCATGAAAATTTCAAAGTCTATCAAATGGATGTCAAAAGTGCCTTTCTAAATGGAGATTTGGAGAAGTCTATATAAGTCAGCCTCCTGGTTTTGAAGATCCAAATTTTCCAGAATATGTCTACTATCTTTTGAAAGCACTTTATGGATTAAAGCAAACACCTAGAGCCTGGTATGACACTTTATCAAAGTTTCTTTTGGAAAATCATTTCATAAGAGGTACTGTTGATAAAACTTTTGTGACGCCCTCCAAACCCGGGTCAGAAGTTTGGGGTTCACAACACACACACACACTCAATATATAAATACCTGCTTATAAAAGTAATATATGCAAAGACCCTACTTACCATAACCAGGGATCGCAACAGGTTAAAGTATGAAAACAAGCCACAATCTTAAATTTTATTACATCGTACCAAAACCCAACTATTTCCGCTTACAACTGATAATGATATCATTTTTACAATCTCAATAACTCCTCTACATTATAAAGCTCCTACTAACTCGATCCATCTCATCCTGGAATCTTAGCTCGTACACTGGACTGGAAATCCTCATTACCAACAATTTCCTTTTCAACTGTAAAATAACAAAACAGATTTGCAAGTATGAGCTAACTAGCTCAGCAAGTCATAATAGCAATAACTGAGGTTCAACAATGATCAGTTGAAATGATTCATAAGAATCAAGTTTCTAGAGAAGCAATGAATAAAATTGGATATTCTTTTCATTTTTTAAAAACCAAGGTTAGGCTGCTGATCAGTCACGCAGTAACCCCGAGCAAGGCTCCCAGCTTTGCTCTATATACTGGATCCAAGGCACACATTGGCCTAATATGACCAAGAATCTAGCCTGACCACGAATCTGGTCTATATTTATAAAACCATCCAATTCTAAAACAATTCAATATGATAACCATTGCAATTCAATAAAAACAGAATCATGATTAATATTGATAAAACACTTATGTCAGAGCATAAAATATTTCACAAGTATCACCAGGGTGTATCAAGGTATAAATATGAAGAACGACTTCAAGCCTAATGAAGAATCAAGTATCTGAAGAACAATGGTTCAATAATTATACAGGGTATTGATCTTTGATGTGATAGGGTATTCCAGGGTGTATAAGTTTCTATATGCTCAAGAAATTCTGTTAAAATACTTGGTTTATGGTGTGTATGTATTTGTGGAGTAGTATTGTATTAGTATGGTTTAATATCTGGGAAATCAACCGTTGGTGTTTTATAAGAAATAAAGCTTACAGCTCAAGTTCAAGGATATGATCAGAGTTCAAGGTTGGATAGTTTAAGCACTTGTAATGTAAAAAAAGATTTATTTAGAATACTAGCAACATGTCATGAGAAAGTTCAGAAATATTTGCAATATATCTCGAAGAAAGGTTCATAAGGACTTGCCTTATCATAGATGATTTCCAACTTTACTTGTATTCATCTAACAGTTCTACTCATCATTCACTTTCCTTCTTTTTCTATGCCTTGCTTCTATTCGTCAATCACTTGCCTTCTCTTTCTACGCTTCAATTCTATCTACGGATCACTGACTTTCTTTTTCTATGCCTACCTTACTCTGCTAGACATCACAATCATCTATCAATACTCAATCTCATACTATTCTAATCGTCACATAGACGTCATAAGCTTTGATCTACCCTTCATTTTACCCAAATCCGATTACGGATTGAAAGTTACAGCAAAAACCGACAAATAATAACCACATAGGCATATAAAACATCAATTAGATAGCACGTAACATATAGCACGCAAGATATTCGATCAAAATAATTTTTCAAAAAAGATTCGGGGTTGAAATGATTTTCCAGGTATTTAATACGAATTTTTGAACACTTTTCGGAATTAAAATGGGTCTCCGAATCATTTTAAAATTAAATAACAGGGTTCGAACACCCGAATCTGACTTTAAAACAATTTAATAATAATTATCGAGCCTTAAAAATAATTTAAAATAATATTTAAAGCTAGAAACTATTTTTAAAAATTTTTAAATTAAAATAAATATTTAAATCTAATTAAATAATTAATTAAAATCAATTAATAACTAATTAAATTAATTAATCAATTAATATTTAAATTAATTGACTAATTAAATAATTAATTATCAAATATAATTAAATAACTAATTAGTTATTGACTTTTAAAAGTTCTCTGAAATACCTTCTTCAATTATTTATTACAATAAATTCCCATGTATTTAATTTTGCATCTTTAGTGTCGCACTTCCATATTCAATATTTTTATAATTCGACCCTATCTTCACTCTTACGAAATTTACAATCATAACTTCAAATTTCTCTTACGCTACTGAGTATTCAACATATCTACTCCTTTTCTAATAACATTCTTCCAATTAGAAAAGTCTGGAGATTTTCTCAATCTTCTTTGCTCCTACTCGGCTTGTTATAAATCGATGTATTCTTTGGACTTTAATCGTCTCAGAAATTGGATGAACAGTTTCTCTGTACATTGGTTCTGTCATTAAACTTATCAAACAATGTTTGCACTCTTCTGTTAGGAACCATCAAATTTTCTCCATAATAGTGAGTCCACTTGGCCTTCTAAATGAACCATACTAACTTTTAGAACAAGTATTCTCCTGGATAATCTGAATCTTATGACAAACAAGAAACTCAAGTAGTAGTTTGACAACCATGTTTTTAAAACTTATTTTGTTCCGAGGACTTTTAGAAAAATATTGTTATAAAAATCTCTTTTTAAAACTGTTTAAAATTTTGAAAAACATACACCTGATCGTCATTACTATATGAGTTGGTTGTCATCCTTTTCAACCACTACCAAGTATCCAATTAGGGAAACACTCAGATAACACCTCATTCATTTTCATATACCCCATACCCCTTATTGGGTCCATTTTACCTACATTGGTCGACAAAAACTTCAATTACCGTTGCACACTATCTTATTCGTAACTTCACTTCTAGTCTTCCATACTGTTGCATACTATCTTATTCGTAACTTCACTTCTAGTCTTCCATACTGGTAACATTCCCATCATCATCTCTTACAATTACTAAGTATAACAAATCTATCCAGCAGTCATCAGATTTATTATATAACACAAAGTCGATTTATATCACATTACTTCTATTCATATCATGTTTGATCATAACATTATCATCAAATTCCAAGAAAACTCTCGATCTCCAATCCCCTCAAATTTCTTTAAAAAGTCCCTCTAGCTTACTTCATAGGATAATCATGGGTGGTATACACATTAGTAGCTCCATAAAACCTGGTAGCAGCTATCCTTCAGAATAACTAAATTCTCTTTCTAGGTTTCTTCTTACCCCTTTTAATATCTCGTGTATTCACCATATGTTGGAGCTCTTGAATCTATCCTCCTAGGTGTTATTACTTCATAAGATAGGTTTTAAATTGATGGTATAGAAGAAGGTGTAGGGTAGATAGAAGAGATGCGCTCACAGCTGAATATCCGGTAGAACCAGAATCAGCATGTAGGGGATTCTCGAATTGGAAGTCTCGCATCAGGGGATGTGATAATAGCTTGAAAAGGTGCAACTGTCGCAACATGGGTGATATAGCTAACATTGGTAGATACCTGGGTCAGAAGTTTGGGGTTCACAACACACACACTCAATATATAAATACCTGCTTATAAAAGTAATATATGTAAAGACCCTACTTACCATAACCAGGGATCGCAACAGGTTAAAGTATGAAAACAAGCCACAACCTTAACTTTTATTACATCGTACCAAAACCCAACTAGTTCCGCTTACAACTGATAATGATATCATTCTTACAATCTCAATAACTCCTCTACATTATAAAGCTCCTGCTAACTTGGTCCATCTTATCCTGGAATCCTAGCTCGCATACTGGACTGGGAATCCTCGTTACCAACAATTTCCTTTTCAACTGTAAAATAACATAACAGATTTGCAAGAGTGAGCTAACTAGCTCAACAAGTCATAATAGCAATAACTGAGGTTCAACAATGATCAGTTGAAATGATTCATAAGAATCAAATTTCTAGATAAGCAATAAATAGAATTGAATATTCTTTTCATTTTTTAAAAACTAAGGTTAGGATTCCTGTAATAACCCCAATTTTTGGAAAATTTTTGAAACCCTTATGAATAGTGTTTTTGCTGAATGAGAAAACTTTTCATGCCACACTAGGTAGGGGTTCTTTTATGGATATTCTGAGATTTTATTAGTACTCTATATGGTATATAAGTGTATGTAAAGATCGTCAGAGTCCAATTCCGAACACTTTGATTTTTCCCGGAAATCCACTAGATACGGAAAGAATTGAGTATAAGGTAACATGATCAAAAGGATTTAAATTCAAGGATTATAAGAGAGGATCATAAAAGGAATTTAATGTATGGAGAAAGGTTAAGGGAACCCAAGTAATAAGATCCCGAGTATGATCCCTCAAACGATAAACGAGAACGAAAGTTAAGCGAATCGTATAACAGATCAGCGGTCATTAGGCAAACAATTAGGAAGTTAATCAAAGAGATTATAGGGGATGATGTAATCCAACCAGTAGAAAGAGGACAAAGGAGGGGTGATGACATCACAAAGTGATGCAAGCATGACATAAGAGGGAAGGAAATGTGGTGGAATATTAACCACACAAAATTAAGGGTAAATGGGTAATTGACCTAAAACAAAACAAAAACAACCAACCAAAAATCAAATCAAAGCAAAAATACAAAAATCTCTCTTTCTTCTTCTTCATGCTCTCGGCTTTTTGAAGAAAACCAAGGAGGAGTTTTTCAAAAACTCAAGCTACACACCTTCAAAAATTATAAGGTTTGTTTCTTTAGCTTCCATAATTCATAACTTAGTTATGCTATAAGTTTGGATCCAAGAATCCAAGATTTACCTAGTTAATCAATTCCTAAAAGTTTAGGGTGAATAGTAACTTTCAAGAACAAATTTTTGATTCTTGATTTTATTTGTAAGGACAAGGTAGCTTAAGCATAGATCAAGGCTTCCATGGGCATTCCAAGGATCTTTCATTGATTAAAAGCTTCAAGAAGGTATAAAACTTCAAACCCTAGCTTTACTTTTGAGTATTAGGAATGGTTTTGATTGTTATAGTTCATGAGGGGCATGATCCTTGTATACTTAGAGTGTGGTTGGATTTGTAATGAGTTTGAAGTTGTAAATCTTGATTATTGGTTAATGAACTTAAGTATAGCTTTTAGTTCATGTTTGAGGGTAGTATAAAGTTGATAATATTGGGTTTTGGGGCTGTTAGGATGTGATATGGATGGACTTTGATGGTATGAATGGATTGGGGTTGTTGGGTGATGGAATTGAATGGTATAAAATTTGGGAAATCGCGTAAACATAGCCGTCGTAATGTCCGATTTACTTTAGACTGCTTTTGTTCATAACATTAGGACCCGAGAACTCCCTGCTAGGTTTTGACCATTGCCATGATTAGATAGTTCATGTTACGAGCTTCGTTTTGATATGTAGTTCGTTTGATTCCGATGTACGGTTTAGGAGAAACGGCCATTTTCAGTAACGGCGTTTCGTGAACAAAACATTATCCCTCGCCTTACTTTGAAACATTGATTAAGGACCCTAAAGGACTAATTGGAGTATGAATCATTTATGTAAAGTGTATTAGGCAAATGGTAAGGCACTCGCGAAAGAATCGCTTTAAACTCGTAATGGGTAATTTATTAAAAATGGTGGAGCCGAGGGTACTCGAGCGACTTAAGTAAATCGTTAAGCGCAAAACGAGCGTTAGAGTCTGAGTTGGTTAGAGTATAGATTTACAAGTGACTTTGGTTTAATTCCAACTTACTTGTTGCTTATAGGTTACCAGACTCGTCCCGAGCCATTCGTAACCCCCAGTCGCTCAGGCAAGTTTTCTATCCGTTATACTGTTATTGTGATGTATATATGTATATGCATTATCTTGCGATAGATGCATGTTGGTTAATTAGCAAATGTTGCGATATATTGAAGCATGCTGTTATGGTATATATATGCATGCCTGTTTCGTATTCTTGCCATATATATCTGTTGGTTCAGTTGATAATATCTATGCTAGAGAATAGCAGTAATTTGCATATACCCTTAGTACAGGGACCCAAAGATGAAAACATTTTCTAAAACCGGGAGTCGAGGATCCCGAGTAGATTTTATATATATATATATTTATATATATATATGGTTATAGTTTTCAAAACTATTAATCGAATAAGGTTTATTCGATAACTTTAACTTTATTTTATTATTGAATATTATTTCGAATATTCATCCGAGGACTTATGACTCCTTTATTTTATTATTGAATATTATTTCGAATATTCATTCGAGGGCTTATGACTCCTTTTATTTTATTAATTGAATATTATTTGAATATTCATTTGAGGATGTATGACTCCTTTATTTTATTTAATGAATATTATTTTTAATATTCATTCGAGGTATTATGACTCCGCTTATTACTGAAATATATCCTTATTTTATTAAAGAATAAGGTGTCAATAATCAAACTTATTTTCGATTATTCAAATAAAGATAGTACTTTCATATAAGTATATCTTTGGTTATTTAATATCCATTTCAAGTATAAGTTTTAAAACTTCTACTTCGATTATTTTTATAAGGATTATCTTTATGAGAATATTATTTAAATAATAATATTCAAACATTTTCTAAATATATTGGGACTGATTTACTTCATTAAATCAGCATTACTCCAAACACTCTTTAAAGTGTTTTCGAGTCTTCAAAATGATTTTTAAAAGTTAGAGCGGATCCCAAAACTCATTTTTATATTTAAGATCTTCCTTTTAAAAAAGGGATTTAAATACTCGCTCAAAACCTGAGGGATCCGGCTCTATGGTGTATTTTATATTCGCAACAAGGTTGCAGTTTTGGTAAATGAATTGATTACTTACCCAACGTTCGGGAAGTAAGTCCATCTATCGAGTCAGCATAAGCAACATGGGCTCAGTGGGCGTCCATGATAGTGTAAGTGGCTCAGTGGGAGTCCATCAAATGCATAAGTGGCTGAGTGGCAGTCCAGCATAAGGTTCTATTGCGACCAGGGTGATGACCGGTGGGGAATTCGTCCATCTACTAGTAGAAAAGGTTACTTATTGGTATCTTTGCCTGATCAGCAAGATATCAGGTTTATGCCAAAAAATTCTTTCCTTTCCAAATTTATTGGATATTGCAATTCTGTTCATACTTTACATGACAGAGTTTTCAGGAAACGTATGTATATATATAGGTGTATATATATATCGGGACTTAATGAATTATATCATAACTTCATTTCCTTCTAAATATTTCAAAGATTGAATCTATTCAAGTCTTATCTTGTAGTCTCATCAGTATGATGAACTTTTGAAACTAATTATAACTTGAACGGTGGTAGTTCAAGTAGTATTTGGAAAAGATATAAGTATATTGGAGTATCTTGTAACTTCATCTTTTAAACTTATATCTAGTAAATGATTATCTTATGCATGACAAAGATTTTCAGAAAAACGTTGAGACAAGGTTAGATATATGAGATCACCTTGCAACGATATTTTTATACAGTTATACACTGGAACTCTGTGTGTATTATGCATGGAAGAGGAGTTCCAATATTTTAAAAAGTATATATGTATATATATATACTGAATATTTTGCGACTTCATCGCATTAAGATATCAAACTTGGTTCATTTCTTTTGACCAAGATTTTCATGAGTACTATGAGAAGGCTCATATATTGTTAATCATTATACATATTATTTTGGTGGGCTTGCTGCTCACCCTTGCTTTCTTCTTTCATCACACAACATCAGATAGACAAGATGAACAGGACCAAGCTCCCTATTCGCAAGCGGTTAGAAAATGTTCTGCCGTCTTCTGGAAGCGTTGATGCCGCTGTAGCTGAGGTAGGAACTACCAATAGGCTAAGCTTTCAGCTTTTGATGTACCAGACTTATGTATAATATGAATTGTAATAATGGCAAAGAAAATGTAAATTTATTCAGAAAACCTTTTAAGGTGTATTGGCATATAATTGTGGAATAAAACGACTTGTGATTATTTTTGGATATTCATCTCTGAGACTATAACTTGTGGTGTGTGTGTTTATTGTGGGGTCACAGTACAGAGTAGTTGATAATTTATTAAGATTGGGTGTTATTAAGAGAAATAGAACTCGTGACAACCCGGATCCCCGACCCCGGATTTGGGGGTATTACAGAATTGGTATCAGAGCTAAGCGTTATAAACCTCAGAGATGATGTGACGTTAAGATAATAAGTTCACTAAGATAAATAAGAACTCTTGCCAAGTTCATAGTCGGACTACCTAATGTAGTACTGACAGTTAAAACCCTTATGAGAACCCTTATAAATGTAGCGATAGAAGCGTAGTTCATTATCGTATATGGTAGCGGGACTCCGAACCCTGAGGTTGAGGAGCAACAACGCGATGATGTTTTATTACTAATTGGAGATCGGATAGTGGATCCGATAGAACTTCCTAACGCAGGACCGGATGATGTTGATATTGAGGATGTAACGGTTGAGGATGTTGTCCTAGAAGGAATTGTTGCTGAGGAGGATCCGGTGAAGGATCCTGACAAGAATGAATAAAGGACCACTGAGGAATTGATGACCATGGTTAGGGAAACTACCAGAGGTAGGATTGGTCGATCACTACCGGAGGTTCGTTCAAGTTTGTAAAGATAGTAGCCCCCTTTAACGCGGCTTACTCGTAAGACTGAGAAGTTCGAATGGACAGAGAAATGTGAGAACAACTTTTAAGAACCGAAGCAAAGGTTGGTGACGGCCCCTATGCTGGCGTTGCCGAACGGAAAAGGAGATTTTGTGAAGTATAGTGACGCTTCGCATAAGGAATTAGGGTGCTTCTTATACAGCACAGCAAGATAATCGCGTCCGCGTCAAGACAATTAAGGGAATATAAAATTCGATATCCCCACCCATGAGCTTGGGCTCATGGCAATAGTTTTGCCCTAAAGATTGGAGGCACTACCTGTATGGATAGAAGTGCGAGATTTACACAAGCCATAAGTGCTCTAGTGCATTTTCACGTAGAAAGAGCTCAACATGCGCCAAATGAGGTGGTTAGAGCTAATCAAGAATTATGATTGGGAGATTCTTTATCATTCAGGGAAAGCTAATGTGGTGGCTGATGCCCTTAGTAAAAAGGAGAGACTCAAGATAATAATGTCTTTGGGAGAGTTTATAAGAGATTTTGAGAAAATGGAAATAGAAGTGAAGATAACCGGAGCCGGTACCGAAAAGCTATTTGAGATCGCTATGCGGTCTGAATTATTGGAAAATTTATTGTTGTGCCAAGAAAAAGTAATGAATGAAGGCAGAAAGCCAACAAATAGATAAGAGATTAATACCGATAAAGGAATAATGAGGCATTCCTACAGAATTTGGGTTCCAAATGTTCAAGAACTTAAAGATGAGATCTTAGATGAAAGCTAGTTTGAGAAATAAGATTTAGAGCAAACCCTGAACGTGATAGTCAGGGAGGTCGCCATCAAGATAGAAGAAACCCACAACATGATGAAGTGGAAAATGAGGATTTAAAATATGTAGGATGACCCCAATTATGGGGAGGAGGAGGGAATGTTCAGACTAAGGAAACAGAAGTCGAGTAAGGAAAGGAGACCCGAGACGGTACTCCTATACGAAAATTTATGGACCTGTCTAGACAGAACTTATACTATTATCCCCAACCACCACCCTGAGGAAACAATGCGGTGAGAAATTCTTTCAGGTTCTTTAAGTCGCTAAGCTCTCAGAGTTCCAAGGAACAAGCTGGCCCAACCGAGGCGAGGGCCTGGCTAAAGAAAATAGAGGAATCATTTGAGATTCTAAATGATTGACGAACCCCAAAAGACTGTTTTTGTCACTTACCCTCCTAAGAGAGAGACCACCCGCTGATGAAAGACCAAGAAAGGCACGGAGCCAGAGGTTAGAATAAACTGATTTAAGTTCAGTCAATTATTTTCGGGAAAGTAATTCCCAAGGTTATGGAGATAGTGTAAAAGCTTTAGAGTCAGAACAAAGGCAGACGAGTATGATAAATTATGAATCTAAGTTGTAAAAGTTATCAAGATTCGTTCTGAGAACACGAATCCAGAATGACGGGATGTTTGAAATCAATGCTTATGTTGTGTTGGTTCATGAAATAATGATAATAGAAAAAAAAATAAAAAAAAATTGAAGTGGAAAGGAATATAACGGCAATAGAGTTTGGGGAATGATAAGGGAGTTGGGTATGAGGAAACCCTAAAGACTCGTAACAATAGAAATAGAAAAGTATGCATTCGTCAGGATGAGGGTGATTCACCATGAGTTAAAATTGATGGTTGAGGGCATAAGAGATACATATGTTTTATCCCCTGTAAGTTGGGAGGATTCGAGGAAACCTTGAGATAGTTCGAAGGATAAATATTGAGACGCGGATAGACTAAGGAGACAAGAAAATAAGAAATTAGGAAAAATGGGATGAAGGAAGTGACCTTCAAGAATGTGAAGTGTAAGACCGGTGGCATGATACCCAGAAAGGGAGACGCCAGGTATGAGAGATATCCCAACATTGAGATGACTGTTGAGATAAACAACAAAAGTAAATAAGGAATTATTAAGAAGAAGTTCACGTTAAACACGACCAATATCTTCCAGAACATCCTTGTTATCGTTACCAAATTAGGCAAGACAAGCGGATAACCGTTGTTATCTTTTGGAGGCCATATTGATTGACCCCATTTTGAATACAGATGTTATTGTGAAATTAGGCATATACTATCGAGGTGGGAATGATTGAATAAGACACCCTTGTCAGGGATATATGACTTGATTTATCCATGGAAGGATGCAGGTACCTTTTAAAGGTGGAATTAAGGATAGAACATCGGTAACTTAAAATGAATCCTAGGGGAATGCATAAAGGTTGGCATTTCACCCTTAATAGGGACATCATGAGTTTTGACAGTATGATTTGGAAAGGGGTTAAGGTAACAACAACCTTTAAGAATCAGTGGAGAAATTTTTCAGAAGTATATAGACAATGGTTCTAGTAATAGTAAATGGTATTTTGATATGCCCTGTATCTAGGGAATACAGGAGGAACGATTGAAGGATAACCTTAGAGGTTTTACAAGGAGAAAGGTAATATTCAAAATTCTCAAGAATAGAAATGTTTATAAAGGAAATATGACGTAATTATAATGTTGCCAAGTGGGGCACGTGTTAAACCACGAGAAAGTATGGATCGAACCAGTAATGGTCGAAATTGTTCAGGGCAATTAGGACTTAAGATAAAAGATGTTCTAAGTATGATTGAGAGTCAGTCGTGACAGTGATTAACCTCTAAAGACTGAGGTAATAACTTATGGAAAAATGGTGATTTTTTTTTATTTTTACTCATCAGATTTAAGGAAAACATCTTCACATAAGCTGTGATTGAAATGAGGTAGAAAATTTATTTGGAGGTGGTTAAAATGACATTGACTGTAAGGAAATTTTACTATCAGGAAAGGCCAAAGAGGTGGCCGACACTTTAAAGGTAAGAGGATAATTATAGGCACTTGTGCCAAAGGAATACAGTGATGATGGTTAAAGCTATGAAGGTTGTATTATGGTTTGGAAGATTGACATTCCTTCTGATGACTGTGCAATACCCAACCGTAATAGTAGTTGGTAAAGGTTTAATTCGTGTAATCGCCATGAGCGGGCTATCTATCTCAGAAGATACTATCTTGAGATAAGCCAGGACCATGTTTCAAAAAGGACTAGATGAACCCTTGAGTTAAGTCTTCTATTTAAGGCATATGATTAAGAAGGGTATTAAACTGCTATCGTTGCTTTGACTGAAACTCTTCTGCAATTTTATCTACTTCATGTCATGAAAGTACGCCAGGATCTGGAGTGTTCTCCATGAATCATGAATGGTGATTATGTTAACTCCTTAGAAGGATTCTATACGACATGTATGGACTCCGTATGGTTAGATATTAAGATTTCATGGAAAGTGAATGACGACAGTAGGTCAGTGGTGGACCATAGTAATGCAGCAATGATTCTGCGAGTAATGAGCTGATTACAACCGTGAGAGTTGTATTGGAATGGATGTTGAGGTTGAGTACCACTAATCGGGTCGTGGTGATGTATAAGTTATCATTGAATAGACTAATTAAGTAGATTATTTACCTATTGAATATTTATTCCTCCTTATCAATAGAGGGTCGTACGACTATATGAGGAAGGTTGCGGTGCAAGCATAGAATTCTAGTAACGATGATGTCTAGAATAAGATCCCAGATTCGATTTTCAATGTCGAGGGAGTTTCAAAGGTGATTGTGTATAAGCTCGAGGAAGAGCATGGGTCCATAGAATGATGGACGGAATAGCAAAAATATTTAAGCATGTGAAATGCGATACGATAATACTTGATGTTGATATATATACGTATATGTTTTGTTCTCCTATGACAAACCTCTATAGTTCAGAGGTAGATTCCAAGCCAGATATTTTATGGCAATATTTTTTTACATATATACAATTCTCTTCAGTTCGTTCTTTTCTCTTCTTTTCATTTCATGTAAGCTGAGAAGAACAACTCTTCCAGAAGGGGAGGTATTGCCGAATGACTATCTATCTTTGTGATAGAAGCCTAGTAGGATACCACATGTTGTTTAATTGCTTGTCAAGTACTAAAGGCTGGCCACCTTCTGTACTAACTATGCGATATAACAAGTGTTCATGATCATAGTGATCTCTCAATAAATTCTTTTACTTCTATATGAAGGATTAAGCTTTCGAAGATAGAAGCAGCTGAAAAAGGAGTAGTAAAGTTGTGGTGGTATTCAGAATGGAAACACATTCGTGATACTAAGGTTGACGAGGTTATTAAAAGGTTATAGAACGCTAGCGAGCAAAAGTATAACCCGTATAATATTAGGAATGGAAGGTAGTAACGATTACGAATTGGAAAAGAATGGGTATTGAGAAGCAAAAGCTCTAATGTTAAAAGCTATAATGAGAGTCTGTGCAATAGACTTGAAAGAAACTGGAATGATCACTTAACGCGGATTGAGTTTTCTCACGATAATAGATCGTATGTCAGGTATCGAGATGTCGTCTTATGAGATCCTTGAGGGAAGACAATGTCGATCTCCCTTGTGTTAGGATGAAGATGTAGAGCGCAAGATGCTCGGACCAGCAGTGGTCCAAAGGACCAAGGATTTAATAGATTTAATCAGAGGACGGCTGGTAGTAGCCCAAGACGGACATAAGAAGTATGTTGATTTGACACAAAAGGACAAGGGATAGGAAGGAGGGGACCTAGTGTTGATATAGGTATTCCCTTGGAAAGGAAGGATGAGGTTCGGAAAGAAATGAAAGCTAAGTCCACGAATTGTTGGACCCTTGGTTATATTAAGACGTATTGGGAGGATAGCATATGAGCTAGCCCTAAACCCGAACATATAGCAGGTCGTAACGTGTTTCACGTATCAATATTAAGGAAGTGTAATTCAGATGCCAGATAAATAGGGGCATATGAGCGCATAGACATGTAACCCGACGTAAATTATATGGAGCAACCAGGAAGGATTATCAAACTAGGCAGAGTTTGGTGGTAGGACCACAATGTGGGAAAATTTACTCGAGAGTTAGAAAGTGCAATGCTAAGAGAGTATCCCTATTCATTTTCTATCTGATTCCGGGACGGAATCCTTTTAAGGAGGGGAGACTGTAATAACCCCAATTTTTGGAAAATTTTTGAAACCCTTATGAATAGTGTTTTTGCTGAATGAGAAAACTTTTCATGCCACACTAGGTAGGGGTTCTTTTATGGATATTCTGAGATTTTATTAGTACTCTATATGGTATATAAGTGTATGTAAAGATCGTCAGATTCCAATTCCGAACACTTTGATTTTTCCCGAAAATCCACTAGATACGGAAAGAATTGAGTATAAGGTAACATGATTAAAAGGATTTAAATTCAAGGATTATAAGAGAGGGTCATAAAAGGAATATAATGTATGGAGAAAGGTTAAGGGAACCCAAGTAATAAGATCCCGGGTATGATCCCTCAAACGATAAACGAGAACGAAAGTTAAGCGAACCGTATAACAGATCAACGGTCATTAGGCAAACAATTAGGAAGTTAATCAAAGAGATTAGAGGGGATGATGTCATCCAACCAATAGAAAGAGGACAAAGGAGGGGTGATGACATCACAAAGTGATGCAAGCATGACATAAGAAGGAAGGAAATGTGGTGGAATATTAACCACACAAAATCAAGGGTAAATGGGTAATTGACCTAAAACAAAACAAAAACAACCAACCAAAAATCAAATCAAAGCAAAAATACAAAAATCTCTCTTTCTTCTTCTTCATGCTCTCGACTTTTTGAAGAAAAACAAGGAGGAGTTTTTCAAAAACTCAAGCTACACACCTTCAAAAATTATAAGGTTTGTTTCTTTAGCTTCCATAATTCATAACTTAGTTATGCTATAAGTTTGGATCCAAGAATCCAAGATTTACCTAGTTAATCAATTCCTAAAAGTTTAGGGTGAATAGTAACTTTCAAGAACAAATTTTTGATTCTTGATTTTATTTGTAAGGACAAGGTAGCTTAAGCATAGATCAAGGCTTCCATGGGCATTCCAAGGATCTTTTATTGATTAAAAGCTTCAAGAAGGTATAAAACTTCAAACCCTAGCTTTACTTTTGAGTATTAGGAATGGTTTTGATTGTTATATTTCATGAGGGGCATGATCCTTGTATACTTAGAGTGTGGTTGGATTTGTAATGAGTTTGAAGTTGTAAATCTTGATTATTGGTTAATGAACTTAAGTATAGCTTTTAGTTCATGTTTGAGGGTAGTATAAAGTTGATAATATTGGGTTTTGGGGCTGTTAGGATGTGATATGGATGGACTTTGATGGTATGAATGGATTGGGGTTGTTGGGTGATGGAATTGAATGGTATAAAATTTGGGAAATCGCGTAAACATAGCCGTCGTAATGTCCGATTTACTTTAGACTGCTTTTGTTCATAACATTAGGACCCGAGAACTCCCTGCTAGATTTTGAGCATTGCCATGATTAGATAGTTCATGTTACGAGCTTCGTTTTGATATGTAGTTTGTTTGATTCCGATGTACGGTTTAGGAGAAACGGCCGTTTTAAGTAACGGCGTTTCGCGAACAAAACATTATCCCTCGCCTTACTTTGTAACATTGATTAAGGACCCTAAAGGACTAATTGGAGTATGAATCATTTATGTAAAGTGTATTAGGCACTCGCGAAAGAATCGCTTTAAAACTCGTAATGGGTAATTTATTAAAAATGGTGGAGCCGAGGGTACTCGAGCGACTTAAGTAAATCGTTAAGCGCAAAACGAGCGTTAGAGTCTGAGTTGGTTAGAGTATAGATTTACAAGTGACTTTGGTTTAATTCCAACTTACTTGTTGCTTATAGGTTACCAGACTCGTCCCGAGCCATTCGTAACCCCCAGTCGCTCAGGCAAGTTTTCTATCCGTTATACTGTTATTGTGATGTATATATGTATATGCATTATCTTGCGATAGATGCATGTTGGTTAATTAGCAAATGTTGCGATATATTGAAGCATGCTGTTATGGTATATATATGCATGCCTGTTTCGTATTCTTGCCATATATATCTGTTGGTTCAGTTGATAATACCTATACTAGAGAATAGCAGTAATTTGCATATACCCTTAGTATAGGGACCCAAAGATGAAAACATTTTCTAAAACCGGGAGTCGAGGATCCCGAGTAGATTATATATATATATATGGTTATAGTTTTCAAAACTATTAATCGAATAAGGTTTATTATTGAATATTATTTCGAATATTCATCCGAGGACTTATGACACCTTTATTTTATTATTGAATATTATTTCGAATATTCATTCGAGGGCTTATGACTCCTTTTATTTTATTAATTGAATATTATTTGAATATTCATTTGAGGATGTATGACTCCTTTATTTTATTTAATGAATATTATTTATAATATTCATTCGAGGTATTATGACTCCGCTTATTACTGAAATATATTCTTTATTTTATTAAAGAATAAGGTGTCAATAATCAAACTTATTTTCGATTATTCAAATAAAGATAGTACTTTCATATAAGTATATCTTTGGTTATTTAATATCCATTTCAAGTATAAGTTTTAAAACTTCTACTTCGATTATTTTTATAAGGATTATCTTTATGAGAATATTATTTAAATAATAATATTCAGACATTTTCTAAATATATTGGGACTGATTTACTTCATTAAATCAGCATTACTCCAAACACTTTTTAAAGTGTTTTCGAGTCTTCAAAATGATTTTTAAAAGTTAGAGCGGATCCCAAAACTCATTTTTATATTTAAGATCTTCCTTTTAAAAAGGGGATTTAAATACTCGCTCAAAACCTGAGGGATCCGGCTCTATGGTGTATTTTATATTCGCAACAAGGTTGCAGTTTTGGTAAATGAATTGATTACTTACCCAACGTTCGGGAAGTAAGTCCATCTATCGAGTCGGCATAAGCAACATGGGCTCAGTGGGCGTCCATGATAGTGTAAGTGGCTCAGTGGAAGTCCATCAAATGCATAAGTGGCTGAGTGGCAGTCCAGCATAAGGTCCTATTGTGACCATGGTGATGACCAGTGGGGAATTCGTCCATCTACTAGTAGAAAAGGTTACTTATTGGTATCTTTGCCTGATCAGCAAGATATCAGGTTTATGCCAAAAAATTCTTTCCTTTCCAAATTTATTGGATATTGCAATTCTGTTCATACTTTACATGACAGAGGTTTTCAGGAAACGTATGTATATATATAGGTGTATATATATATCGGGACTTAATGAAGTATATCATAACTTCATTTCCTTCAAAATATTTCAAAGATTGAATCTATTCAAGTCTTATCTTGTAGTCTCATCAGTGTGATGAACTTTTGAAACTAATTATAACTTGAACGGTGGTAGTTCAAGTAGTATTTGGAAAAGATATAAGTATATTGGAGTATCTTGTAACTTCATCTTTTAAACTTATATCTAGTAAATGATTATCTTATGCATGACAAAGATTTTCAGAAAAACGTTGAGACAAGGTTAGATATATGAGATCACCTTGCAACGATATTTTTATACAGTTATACACTAGAACTCTGTGTGCATTATGCATGGAAGAGGACTTCCAATATTTTGAAAAGTATATATGTATATATATACTGAATATTTTGCGACTTCATCGCATTAAGATATCAAACTTGGTTCATTTCTTTTGACCAAGATTTTCATGAGTACTATGAGAAGGCTCATATATTGTTAATCATTATACATATTATTTTGGTGGGCTTGCTGCTCACCCTTGCTTTCTTCTTTCATCACACAACATCAGATAGACAAGATGAACATGACCAAGCTTCCGATTCGCAAGCGGTTAGAAAACGTTCTGCCGTCTTCTGGAAGCGTTGATGCCGCTGTAGCTGAGGTAGGAACTACCAATAGGCTAAGCTTTCAGCTTTTGATGTACCAGACTTATGTATAATATGAATTGTAATAATGGCAAAGAAAATGTAAATTTATTCAGAAAACCTTTTTAGGTGTATTGGCATATAATTGTGGAATAAAACGACTTGTGATTATTTGTGGATATTCATCTCTGAGACTATAACTTGTGGTGTGTGTGTTTATTGTGGGGTCACAGTACAGAGTAGTTGATAATTTATTAAGATTGGGTGTTATTAAGGGAAATGGAACTCGTGACAACCCGGATCCCCGACCCCGGATTTGGGGGTGTTACACTTCTGATCAGTCACGCACTAACCCCGAGCAAGGCTCCCAGCTTTGCTCTATATACTGGATCCAAGGCACGCATTGGCCTAATATGACTACGAATCTGGTCTGACCATGAATCTGGTCCATATTTATAAAACCATCCAATTCTAAAACAATTAAATATGATAACCATTGCAATTCAATAAAAACAGAATCATGATTAACATTGATAAAACATTTATCTCAGAGCATAAAATATTTCACAGATATCACCAGGGTGTATCAAGGTGTAAATATGAAGAACGACTTCAAGCCTGATGAAGAATTAAGTATATGAAGAATAATGGTTCAATGATAATACAGGGTATTGATCTTTGATGTGATAGGGCATTCCAGGGTGTATAAGTTTCTGTATGCTCAAGAAATTCTATTGAAATACTTGGTTTATGGTGTGTATGTATTTGTGGAGTAGTATTGTATTGGTATGGTTTAATATCTGGGAAATCAACCGTTGGTGGTTTACAAGAAATAAAGCTTACAGCTCAAGTTCAAGGATATGATCAGAGTTCAAGGTTGGATAGTTTAAGCACTTGCAATGTAAAACAAGATTTATTTTGAATACTAGCAACATGTTATGAGAAAGTACTGAAATATTTGCAACATATCTCGAAGAAAGGTTCAGAAGGACTTGCCTTATCATAGATGATTTCCAACTTTACTTGTATTCTTCTAACAGTTCTACTCATCATTCACTTTCCTTCTTTTTTTATGCCTTGCTTCTATTCGTCAAACACTTGCCTTCTCTTTCTACGCTTCAATTCTATCTAAGGATCACTGACTTTCTTTTTCTATGCCTCGCTTACTCTTCTAGGCATCATAGTCATCTATCAATACTCAATCTCATACTATTCTAATCGTCACATAGACGTCATAAACTTTTATCTACCCTTCGTTTTACCCAAATCCGATTTACGGATTGAAAGTTACAGCAAAAACCGACAAATAATAACCATATAGGCATATAACACATCAATTAGATAACACGTAACATATAGCACGCAAGATATTCGATCAAAATAATTTTTAAAAGAAGATTCGGGGTTGAAATGATTTTCCAGGTATTTAATACGAATTTTTGAATATTTTTCCGAATTAAAACGGTCTCTGAATCATTTTATAATTAAGTAACAGGGTTCGAACACCCGAATCTGACTTTAAAACAATTTAATAATAATTATCGAGCCTTGAAAATAATTTAAAATAATATTTAAAGCTAGAAACTATTTTTTGAAAACTTTAAATTAAAATAAATAATTAAATCTAATTAAATAATTAATTAAAATCAACTAATAACTAATTAAATTAATTAATCAATTAATATTTAAAATAATTGACTAATTAAATAATTAATTATCAACTATAATTAAATAACTAATTAATTAAGATTTATTTTTGAATTAAAAAATAATTTTCAGAATTAAAATTATTGAATTTTGGGAATTTAAAAATAATAAAATAATTTCTAAAATTATTTATAAAAAGAAAATACAATTTTTGAAAATATATAAAACAAAAATCTAATTTTTGTTAACTTCTAAAACAGCAGGTACTAATTTGCAAGATTCTCAAAACTACATGGGTCAAACGATGATTTTCACCGTCTTCTTCCCCACTACCGGCTCCGGCGGCGGCGGCAGCCATTAACGCCGCCCCGAGCTCACCGGAAAAACACATGCAATTCTAGAAATTTCCAGAAAGGTGCAGATTAGGAGAATTCACCGAGACGGACTTAATCATGCAAACAAAATCATCAAAAACCTCTTCATCTGGCCGGAATATTCACGGGAAAAACCCCCTACCGACAACCTTCTAAACTCTGGTCACATCCTTCGTGTTATCGTCTGTTAAATTTGTTTATACCAATTGATTCGTCTTTGGACGATCTATAATTACGTGTAATCAATTTCAAACAATAACCCCAAACACAACAATTCCCAAATTTCAATTGAAATTATTCAAGAATATAAACCCTAATTTTAATTCCGAGAATCAAACATCAATTTGAACATGTTATTGAACTCCAAATTCATCATATAATATACCAAAACGACCAGGAAGAAAAGATCTACATGATTTTAACATCAAATCACACAAACAACATCAAGAACAAAAAATCTTATTTTAATTACTAAATAATTTGAATTAAATTAATTCAATAAGAAAATCACCTTGATTTCTGCACTGAAATGGATGATTGATTATGAAAGAACTTTTTGAGAGTTTCCATTTGATATATTGCACGCCCGAATCGGAGTTCGTTAACGCCTTCTTTTGTGCATTTGATTATGAAGAACGCGATGGATTTTAAGGTTTTTCTCGAAAAACCATATAGTTTTACTGTTTGCAAATGATTACTTGTACATAATACAATAGTGTATTGGCTATTTATATTTACGGAATATTAGTATGTTCTGGATCGTGTTGGATCGATAAATACGTTGCTTTGCCGCTAAGTAACTATAAATACGATAGTTTTGGATAAACATTATCCTGTTTTGGATAAGCACTATCCTGTTTTGGATAAGCACTATCTTGTTTTAGATAAGCATTATCCTATTTCGGATAATTATCAAAAATAGGCTTTTATAAAATGATTTGTATGAAGATGATGTTATCGAAAAGGGTTAGCGTATCGAAAATATTACGCCGGGCCGCGCACGGGTCATACCGTAATCCGGATCGAAAAAGTCAAAACATGTAAAATGTCTGGAATTACCAGATTAGGTTCAAAAGGAGTTTTTGGAAGAGCTTCGGGTTATAAAAATATAAAAACGGTTGAGGTTGGACGATTCCTGGCTTTAGAAAATAATTTTGTAATTATTCATAAAATAATTAATAAATTCATAAATCAATATAAAATCATATAATACTCCAAAAATTACCGAAAAAATACCTTAATTATCTATATTTTATTCTGGACATAATAAAATTAACATACTTATACTTTACCACATATAAACATCCGCATAACAACACTAATCATCAGATAATTCACAAAAAATTACAATATAATCACATAATAGTTATTTATGAACAAAAATAATTACACGCTATGTCCCGGATATTATAACTTTATTCTTTAGAAATGTTAATGGCTCTAGTATACTTGTTCAAATTTATGTAGATGATATTATATTTGGCTCTACATATGAAAAACTTTGCAAAAAGTTTTCTAAATTGATGCAAAGTAAGTATTAAATGAGCATTGATGGGAGAACTAACTTACTTTCTTGGTTTACAAGTTAAGCAAGTTAGTGATGGAATATTCATTAGTCAAACCAAATCTATTTTTGATCTCTTAAAGAAGTTTGATCTAATGGATTGCACATCTGCAAAAACTCCCATGGCCACTGCAACTAAACTTGAATTAAACACTACTGAAAAGTCTGTGGATATTTCAATCTATAGGGGCATGGTTGGTTCACTTCTGTACTTAACAGCTAGTAGGCCAGATATAATGTTTTCTACTCGTCTTTGTGCTAGATTTCAGGCTGATCCTAGAGAATCTCATTTAGTAGCTATTAAGAGAATTTTCAGATATCTCTAGGGAACACCAAAACTTGGCATTTGGCACCCTAGAGACTCTGGTTTTGATCTAACTGGTTATTCAGATGAAGATTATGCAGGTTTTAAAATTGATAGAAAAAGTACAACAGGAACCTGTAAATTCTCAGGGAACAAGCTTGTGTCCTGGTTCAGTAAAAAGCAAAATTCAATTTTTACTTCTACAGCTGAAGCTGAATATATTGTTGATGGTAGTTGCTGTGCACAGATTTTGTAGATGAAAAATCAATTGTTGGACTATGGTCTACAAGTGGACAAAATTCTTATTTTCAGTGATAACACAAGTGCATTTGCTATCACTGAAAATCCAGTAAAGCATTCAAGAACAAAGCACATAGACATCAAGTACCACTTCAATAGGGAACATGTGATGAATGAACTGTGGAACTTCATTTTGTTCCAAGTGAAAAGCAGCTTGCAGATATCTTTAACAAGCCACTTAATGAATCCACCTTTTCCAGGTTGGTAAGTGAGTTAGGTATGCTTAATTACTCTTAAACCATTAAAGATATTTTTGCAAGTTGTAATGCAGCCAGAAACTTAATTGATATTTCTGTTTTAGATGAAATTTTGATGCTCATTATCCATCGAGTTTGATCATCCGTCGGAATAGAATTTCTTAATAAAAAGTAATTACCTTTCTAGATTATTTTATACCCGACGGATAATTGCTTTATTCTCATCCATCGAATTGTCTCAATCTTAGTCGTTAAAACCCTGAACATTATCCATCGGATATACTTACAGTCAGTAAGTATATCACGACGGATAATTGACAGAATTTTGACAGTTTATTTATTTTAAAAGGCTATTTTGGTCTATTTTGATTGGTTACTTTACTTCACTTTATTACTTTTGACAGTTTATTTCCGAGATAGTATAAAAGCAAAATTCATTTTCATTCTTTTCTTTTATCATTCTCAACTCAATTGTTCTAACTCTCTTCTTCTCCAACGCAAATACTCTCTTTCTCTCTGCAAATTCCCTTACTTTAACAGTGGCACCAGTAGTCAAAATCATGTCTCAGTCCGGATTCATCTATGAAAAGAACAACTTCGTAGCTCTTATGAACAAGGAAATTCCACAATATGAAGATTCTCCCAAAATGATGGACTTTGTGAAGGGATGTAAACTCAGTTATGCTATGCTGGAATCACCCACAATCTACTGTGAAGTTGTGGAAGAGATGTGGACCACTTCTCTGTACCAGTCTACAGACAAAACCATATCTTTCACTCTCAAAGGTAAGCAATTCTGCATTAACAGTGACATAATTCAAGCATGCTTTAAGATTCCTGAAAACACTACTATTGTTCCACACACAGAAGCTAATTTAATTACCATGCTTAATTCTGTTGGCTATGCACTCCCTACCTCTAAGTTAAGTGATATTAGGAGGCTAGGTCTTAGAAAAGAATGGAGTTATCTGTGTGATGTAGTTACCAAGGTATTTTCTGGTAAGATAAGTAATTTTGATTATGTCAATACTGCCATGCTTAACATGCTTTATATGTTAGTTACTGATAATTATCATAATTTCAGTGACATAATTATGTTTGAATTAGGCTATAAGTTAGGGGAAGTTAATAAGAGAGGTAAAAGTGTCTATTATGCTAGATTCTTTATGATGCTTGCTAACCATCTTATTAAGAATATTGTTATTAAGAACCCAACCAACAAACTGGATTATTGGGTTCAAGAAAGGAGAATAATTGCAGATCTAAACAGAGTAAGTCACCACAAAGAGGTTCCCCTCTTCTACTTTCCAATCATGGAGGGTCCTCAAGCTATGACATCTGTGTCAATGACCCAACAGATGCCTATCCAAGCTACCAAAATAAAAACTTTAAAATCCAAAGCAAAGAAAGCCCCCTCTGGTTTCTCTCAAAAGAAACCAGTTGCAAAATCTACCAAACCTAAAGAGGGGAGTGTGCAGGGTAGTGAGTTAGGTGAGGGACAGGGTGAAAATTAAAAAAACCATAAGGATAAGGTCGGTAAGGAAACTGTGCCCAAGCCTAGCCACACCACAGTTTCCCAAAAAACCGTGGTAGTTAATAAGGAAATTAGCACAATTCTAGTTTCATCCTCCCAAAAGGATGTTGCTATTGAAACAAGCTCCAACCAGGAGCACAGGCCAAGAGGGGAAGGGACACAAGTTCACCTCAAACCTATGCCAGAAAGAAGAGATCTAAAACCCTTGGGGATGCACAGGGAACATATATATTGCAAACTAGAGCTAAAAACTCAGTCACTGCACCATCCCAAATTCAGCTTGATGTGGCTCCAATAAATATGGAGTCATAGCCAAAATCTCTAGTAATAGAAGCACCTCAAACACCAAACTCTCCCATAAATTCTCTGGATGTGGATATGATTAACACATCAATTCCTGATTCCCCTTCTTTAACTCTGTTGGGGAAGCTAAAATCTAGTGCAAGTGAGCATCATCTTTTGGATGATTTATTGGCTCACTTTCCAATTCTTTCAGGATCTATTGAGACATCTGTGCCCAAATTTTCATCAATCTGCACAGAGTCTACAATAGTCTCCACTCCAAACTCATTCATTTCTTCTATTCTGGTGGATATTGTTCATCCGTCGGTTGGTGATTGTATCCCGACGGATGTGTCTAACAGCAGTCATCCGTCGGCTAGCCTAACTACTATTCACGATACTCTCTACACACATTGAAAATTCAACAATTGTTATAAGTGTAGATGAGTTAGTAGTTGTACAATCACTCTTAGGACTGAGGGAAAGGAGTGAAATGAGTGAGAGGCCGGGTTGCTCCCAGGCAAAAGGAGAGGAAAAGAGTGACCAAATACAGGCTATTCCTTCCATCCTAGTAAAAGAAAGTGAGAGGAGTTCCATCTTAGAAGGTGAAGGTGAGGGTGTGAGGGTGGTGAGCCAAGGGGAGCCCTTGATGCAAGAAAATAAAGATTATGAGAGAAATGAAGGTACAGGAGAAATAAAGATGGACATCATTGTTAGTGAGTCAATGAATGTCAATGATGTAGACAGAGAGAAACTATTTCAGCATGATAAAGCAGTCATGGATCCTATCTCTTTGGATGCTGAGACATTTACTCATCCTGTTCTAGCATATCAACTTTTGGTTGGACAGGGCAATGAAAATGCAGAAAAGATGCTTAACTTGGTGCATACAATTGAATCAATGCAAAGAGCAAAGGATGCCATCACAGCCATGCCACCTAGAGCTAGTGATGATGTTGACTATGGTACTGGTGAGTTTGAAGACTTCTTTGGAGATGATGGTGAAGAGTTCATGGACATAGGGGGAGAAGCAGGCCCTAGCTCTAGATCAAACATTCCTCCTTGGGTGTTTTATAAAGAGTGTGATGAGCAGCATTTTAAGATAACTCTTTTTCACATCATCCAAGAGACACACAATGCTCTTCAGGCCACTACCAATGCTAGCACCAAGAAGCTTCTACAGGCACACCTCAACTCTTTGCAACTACATCAAATCCAAGCTCTTCAACACAACCAAGATGTCTCTTCAATCAAGAAAGAGATTGATCAAGTCAAAAAGAGTATCTCTGAAAGATTGGATTTTACATTTCCAAACACAACAATGCTTGACATCAATAGACAGTTGAGGAGAAATTCTAATCTTACAACCAAAGTGGACTCTTTGGACACTAGAATGAAAGCTGTAGAAGCCTCTCTAACAGCTATTCATCTTCATCAAGCACAACAAACTCAATTGCTAAAAAAGCTGGTGGCTGCGTAGATTTCTACCTCCACTCTACTTGATGATAACAGAAAGGGGGAGAAAGAATCAACAATCCAAGTCAGTCAAGCAGAGCCAACTAGTGAGGGGGAGCATGTGATAAATGTTCAAATCAGTCAAGTAATTGTTCCAGAAATTACTCTACCAAAGCCACCAGTATTGGACTGCATTGATCTGATCCAAATAGCAGCTACTAAACTTGATTCAAAGACAAATCCCAAGATGCTTGATGTTGCAGCTGTTGAGAAGTAACTAGATGAAAAATGGAAGAAGATTGATGCAGATATTCAAAAGAAATTTGGTCAGCTACAAAAACCAGACAAGACTTTTCATCACCACTCACAAATCAAACAAATCTCAGTGAATGAAATGAGTCTAGGTAGCTTGGAGAAAGGCCAAACCTCATGCATCAAATCTCCAAACGCATATCTAGTTCTGAAGCCTAAAAGGAACTATTCAAATTTCTCAGACAAAAACTCTGTGGATCTTATGTTTGAGACACCTAGGCCAGATGGAAAGAAGCTATTGGCAAGGTCAATTGCATTTTACAAAGATCCATCTAATTCAGTTCAAAAGAAGAGAATTGCCAAAATTTACAGGAATGGAAAAGATATCTGTGTGGTGGCTGGACACCCTATATTTGTAGAAGCTAAGAAGGAATAAAAAGAAAGAATCAAGCAAGCAAGAAAAGAAGCATGTTGCTTTAGATGCTAATAAGCTCAAACAAAAAAAGGACCAAGCTGTTATCTTAGCCAAACTTCAAGCTCTCAAATCTACAACTGAGAATTCTGAAAAACCACCTGTAATTACTGAAGCTCAAGATCAACAAATGCAAAATGAACCTCCACAGTAAAGAAAATTCAGATACAAGCTTCACTCCAAAAGAAAATTGGACTTTAGTGATGAGGAAATGGAGGACTACATTCCCAAAAAGTCTACAACATCAACTCAAAAATCCATGCCCTCAGTGGTACATGAGGAATTCAAGGTAGATCCAACAAAAAACTTTCATGGTAAACCTATAATTCCCAAGGATAAGCCAGGAGATTGGGAAAGCTTGCAAATTCCTAAATTCAATTTACCTATCTTCAACAAGCCAAAGAAGACAAAGATTAAAGAAACCAAGAAAGTGAAGCCTGTGATTTTCAGGTCCAAGACCCTAACAAAATCTCAACCTACAGTCAACAAGGGAGATATCTTATACATTTGTGACATCAAGAAGTTTTTTGAAATAAATCTCTAGTTGGATGAATTGGAAGAAGTAAGAGGAATTGATGCTCATAGACATCTTCCTGAAAGGTTGGTGTTCAACTACAAGGGAGGGAAAGAAATCACATGGCCACTTCACATGATTCTTCAGGAAAGCTGCTCTGTGCTGATTAGGATCTTCTCATCCTTCAAGAAGAACTTTGGTTTCAATATAGTTGCAAAGAACACTACGCCATAGATGGCCTATCGCAATGGTTTAATCATATGAGTTACAAAATTATGTTACCTTCGCTATGCTCATCTTAGCATACCGCAACGTAGTATTTTTTGTGTTACCATAGCCTTTGTAACATGTTACTATAGTTTCAAAGTGTTACATATGGTAAAATGTAAAAACTTATGTTACAATAGGGTTTTAATAGATAAAAAAAGTAACATTTAACAAAAAATTAAATATATAGAATTATTTGACTTGAAAATTAATCAATTTTGATAATATAATTAAACAATAATATTAATATTAGCTAAGATTGATAACATAATTTTTTTTTGTTAAATTTTGTTAACTGTACTAATTAGTAACTGATAATTTTTATTAATAAAAAATTCGAACACTGTTTAAACTTAAAAGTTTATTAAAAAATAAAAAATAACAGTGAATAACAACAGTTTTTTAGAGTCTCGTTGGGCTATAGTTGGACTCTGAAGAGGCGGGTTCAAAATTTTTAGAGAGCGGGCTCAAAATTTTGGAGAAGCCGGCTATCAGCCGCTCTATTAAACTCTAAACATATCTCTCTCGGTCTCTCTCAGTTTTCAATCGATTCACTCCTTATCTATTTTATCAATTTAGGGCTTCACTGCAAAAGGATTCAACACAATTGGTTTGGGGCTTCACGGGTCTTCCCACTTGCGCAATGTCTTTACCAGAAGAAGACGAATGGGAGCTTATCAACGACGATGGCTTCGTCTACAAGCGCAACAAGTGCCCTCGCCTCGATATCACTGCCGCCACTTCTGCACCCCTCCAGATCCACTTGTTGAGGACAACAATCGAAAGATTCGGAGAAGAAATGCTCTGTTAAAACATAAAGACAAGTACCAAGCCGAGCTTTCTCGTTGGGAACTTTTGTCAAACACCTTGAGGGACTTGAATTTGCAAACCCATAATGTTGAAAAGAGGTCTGAGAATATTGATGTGGGCTAAAGGGGAGATGAGTTGTCGATTGAGTTTTCGGGTTTTAGCGGGTGTGCTCTTGTTGATGAGCTTCTTGCTCAGGTAGTTTCAAGATCTTAGTTTTTTGCTAAATTTGAATTTCTTTTTAAATTTTAGGAACTTTTATCTGCTGCAATAGGATATAAATGGATGCATTATAATTGTTTTGGTTTAGAGATTTGGAGAATAAATTTGTTCAATTGAGCAAGCGGAGAGATGAGTTTATGCAAATTTTAATTGATGAGGTCCGTGGCTCTGGTAATGAAGGGGAGGCTAAAACTTTAACTCAGGTGTTGCTGGATTTAAATGAGGCCAAACCTGATTACTACAAAGACGATGTTATTATAAGCCTGATGCAGGTACCTCTTTAATCTTTTACCTATTAGCTTAATATTCATTCATATACGGTGGTGTTGATGATGTCTAAGACAGTTAAATTATCTTTAATGTGATCCGTAAGTGAAATGTCTAGTTTGTTAAATTATTCGTTTAGATTTCTACAATCATTGTTTCGACATTTTGATGTATTTTTGAACTATGAGAACCTGAGAGTGCAGATAGTCTGCAGATTGCAGAATAATTTTTTCCGTCATTGTTCTGATGTAGTTTACTGTATAGTTTACTCATTTTTTCCAAATTAACTGTTAAGTCTGGTTTATCTAAGCACAGGGGTAGTTGTATTGGCATTAGGAGGCTTGATTCAGTGTTTTAACTGGGACCGTATCAGTGAAGAGATGGTTGATATGACTGAAGGCCATGGCCTTTTTGCTCCCAAGGTTGTGACCTTGAAGGCAAAGTGTGCAGCTCGACCAAGCATGGTCAGCCTTCTATCTGAAATTTAAGGAGATTTGTAGTAGATCAAGTCGAGTTAGACTAATCTGATCATCGACTCTTTAATAATACTAGTTTATTATTATGCTAAAGCTCTTAGAAAATACTAGTTTATTATTATGCTAAAGCTCTTTGTTAAGCATTTAGCTATGAACCACTGACTTGAGTTGTGACTAGTGTACTCGAATTTTGTCTAGAAAAAGAAAAATTAACCACTTCTGTTATACTGCAGGTTTAATTAAGTCGGATATGATTGGGGAAGCAGGTAGTAGGAGCTTCTCTCTTCGAAAGAGCAATAGTAACAGGGCAGGAGAATCTGCATCTTCCTCGTTTTTTCAGGTCTTTTAATTTGAGACTTATTTTTTTGTACACTAGAGTTTCTTATTTGATGAAGACACTTCTGACTTTGTATACATACTAAGAACACAATCATAATATAAAAGAAATATATGTGCCAGTATGTGAACTAGTGAAACTGTTGTAAAATGTAACCTCTCATAATTAATTAATAATCCTCTGGGTTTTATATGAACAGATTAACTTGCAGGTGTCATGAGATGCTCGTATATCTTTTTACAGTTTGTTACAATTTGGCAACCATAAATGAATTATAAAATACTTAATATTACATTAGAATACTCGTGTTGACCACACACATTTGAATATTTAAAAATAAATTAATTGTATTTTTCTGATTGTGTACCTTATGCAAAAGACTGTAGTTCATCATGCCATGAACCCAGACCCATAGAAAGGAGTTTTTGGTTCTGATGGTGAAAAGTATGCTAAAGACGTTGATGATCTCATTCAGTTTGGTACTTCAGGCAATGTTGCTAGTTTTATTTGTGAAGCAATTCAGGTAACCTTATTGATATATTTTTGCCCACTAGTTAGTTCCTGCAGAATACAAAGCAAATATTTTGTGACAACTGAGGCACCTCCTTTTTGTGGCAGGAACTGGTGGTATTGTTGAATTGGCTCCAGGTTACCTGTCTGCGGTACATAGCACCATCAAGAAAGTAGGAGGCCTTTTTATATCTGATGAAGTTTAGTTAGGATTTTCCAGGATAGGAAGCCATTTTTAGGGATTTGAGTCCCATGATGTTGTGCCTGACAATGTTATAGATCAGGAAGCTCTGGTTAACATTATAGAGCATATTTTTGTTTATTTTGTCGACTTGTATGAAAAACAGGTTTATGGCATGTTCAATTTACAAACAAATCCTGTCAAGTTTTTTTTTTGAGAAATATGTTACATTAGGTACATAAGTGTTACAAAAAATTTGGTTTAATATAATACAAATAATTATAAAACTTTTACAGTATAGAAAAAAATATTACAATGATTTTGTGGCCCACCGGTGGGGTCCACAAGTGGGCCCCATTTTTTTTGGATATTATAAGTCCGAAGGTAACATACATATTGTGATACTATAGACATAGATTGATATTACCATTGACAGCTATTGTAACACAAATGTGAATGTTACACCAGGACAAAAGTAATGTTACATTAGGGGTCAAAGGTAACTCGAAAAAAAGCAACTTAATTTTTATGTTACCTTAGGCCTTTTTCTGGATTTGGTAACACTTTTTTGGACCTGTTGTAACATTTTCTTGGTGTTGCTGTAGGCCATTTATGGTGTAGTGGAAGTTGGTTCTAAAGAAGATAGAAGATTTAAGGAGTGAAAAAGCCAATAATGCACTTCCAAGATCTCTTACAATTCCCTTCACAGGAAAAATAGTGCATTTAAGGCCTTATTGGCTGATGAAATTCAAAGATGATGAGGTAGTTAGAAGATTCTTCAGACTGGAGGACCAATTGAGTATCTCTAGCAATGAGACTCTATTGGAAATACAAGAAAAGTTGGATCTATCTGAAGCTGATGAACTTGAATTCCACAGAAAACTCCAGAATCAAATATAAGAAAACAAAAGGAAGCTTGGGAAGAAATCCAGACAATCAAGGAAATAGAATTATCTGCTCAGACTAGAGGAGCACCTTGATAATTATTGTGAGAACTCTTTGTATACTTTGCCTTGTTTAATTTTTAATAAATGTTGTAGCACTTATCAGTTTTATCTACTACTTTTTAATCTGTATTTTCAGGGTGTTTTGTTATCATCAAGTTTCTCTTAATTTATGGCTACAATTCCAGTAGACATAAATTGGGGGAGATTGTTAGGAATATGTTGTGAACTTGATGATAAGTTAAACAAAACACCTTAGTAGATTTAACTTAGTGAAATTTGTAGCTTTCGACGGATGATCTAATATAGTCCCGACGGATGAACCTTATAGTCCCGACGAATGACAATTTGACATTTATGCAAACAACATGTTGTAGTCTAGTAGATTGTGTAGGATTCTCTAAGTCATGTTGACTACTAGATTGATATGCATAATAGGTTGACTAATTGTAAATATGAGATTTCTTGTAATTTTGTATAAGTGAAATAGAGTCAAGTGGCAGATAGACTCCCGATAGATGCTCTACAAGACTCCCGACGGATGATCAACAAAGCTCCCGACGTATAATCAAATTCAAAATAGCTGTTGACAGTGACAACACAGTCACATGCGTTGGGTGTTTGCAAAAGGAATGTGGCAGCCTGTTAAGCAGGATTTTGAGAACAAAGAAGCATTACCATTTCCATGCAAATGTGAAGATATTCAAAGATGCTGGAATAGAGTAGTGAAGTAGCATGGAGTTGGACTAGATATATTTTGTTTTATTATCTTGTCTTGCTGTCATGTAAACTTGGTGATATATAAACCAAGTGTAGCAAGTAGAACAATTAACGAAGCAAATACATTTTCTCAGAGAAGTATATCAAGATGCATTCTGTAAGAATTTCTCTGAAGTTTGTTTGTTCAACTTGTAAAGCAGCTGTGAGCTATCAAAGCTTCACAGTGTTCTCAAACTTAAATAAATATATATATATATATATATATATATATATCTGGTGGATACATTCAAATCCACCAGAAAGTTTTAAAGCTTGTGTTTTATTACTTAGTGTTTTGATTTCAATTATCTTTCTACTCCGCACTACAACAAATCAAACACTGTTATATGTATTAAGTTAGAACTGTTTTAAAATCTTGAAAAGAAACCAGAATTACATTCAACCCCCTTCAGTAATTCTTGTTGTATTGTTGGGGAATAACAATATTCTTATTCGTCCGGCGTCGCACCGTGGACATAAATAGTCCATTTATGAAACTGATGATATCTACATATATTGAAGTTGGCATTCAATCAAACAATATGCATACAACAGAAAAGTAGCACATTCCCATATTCATAACCATAACAAAAAATATAAGAACAACTCTAGCCCAGAAAATATACAACAAAAAAAATAATCAATTACACTGAAAGAGGCAACAACTTTAGCCCAGGCCGAGTTACCACATTCCCATATCCATAACCATTAGGGTTGTTCACGAACCGAGTCGAGTCGAGTTTTGACCGAATCGAGCCGAGCTTTATTTTTTTTTCTAACGAGCCGAGCCGAGCCTTCTTATCGAACAGAAAATCGTGTCCGAGCTCGAGCTCGTTAATTAACGAGCTGAACGCGAGCTTGTTCGCGAACAAAAATGAGTCAAACCGAGCTGAGCGATAACCGATCAGCTCGTTAGGAGATTAAAAAAAATAATCTTTGTTGGCCCAACCCAACTAATTAAAGCCCAACCCACTTATCAAAATATCAGTTGGATGAAATCTTCCATCCCATTCTCTTCTAATTTGACCTTACACCTAAATCCCTAAATCCCCAAATTCCTAATTCCCATTTTATTTAGTAAGATAGAATTTCTAATCTTTCTTTTGTTATGTTTATTTGTTTTCTTTGTATAATCTTCTTGGTGAGTTTTGTATGTATATTGTGTGCTGAGTTTTGTATGTATATTTTTGTGAAAGACTTGATTTGGAGACTTGATTTTAGATTCTGGCGATTCAATCTCAGTGAGGTTTGTGATGTTCTTGGTGAGTTTTAAGCCATCCAATGAAATTGAAGGCAATGTTCATCAATGAAATGAATAGAGGTCAGGGAAAGTGTATATATATAGATTTGTTTCATCCGTAGTAGCACTAATGTCCTTCTGTTCTACATTTCTTCATCACGGCTAAGCTCTGTAGATCTTCTCGTATAAAAAATATTCTGAAAATGTTATATTTTTTTCGAGTTTTAAAGAGCAGAACTCGAGTCGAACGTGTTCGAGCCAAGCTCTAGCCGAGTTCGAGCCGAATATACAAATGCTCGGATCGAGCTCGTTTTTGTTAACAAACACATTTTCAAGCTCGAGTTCGAGTTCGAGTTCTTAAAGAACCAAGCCGAACCGAGCTCTTACCGAGAAGCTCTGTTCGTGAACAGCCCTAATAACCATATTCCAATGAAATAGTAATATCAAGCTCTTAAGTTTCTTGATCAAGCTTTTTGTTCCCATGTTAAGATGCACGAACTCTTTTCATGCAAGCAAACATCCCCTTGGATAAAGTATAACGACTCATATATTTTCTATTATTTTAAAAGTGTAATAATTTAGTCAGTAATTAAATAAAATATGTGTATTGGTTTTGGCAGCAGTGTGTTGATGTTATTTATGTGTCTGTGATTTATTAGTATATCAGTTGGAATTTTTATGAATTATTATTGAGTTATTTGATTTTGTTTCACTTGTAAAAGTGATTTTATTACAGTTTTAATTCCATAAATATTTGGATTACCTCTAAAATTGGTTTTATGATTTTATAATTTCAACAATTATTTTTGGGATTTTATAAAATTGAGAAATCAAT
Organism: Apium graveolens; assembly: GCF_009905375.1. Classification (NCBI taxonomy): domain Eukaryota; kingdom Viridiplantae; phylum Streptophyta; class Magnoliopsida; order Apiales; family Apiaceae; genus Apium; species Apium graveolens. The sequence goes on along the minus strand of NC_133652.1, from coordinate 262,191,553 downwards.
ATTTTAATAATTATTTATCTTTGAATAAATTTTCTGATGGTGTTTATTTGTAAAATCCATATTTAAATCCAGAATTCTTCAAAAATCATGAAATTCATATTTTATTAAGTTTATAACTTTCTGAGAATTTTGCTCCGATTAAGTTTATAATTCAGGATTAATTTCACCCGCGCGTTGTTTGTTTAATTGTTAAAAGTGGGTATAATCAGCATTTCAGAAATTGTTTTAAAATTATAAAAATTATATTTTTATAAATTTTGGAATATTTCTGTTATTGTAAGATTATTTTTGTAATTTTTGGAAACTGATTTATGTGCACCTCGGTACATTTATTTGCGAAAGTGAGCCAGAAATTCGGACCATTCGTTATTAAGGGACACGTGTCAAAATTCTATACAAGAATTTTGACACGTATCCATTCTAATTGATACGTGTTAGCAGGGGAATCAACAAAAAATATTAAAAACCATACCCCCCACCCCCCTGTGCGTGCCCTGTCTCAGTCTCTTTTCTTTTTCTCCTTTGTTTTTCTCTTCCTTCGTTCTCTGCTTCGCCGCTGTGTTCATTCCGACTCGTTTTTTTCCGGTGAGTGGTCGTGTTCGGTTTCCTCGGTTTCTTCCTGTCGTTGTGTGCTTATATATATATATATATTTATATATATATTTATATATATATATTTATATATATATATATATTTATATGTATGTATATGGGTATACAATTGATTATACCTTCTGTGTTCCCTTCTTTTATTTTTCCGATCGCCGCCTACTTCTCTGATTCCGGTGAGGGGCGGGTGGCGTTGTGTTGGTGTGCCGCTGCACGCGCTGCGCATGTGTGTGGCTATGTTCCTGTTGCTTCTTTTGTTATTGTTGGCTGTATTAATTCGGTTAACTTGATTTTTAATTATAATTAATTTGCATGAATTTTTATTGATATTTATGATATAAATAATTTTGTGCGATTAGTTTATTCGAAGAAATCGACGAAATTTTTGGTTGGAATCGGAATTACCAGGCACCCCGAGAATTTTTCCGCCGTACCGCGATGACTCTTTACGAGCGGGCGGTGGGCGGTGATGAATTTATTCTGAGTCCTAAATTTCATAAATAAATAAAATGAGTCGTATAATAAATTTTGTGTGTGAATAATTTTGGAATTTTGTTGTGGAATTATGGATTGTGGATTTTGTTGTTGTGAATATTGACGTCGAATGTAAACGACGGGTAGGCTTATAAACAAAAGAGTTGCTACCAAAATTTTCTAAAAATTTATTTTAAATACGAGAACGTACTTTATTGTATAAAACATTTTAACCTTATGTGAATAAGGATTATGTGATTACGTGTATAATTATTGTACGAGTCGGGTTATCAAATTGGGTTATTAGGGTTTGAGGATATCAAGCATGTCGGTATAACTGATTAGGGTATTCTGTTGTTGTAGATCCCAGTCGAGTTTCACCAGGACCGAAGTCAGCATAAAGCTACTTAAGGTTTCCGAAAGTGTTGCAAGGCAAGTACCCTGACCATTCTTTTATGGTTCAGTATGTATGAATAGACTAATGTTTTATTCCCGTGAAGGAACATAAACGTTTTAAGTTACGTATCCCTTGTAGTTAAAATCACTATTTTAAACATGTTTTGGGGAAAAGTAACTTTGAAAGGTACCTATCTCGAATGAAATGATTTGCGAACTAGATTTTTTATGTGTGCTATTAAAATAAATGGTTTTGGAAATGATATAGGTACAAGTGATTTTGAAAACTGGACAAAACGATCAGATATGGGATACATAGGGGCTAGAGTAGGCCTATTCAGGTGGCGTAAGAGGCTAATTCGGTTGCGCGTATTATATAACCGATTAGTCCAGCAGGTCAGAGACCTTGCTAGTCTCTGAGTTCCGGAACAGGTAAATGGGATGGCAGTTAGAGCCGTCTGGTGTTGATAGCCTGATCAGTTGTCTTCACATATCCATTACGTATCTGATTTGGCTTTGTGATTCCCGTAAGGGTATAAGTAATTAATACAGTGGTTTTATAAATGTGGATAGCATGCTAAAATTGGACTCTGGTACTTACACAGCACACTACTACGTTTGTTTTGTTAAAAACATGCTAGTCAGTGATATCCAGTTATCTCAGCTTTTCTTTACGTAATGTTATTCGAATGATTTACCGATTTCAGATTTCATGTTGATTACAGTTCTATTCCTATCATTGTTTACATTACTGTTTTATCTTGTTATTCATATGTTGGTAGTGCTGAGCGATTATGTACACCCTTGCAACCTGTTATATATATATCATAGATACCTAGAAGACCAATCAGACCTTGGCAGAACCGTGTTTCAGCCCCTTGAGGACCCAGCTCCTTAGAGGTAGTTAGTATCAGGCCACGTGTGGTCCGATGAGTTGCTGAATAAGTTAGTGTGTGTTAGACTTTTGAATAAATGATTTATTATTATATATAGCTTGGATGATACTTTAACCTAGATCGGATCTTGGTTCGGGGTCGAGTTAGTTTATTTTAATAATAATCTTATTTTTTATATTTCTAGTATATGTGTTTGGTGACGTCAACTCCTGACCTCGGGGTTGAGACCGTCATAGTTGGTATCGGAGCTACAGGTTCAAGTCCCTGATCCAGGTTATGGATTGAGTTAAAAAGGTAGAGGATTGAGTCTTAAGGTGTGAGTCAGCAACTCATATAGAGGAGCAAACCCTTAGAGTCAGTCGAGGGTTCCGACGGTGTTACCCTGACATCTATTAATGCTTTGATAGAACTGCCTTGACCTTGTTGTGTCTTTCATGTATATTTATTCTGTTGGCAGTGGCCTATTGTGATCTTTAGTTCTCCATCCTGGGAGAACCCATCAGACTCGGATAGATCTAACTCTGAGGGGACCATGGACGTTTTAGCGGAGTAGACTCCTTTGCTACCTCCACCAGTCTTTCATTTAAACCGAGGGATATTTCTGGACCGAGTGCCCATCCCTGCTGGGTACGTAGGTCTCTGTCTGCTGTTAGGGATTTTCCTCCCATTTGTGGTCCTAGTTCTTCCTCGTCGAGACCTCCGATTCCTCCCTTTGCCCCTAGTGGTACCTCTACCCCGATTCCTTATCATGTTCACCAAGCGGTGAATAGGTCTTTCACTAGAGAGTAGAGCCCGGGGCTGCCTGCACAGCTTGACCAGATACCAGTTGGACCTTTCCAGGGCATCCCTGCCTCTTCCCCTGAGGTGCAGGCCCGTATGCGATCTTTGGCTCAGACTTCTATCTAGAGGGCTAGATCCATTGATCATTTTATTAGCTCAAATCTTAGAGCCATTCAGTACCAGGACCAGGTGAACTGGTTAGTGTTTGAGCTAGGTTCTATCGGTGGCAGTGGCAGTGGTTAGACCAGGGTTACATCATAGAGATACAGAGCTCAGAGTTGGCTTCCAGGAGTTCTATAGTTGTTTCTTTATATATGTACATTATGTTGTGATAGTTTGTAGTAGGCGGAGGCTGCTATGACAGCCAGTTTTGATGTGTATTTGTATGGTTACTTTTCAGTTGGATTTCAGTTGTATCAGTTGGATTTCTGTTGATTATTGTATCATAGTTGCTTTATTTTGTTGTTCAATTTTTATATATACTTGTGCATTATTATTATTGTTGTTACTATTATTGTTTCTTCTGTTGATGGTATTTCTAGATTATGATCATTCACTCGGGATGGATCCAATTAAAATGAGGATGAGGATATTGTCTTCTTGGCAGCACTCTCCTGATACATATGTATAAACTGCTTGGAGCAATCCATTTTCTTATATATGACTGTTATGTTTCAGGAGAATGCCACTAAAGAAGAATTCTCAACCCAATAACGGATCTGCTGGGGATCCCTCCATAAGTGAACTGATAGATTTATTGTATCAGCAGTCTACTCAACTGGCTCAACAGCAACAGCAATTCCAACAGTAGCAACAACAATTACAACATCATCATCAATAACAACAACAACAGCAAAAGCAACTCATACAGCAACAAGAACAACAAATCCAATACCAGCAGTTGCAGATCCAACAGCAGCATGAGATGAGGGGGATAAACGAAGTTGTTAGCTTTAAGTCATTCAAGGCTGTGAAAGCCCCAGAGTTTAAAGGTGAAGTGGATCCTGTTGCTGCGAGGATATGGTTGAAGGAAATGGAGAAGGCGTTTGCACTCACCAAGGTGAGTGAGGATTTAAAAACTGATTATGCTAGTTATTTTCTAAAGAATGATTCAAATTATTGGTGGGAGTCTACGCGAGCCCTAGAAGGAGAAGGCCCTAATTCCTGGGCCAGATTTATAGAACTTTTCTTGGAAAAATACTTTCCAGATCGATTATCTCCAAAGTCAAATAGAGATGGAGTTTTTGGAGTTGAAGCAAGGAGACAGGAGTGTCACAGAGTATGAAGCAAAGTTAATGGAGTTGGCCCGTATAGCACCAGAGTATGTAAGTTCAGAAGCTCAGCGAGCTCAGCGGTTTCAATAAGGGTTGAAGCCAGAGATAAGGAGTGGATTTGTAGCCTTACAACTCAAGACGTATACTTCGGTAGTTCAGGCTGCCTTAGTGATAGAAAGTGACAAGAGGTTAGCTATTAAGGAGCAGGGTGAGAAGAAAAGAAAGTTTGAAGGTGGACCTGCTAGGTCAGAACCAGGAGGAGTAAGCCAGAAGTTTCAGCGCCGGTTTGGAAAGAATAAGGATAGGAAGTTCAGGAGAAAGAATTTCCCCCAGGCTAGGCCAAGTACTACTTCAGTTAATTCTACCCCGACAAGGTTTAGCAAGCCGGTGATCGATTGTAAGACATGCGGAAAGAAGCACAGTGGTCAGTGCCGAGAAAATATCTATTGTTTTAAGTGTGGCCAGAAGGGTCATTATTCCATGGAGTACAAGTCTGAGACCCAGGGAGTAACCTATTTTAGTTACGGAAAAGTGGGGCATATTGCTAGGAATTGCAAATCAGTGACCCAAGGTAGTGTCAGAAGAAGTGTATCCCAAGGACTCCAACTCATGATTCCGATGTAGTTGCATGTACGCTTTCTCTTAATTTTGTACCTGTTAATATTTTTTTTGGTTCGGGAGCATCCAAATCTTTTATATCTATGAACTGTGTGAATATAATGCAATTGATGTTGGAAGACTTAGAGGAACCTTTGACCATAGAGGTGGCTAATAAGGATAAAGTTCCCGTAAGTCAATTCTGTCCCAAGTGCTCTATAGAGATTTTATGATATACTTTCCCTGCCGACCTAACCTTTTGAGTTAGGAGAATTTGATGTTATTCTAGGCATGGATTGGTTGTCTCTGTATAAGGCAAATATTGACTGCAAGAAAAAGAGAGTTGTTCATAGATAATAAAAGGATCAGTTATCAAGGACAGAGGCAGGACAAGAAGTTCCTTTCAGTATTACTAGCAAAGAAATTATTGCGACTAGGGTGTGAAGCATATTTGGCTCATGTGGTGGATACGAAGAAAGATACCCCTATTTTGGATGAGATTCCCATAGTAAGAGAATTTCCCAACGTCTTTCTAGAAGAATTTCCAGGATTACCACCTGATCGAGAGATAGAGTACTCCATTGATTTGATACCCAGAGCTGAACCAGTTTCCAAAGCTCCATATAGAATGGCCCCAGTGGAAATGAAAGAATTGGCCAAGCAACTTCATGAGCTATTGGATAAAGGAGTTATTCGACCCAGTATTTCCCCGTGGGGTGCTCCAGTATTATTCGTGAAGAAGAAGGATGGAAGTATGAGATTGTGCATTGACTATAGAGAGCTGAACAAGTTGACAATAAAGAACAAGTATCCTTTGCCACACATCGACGATTTGTTTGACCAGCTTAAGGGGGCATGTTATTTTCAAAGATTGATTTAAGGTCTGTCTACCACCAACTGAAGATAAAGCCCGAAGATATCCCTAAGACTGCATTCAGGACAAGGTATGGCTATTATGAGTTCTTAGTGATGTCATTTGGATTGACCAATGCACCAGCGGCTTTTATGGATTTAATAAACCGGGTGCATAAGGAGTACTTGGATAAGTTTGTTAATGTATTTATTGATGACATCCTCATATATTCAAAGACTCCAGAAGATCACGCAATGCATTTACGGATTGCGCTTCAGAGGTTGAGAGAAAAACAATTGTATGCAAAGTTCTCCAAGTGTGAGTTTTGGTTGACAGAGGTACAGTTTCTTGGACATATGGTGAGCAAGGAAGGCACCAAGGTAGACCCTGTAAAGATTGAAGCCGTATCCAAGTAGGAGCAACTGAAGACTCCGACATAAATAAGAAGTTTTCTTGGATTAGCTGGATATTCCCGAAGGTTCGTAAAGGATTTCTCTAAGATTGCATCCCCATTAACCAAGTTAACCAGGAAGAATGAGAAGTTCATTTGGACGGAAAAATGTGAAGAAAGTTTCCAGGAATTGAAAAAGAGGTTAGTGACAGCTCCAGTACTAACATTTCCAGATGAGACGGGAAACTTTGACATTTATAGCGACGCTTCTTTGAAAGGTTTAGGCTGTGTATTGATGCAACACGACAAAGTTATCGCGTATGCCTCCAGACAACTAAAGCCTCATGAGCAGAAGTATCCAGTCCATGATCTTGAGTTGGAAGCTATAGTATTTGCTCTGAAGTTGTGGCGTCATTACTTGTATGGAGAGAAGTGCGATATTTATACGGACCATAAAAGCCTGAAATACATATTTACGCATAAGGATTTGAACATGAGTGTAATAACCCCAATTTTTGGGAAATTTTTGAAACCCTTATGAATAGTGTTTTTGCTGAATGAGAAAACTTTTCATGCCACACTATGTAGGGGTTCTGATATGGATATTCTGAGATTTTATTAGTACTTTATATGGGATATAAGTGTATGTAAAGATCGTTAGAATCCAAATCCGAACACTTTGATTTTTCCCGGAAATACACTAGATACGGAAAGAATTGAGAAAAAGGTAACAGGATAAAAAGGATTTAAATTAAAGGATTATAGGAGAGGATCATAAAAGGAATATAATATATTGAGAAAGGTTAAGGGAACCTAAGTAATAAGATCCCGGGTATGATCCTTCAAACGATAAACGAAAACGAAAGTTAAGCGAACCGTATAACAGATCAGTGGTCATTAGGCAAACAATTAGGAAGTTAATCAAAGGGATTAGAGAGGGTGATGTCACCCAACCAATGAGAAGGGGACAAGGAGGGAAAGATGACATCACAGCATGACACAAGCATGACATAAGGAGGAAGGAGATGTGGATGGTTATTAACCACACAAAATCAAGGGTAAATGGGTAATTAACCTAAAACAAAACAAAATCAACCAACCAAAAATCAAATCAAAGCAAAAAACACAAAAATCTCTCTTTCTTCTACATCTTGCTCTCGGCTTTTTGAAGAAATACAAGGATGGGAATTTCAAAACCCTAGCTACACACCTTCAAAAATCAAGAGGTTTGTTTCTTTAGCTTCCATAGTTCATAGCTTAGATGAGCCATAAGTTTAAGCTCAAGATTCCATGATTTTCATAGCTAATTAATTCACCAAGGATTAGGGTGAATAGTGTTTTCAAATTTTTAACTTTGTGTTCTTGATTTCATTTGCAAGATCAAGGTTATATAAGGATAGATCAAGGTTCTTTGAGGCTCCCTAGTAACTTTTCACCCTCCAAGGAAGGTATAACTTCTCAAACCCTTAGTCTTAAATTTTGTTGGTTTGGATTTCATAATGTTTAGATGATGGGTTAGTGTAATGAGTGTGTACTCATGATAGAGCTTTGTTTAGTAAGTGGTTTTGTTGAATTTGGAGTTAGGAGTGATGCTTGTTAGATTTGAAGTTCTTGGTCACATTTTTTTGACTTGGTTTAGATGAATAAATTGGTAAAATTAAATTGATTGGGGCTGTTATGATGTGATAAGGATGGATGTTGGTTGTATGATTGATTTGAGGTTGAATTGTGATGGTTTTTGAATGGTTTAAAATTGGGAAATCGCGTAAACATAGCCGTCGTAACGTCCGATTTTCTTTAGACTGTTTTTGTGCATAACATTAGGACCCGAGAACTCCCTGCTAGATTTTGACCATTGCCATGTTTAGATAGTTCGTGTTATGAGCTTCGTTTTGATATGTAGTTCATTCGATTCCGATGCACGGTTTAGGAGAAACGACCGTTTCAAATAACGGCGTTTCACGAACGAAACATTTCCCCTCGCCTTACTTTGAAACATAGGTTAAAGACCAAAAAGGGTTAATTAATGTATGAAACATTTGTGGTAAGTGTGTTAGGTAGTTGGTAAGACACCCGCGAAGGAATCGCTTTAAAACTCGTAATGGTTAATTTATTAAAAATGGTGGAGCCGAGGGTACTCGAGTGACTTAAGAGAATCAGTAAGCACAAAACGAGCGTTAGAGTCTGAGTTGGTTAGAGTATAGATTTACAAGTGACTTTGGTTTAATTCCAACTTACTTGTTGTTTATACGTTACCAGACTCGTCCCGAGCCATTCGTAACCCCCAGTCGCTCAGGCAAGTTTTCTACCCGTTATAACTGTTGTTGTGATGTATATATGTATATGCATTATCTTGCGATAGATGCATGTTGGTTAATTAGCAAATGTTGCAATATATTGAAGCATGCTGCTATGGTATATATATATATGCATGCATGTTTCGTATTCTTTCCATATATATCTGTTGATTCAGTTGATAATACCTATGCTAGAGAATAGCGGTAATTTGCATATACCCTTAATATAGGGACCCAAAAGGTGAAAACATTTTCTAAAACCGGGAGTCGAGGATCCCGAGTAGATTTTGTATATATGAATATATATATATACTTATATATATATATGGTTATAGTTTTCAAAATTATTAATCAAATAAGGGTTATTCGATAACTTTATATTAATTATTGAATATTATTTCGAATATTTATTCGAGGGCTTATGACTCCTTTATATTATTATTGAATATTACTTGGATATTCATTTGAGGATGTATGACTCCTTTATATTATTATCGAATATTACTTGGATATTCATTCGAGGATGTATGACTCCTTTATTTTATGAATATTATTTGTAGTATTCATTCGAGGTATTATGACTCCGCTTATTACTTAATAATATTCTTTATTGTATTAAAGAATAAGGTGTCGATAATCAAACTTATTTTTGATTATTCAAGTAAAGATATTACTTTCGTATAAGTATATCTTTGATTATTTGCTATTCATTTCAAGTATAAGTTTTCCAACTTCTACCTCAATTATTCTTTATGGGAATATTATTTAAATAATAATATTCAGATATTTCTTTCATATTGGGACTGATTTATTTTATAAATCAGCATTACTCCAAACATTCTTAAAAATGTTTTCGAGTCTTCAAAATGAATTTAAAAGGTAGAGCGGATCCCAAAACTTGTTTTCAAATTCAAGATCTTCCATTTTAAGGGGACTTGAATACTCACTCAAAAAAAATCTAAGGGATCCGGCTCTGTGGTGTATTTTATATTCGCAACAAGGTTGCAGTTTTGGTAAATGAATTGATTACTTACCCAACGTTCGGGAAGTAAGTCCATCTATTGAGTCGGCATAAGCAACATGGGCTCAGTGGGCGTCCATGATAGTGTAAGTGGCTCAGTGAGAGTCCATCAACTGCGAAAGTGGCTGAGTGGCAGTCCAGCATAAGGTCCTATTGCGACCAGGGTGATGACCAGTGGGGAATTCATCCATCTACTAGTAGAAAAGGTTACTTATTGGTATCTTTGCCTGATCAGCAAGATATCGGGTTTATGCCAAAATTCTTTCCTTTCCAAATTTATTGGATGTTTCAAACTCTGTTCATATTTGACATGACAGAGGTTTTCAGGAAATGTATAAAGAAGATGTATATGTGGATATATATATATATATCCGAACTTAATGAAGAATATCATAACTTCATTTCCTTTAATAATATTTCAAAGATTTAATCTATTCAAATATTGTCTTGTAGTCTCATCTATGTGATGAACTTTTGAAACAGATTATAACTTGAACGGGGGTAGTTCAAGTAGTATTTGGGAAAGATATAAGTATTTTGGGGTATCTTGTAACTTCATCTTTTAAACTTATATCTAATTAATAATTGTCTTATGAATGACAAAGATTTTCAGAAAAACGTTGAGACAAGGTTAGATATATGAGATCACCTTGCAACGATATTTTTATACAGTTATAAACTGGAACTTTGTGTATATTATGCATGGAAGAGGACTTCCAATATTTTGAAAAGTATATATGTATATATATATACTGAATATTTTGCGACTTCATCGCATTAAGATATCAACTTGGTTCATTCCTTTTGACCAAGACTTTTATGAGTACTATGAGAAGGCTCATATATTATTAATCATATTACATATTATTTTGGTGGGCTTGCTGCTCACCCTTGCTTTCTTCTTTCATCACACAACATCAGATAGAAAGGATGAACAGGACCAAGCTCCCGATTCGCGAGCGGATAGGAAACGTTCCGCAGTTTCCTATAGGCATTGATGTCGCTGTAAGCTGAGGTAGGAACTACCAATAGGCTAGGATTCAACTTTTGTTGTACCAGATTTATGTATATTTATGAATTGTAATAATGGCAAGGAAATGTAAATTTATTCAGAAACCTTTTTAAGGTGTATTGACATATAATTGTGGAATAAAATGACTTGTGATTATTTTTGGATATTCATCTCTAAGACTATAACTTGTGGTGTGTGTGTTTATTGTGGGGTCACGGTACAGAGTAGTTGATTTATTATTAAGATTGGGTGTTATTAAGGGAAATGGAACTCGTGACAACCCGGATCCCCGACCCCGGATTTGGGGGTGTTACAATGAGACAGAGAAGTTGGTTGGAATTGATCAAGGACTACGACTAATCTATTAACTATCATCCAGGTAAAGCCAATGTGGTGGATGATGCCTTGAGCAGAAAAGAGAAGTTAAATATGGTTTAGATTGCGGACGAACTAGCTCGAGACTTAGAAAATATGGAGATTGAAGTTCGAGTACCAAGTGGAAGTCAAGAGCAACTGTACGAGATTACCTTTCAACCAGCGTTGATGGAAAAGATCAAAAGGTGTCAAGAAGGAGTTATGGAACAAGAACTTGATACTTTGACGGGAGAAGAATTGTGTACTCAAAAGGATAGCCAAGGTTTGTTTATATTTTCTTCCGGAATTTGGATTCTTAATGTGACGGAACTGAAGAATGAAGTATTACATGAAGCGCACAACACTAGGTTTTCTATTCACCCTGGTAGCACTAAGATGTACCAAGACTTGAAGAAAAACTTTTGGTGGCCGGGAATGAAGAATGATATTGCCAATTGGGTTAGCAAGTGTCACGTATGCCAGACAGTAAAAGCGGAACATCAACGACCAAGTGGATTGTTACAACCTTTGGAGATTCCCTGGTGGAAGTGGGAAGAGATTGCAGTGGATTTTGTAGTGGGATTTCCAAATACGAGAGCAAACTATGATGCCATTTCGGTAATCATTGATAGGTTGACCAAGTCAGCGCATTTTCTTCCGATCAATGAAAGGTATTCTTTGGAAAAGTTAGTTAAGTTGTATTTGGATGAGATAGTGACCAAGCATGGAGTTACCGTGTCTATAGTATCGGATCAAGACCCGAGGTTCAATTCTAGGTTTTGGACCAAATTCCAAGAGTGTTTAGGAACTAAGTTGAATATGAGCACCGTTTATCATCCTCAGACAGACGGTCAAAGTGAGAGAACAATTCAAAGCATCGAGGATATGTTGATAGTTTGTGTTTTGGATTTTAAGGGAAATTGGGATGAACGCCTACCTTTAATTGAATTTTCATATAACAACAGCTACCATGCCAGCATCGGAATTCCGCCTTACGAAGCTTTGTATGGACGTAAGTGTAGATCACCATTATGTTGGGATGAGGTAGGAGAGAAAAAAGTGTTAGGCCCCGAGTTGGTTCAGCAAACTAGAGATGCAGTGGCATTGATCGGAAAAGGTTAGAAGCAACCCAGGATAGGCAGAAAAAGAATGCAGACTTGCATAAGAAGGATATAAACTTCGAGATAGGAGCACTGGTGTTACTAAAGGTATCACCGTGGAAAGGGTTAGTGCGATTTGGTTAGAAAGGTAAACTTAGCCCCATATTTATAGGACCATTTGAGGTGTTGAAGAAAGTAGGGAAGGTTGCCTATGAGATAGCGTTGCTGCCGCAGTTGCAGCACATTCACAATATGTTCCACATATCCATGTTGAAGCCCTATGTTCCTGATTCAAATCAGGTTATAGAATACGAACCTATTGAACTCCAGCCAGATTTGTCCTATGTGGAGCAACCGATCCAAATCTTAGATTGTAAAGAGCGAGTCTTTAGGAATAAGTCGATCCCCGTAGTGAAAGTTTTGTGGAGAAATCCTAGAGTAGAAGAGTCTACTTGGGAATTAGAGTCGGACATACTTGATAAATATCCTCATTTATTTAGCTGAGTCAGATTCTGGGGACATAATCTTTTTAAGGAGGAAAAGATATAACGACTCGTATATTTTCTATTATTTTAAAAGTGTAATAATTGAGTAAGTAATTAAATAAAATATGTGTATTGGTTTAGGCAGCAGTGTGTTGATGTTATTTATGTGTCTGTGATTTATTGGTATATAGGTTGGGATTTTTGTGAGTTATTATTGTGTTATATGATTTTGTTTCGCTTATAAAAGAGATTTTATTACAGTTTTAATTCCATAAATATCTAGATTGCCTCTAAAATTAGTTTTATGATTTTATAATTTCAACAATTATTTTTGGGATTTTATAAAATTGAGAAATTAATATTTCATTAATTATTTATCTTTAAATGATTTTCTGATGGTCTTTATTTGTAAAATCCAAATTTAAATTCATAATTCTTTAAAAATCATGAAATTCATATTTTATTAAGTTTATAATATTCTGAGAATTTTAAAATTATTTTGGAAATTTTCAAGATAAATTTCACCCGCGCATTGTTTCATTTAATTGTTAAAAGCGGGTATAAACAGCATTTCAGAAATTATTTTAAAATTGTGAAAATTATATTTTTATGAACTTCGTGATATTTTTGTTATATTAAGATTATTTTTGTAATTTTCTAAAACTGATTTATGTGCACCTCGGTACATTTATTTGCAAAAGTGAGCCAGAAATTTGGATCATTCGTTATTAAGGGACAAGTGTCAAAATTCTATACAAGAATTTCGACACGTATCCATTCTAATTGATACGTATTAGTAGGGGAATAAAAAAAACAATATTAAAAATCATACCCCCCACCCCCTTGTGCGTGCCCTGTCTCAGTCTCTTTTCTTTTTCTCCTTCATTTTTCTCTTCCTTTGTTCTCTGCTTTGCCACTGTGTTCATTCCGGTTCGTTTTTTACGGTGAGTGGTCGTGCTCGGTTGCCTCAGTTTCTTTCTGTTGTTGTGTGCTTATACATTAATATATATATATATATGTATGTATATGGGTATGAAATTGATTATAGCTTATGTGTTGCCTTCTTTTATTTTTCCGATCGCCGCCTCCTTCTCCGATTCCGGTGAGGGGCGGGTGGCGTTGTGTTGGTGTGCCGCTGAATGCGCTGCGCGTGTGTGTGGCTGTGTTCCTGTTGCTTCTGTTGTTATTGTTGGCTGTATTAATTCGGTTAACTTCATTTTTAATTATAAATTCTTTTGCAGGAATTTTTATTGATATTTGTGATATAAATAATTTCGTGTGATTAGTTTTATTCGAAGAAATCGGCAAAATTTTTGGTTGGAATCCGAATTATCGGGTACCCCGAGAATTTTGTTGCCGTACCGCGATGACTCTTTACGAGCGGACGGTGGGCGGTGATGAATTTATTCTGAGTTCTAAATTTTATAAATAAATAAAATAAGTCGTATAATAAATTCCTTGTGTGAATAATTTTAGAATTACGTTGTGGAATTATGGATTGTGGATTTTGTTGTTGTGAATATTGACGTCGAATGTAATCGATGGGTAGGCTTATAAGCAAAAGAGTTGCTGCCAAAATTTTCTAAAAAAATATTTTAAATTCGAGAACGTACCTTATTGTATAAAACATTTTAACCTTATGTGAATAAGGATTATGTGATAACGTGTATAATTATTATACGAGTCGGGTTATCAAATTGGGTTATTAGGGTTCGAGGATATCAAGCATGTCAGTATAATTGATTAGTTTATTCTGTTGTTGTAGATTCCAATCGAGTTTCGCCAGGGCCGGAGTCACCGTAAAGCTACTTAGGGTTTCCGAAAGCGTTGCAAGGCAAGTACCTTGACCATTCTTTTATGGTTCAGTACGTATGAATAGACTAATGTTTTATTCCCGTAAAGGAACAGAAACGTTTTAAGTTACGTATCCTCTGTAGTTAAAAATCACTGTTTTAAACCTGTTTTGGGGAAAAGTAACTTCGAAAGGTACCTATCTCGAATTAAATGATTTCCGAACTAGATTTTCTATGTGTGCTGTTAAAATGAATGATTTTGGAAATGAGATAGGTACAAGTGATTTTGAAAACTGGATAAAACGATCAGATATGGGATACATAGGGGCCAGAGTAGGCCTATTGAGGTGGCGTAAGAGGCTAATTCGGTTGCGCGCATTATATAACCGATTAGTCCAGCAGGTCAGAGACCTAGCTAGTCTCTGAGTTCCAGAATAGGTAAATGGGATGGCTATTAGAGGCATATGGTGTTGATAGCCTGATCAGCTATCTTCACATATCCGTTACGTATCTGATTTAGCTTTGTGATTGCCGTAAGGGTATAAGTAATTGATACAGTGGTTTTATAAATATGGATAACAAGCTAAAATTGGACTCTGGTACTTACACAGCACACTACTACGTTTGTTTTGTGAAAAGCATGCTAGTCAGTGATATCCAGTTATCTCAGCTTTTCTTTACGTAATGTTCTTCGAATGATTTACGAATTTCAGATTTCATGTTGATTACAGTTCTGTTCATATCACTGTTTACATTACTGTTTTATCTTGTTATTTATATGTTGGTACTACTGAGCGATTATGCTCACCCTTGCAACCTGTTATATATATATATATATCACAGATGCCTAGAAGACCAATCAGACCTTGGCAGAACCGTGTTTCAGCTCCTTCAGGACCCGACTCCTCAGACGTAGGTTGTATCAGGCCACGTGCGGTCTGATGAGTTGCTGAATAAGTTAGTGTGTGTCAGACTTTTGAATAAATGGTTTGTAATAATGTTTAGCTTGGATCATACTTGAACCTGGATTGGATCTTGGTTCGGGGTCGAGTTAATTTATTTTAATAATAATCTTGCTGTTTATATTTCTAGTATATGTGTTTGGTGACGTCAACTCCTGACCCCGGGGTTGAGGCCATCACATAAATTGCCTGAAAATAACCATTAAGTTCACTATTTATATACATTATTGTTAAATACAGTACATTTTTGCTCTGTTCAGTAAGCAGAGATTACAAACATGACCCTCGCTTATTTTCTGTGCAAAATAGTGCATTTACTTCATTAACTGATTCAATGAATGTTGGACATTATCCTTCACTTTTCTAAATAAAAAAGTGAATAAATAATTTTTTTTCATAGACGTACAGTAATAACTACTTATTCTCTTTATATGTTCTTTCCTATCGGTCAAATGAGCATATTATATTTTTCTTTAAATTTCTTAAAAATTTATAAATTGTTCATTTGAAAAAAATTAACAAAGGAATAATTACAGTTTGTTATAAATAAATATCACACTTTCCTATATTTATCATAAGCAAATAGTATTAGCTTTTAACATAAAATATTAAAAAATACTTAGATTCATTGTTACAGATTTTTGATACCAGAACTAATCGGCTAAGTTACTATTTATGATTTACTGACGACTTTTAAAAAATCGTGCGACTTATCGGTGATTTATCAGCGATTTTTGAAACCTGACAACATATATGTGATTATTGAAAAACTAAAGGGCTTTTCGGTAATTTATCAGACTTCTCAGTGATTATTGAATCATTCAAATAATTTGACTGAGTTTTTGCCTATTTATCAACATTTTTAAAAACGGTTTTTGCCCATGCACACACAATAAATGTGAAAATTTATAAAATTTGATAATTTTGATTTATGTCTTTTTTGTGTATGTAGGGTCCACTAGTATTAAAAATAAGGAACCAATAAAAATAACTTAAACAGTTAAACTCGTAAATTTTAGCACTTATTATTTGCTCATGGTCATATGGTAAAAAATTCGTTTTAAAAGATTTACCAATTTCTACAACACAGCTTATATATATTATTGATGGTGTCGGACCATTTTCAATTTATGTCCAACTTTGTACTATTACATTGTTCTTTATAAAATTACTCTCTAACCCAACTCTAATATTCACATCAAATAGTTTTATACCTAGTTAATACTTTATTAAAATTATTAGTAAAACGATTATGAAAATTATTGGTAGCGACTGTGGGTTACCTACGATAAAAAAAATTATTTTGCGAAAAAGTTTTTCTATAACTAAAAATATAAGATAATATCTACAAAACTCGTATTTTATACTTATTTTATTAACATTAACGCATATTATTAGCTTTATTCTTTTTAAATTTAATGATTATAAATTGATTATGATTACAAACCGTATATATATATTTGAAAATATTGAATAACAAAAACTTAAAAATCATTATTTAAACCATATATTTATAAATATTTTAAAAGATATATCAAATTAATTTAAGAAAATGAAACCTTTAATTTAAAAAATCCATAAACAAGTGCAACATACGTATAATTTAAATTCTATAAACTTATAATTTCGCTAAAATCTATGTAAAGAAGAAGAATGTGAACTAATTATAACTAAGAATTACGCTAATAATTATAACTACGGGAATAAGATTAACTGAATTAATATATATGACAAACATGGGATTCTAACTTCATTAAATACTTCATTCAATAGCCTTATTATTCTTAACCTTAGCATGCAATGGTGATAACACTAATCAGATAACACGAAACTGATAAACGCCAACTTTCGTTGCACGAGTACCATTCTACCAGACATACACAAAAGAGATAGAAGCTGAATAGGCACCAATTATATTGAGACCCTATATGTCTATAGAATTTGACAACATAACAGTTTAAGCACAAGTTATCTATCTTGATTACATAGGGCAAGTAAGATGGTTAAAATTACCTACGAATCATGCATAACAAATACATGAACCTATGCTAGCATGACAAGTTCTAAATCCTTAAATTCACTTTCACTTTATTAAGAATTAATACACTATCTTATAAGTTCGTGACGCTCATAAGACGAATACGCACAACCAATACTAGGATATCATACAATCATCACATACTAAGGCATCAAACAAATTAACTAAAGAAATCCATAAATAAATCCTCTAGAACCCCACGATAACGATTAGCCCATAATCGGACACATCCTCAACGTGGGTTCCGATGAAAACATGATATAACAAATGTAGTCTTTATACGAATAAATAAAACCAAGTACAAACAAGAGTATAGGTTCAGCAAAACAAGAAACAAGCATCCAAATTACAACTCAAAAAAAAGATTCACAAGAATAAACTAGATCGTCTTCGCCTTTGTTGAATTGTGCTAAAGGTCTCTTGTCATCTTCTCCTTTGCGCTCTGGTCCGTCTCTTCTTGATAGACTATTCTAAGCCTAAGATTAATGACATTCAGTCTAGCATCATCAGACCAGCCATCGGGGCTAACACTTTTGAGATTAAGTCGAGCACGATTCAGATGATACAGAACTCAATTCAGTTTGGGGGTTCTCCTACTGAAGACCCCAGCATGCACATCAGGAATTTCATCGAGATCTGCGATACTTTCAAATTCAACGATGTGACTGAGGATGATATTAAGCTATGACTTTTCCTATTCTCTCTGAGGGGCAAAGCTAAGTGCTGGTTATATTCTCTACCAGCAGGGTCTATCACCACTTGGGAAGATCTTGCTCAAAAGTTTCTCACTAAATTCTTCCCCATGGTGAAGACTGCTACAATCAGGACTGCTCTTACCCAGTTCGCTCAACAAACTGGAGAATCTCTGTGTGAGGCTTGGGATCGATATAAGGAGATGTTAAGGAAGTGCCCACACCATGGCATGCCTGATTGGATGATTATCAACTGTTTCTACAATGGATTTGGTGCTACTTCTAGACCCATGCTTGATGCAGCAGTAGGAGGAGCCTTGTGGGCTAAGAGCTACGATAAAGCTTATGAACTTATTGAACTGATGGATGCTAATGAGTATCAGAATCCTTCCCAGAGACTGACTCGGGGAAAGGTAGCAGGAATTCTGGAGTTGGACACAGCAACTATTATCGTTGCCCAACTTAAATCTTTGACAATGAAGGTGGACACTTTGGCTAATTATGGAGTTAATCAAATCACTAGTGTCTATGAGCTTTGTGTTGGTGCCCATGAGACTGATCAATATGCAATTTCCAGTGAATCAGCTCAGTTCGTGAGCAACTTCCAGCGATCGCAGCAACCTGTGTCAGTCACCTATCATCCTAACAACCGCAATCATCCTAATTTCAATTGGAGCAACGCTCAGAATATGATTCAACAGCCTTATCAGCAGTATTCAGCTAAGAAGTACAACCCCCTGGTTTTCAGCAACTGCAGTATGCACCGAGACAACAACTCCAACTGTAACAAGCTAATGAAAAATCTGAATTAGAGGAGTTGAAGCTTATGTGCAAGAGTCAAGCTGTTTCTATCAAGACCTTGGAAAACCAGATTGGGCAAATTGCCAATGCCTTGCTAAATCATCAACCTGGTACATTGCCTAGTGACACTTAAGTGCCAGGAAGAGGGAAGCTAAGGAGCAGGTAAAGGCAATCACTTTGAGGTCTGGAAAGGTTGCGAATCCCGTACAAACTCAAGAGTTAACGGAAGAAACTGGGGCTGAGAAAGAAGCAAAATAGCAGGATGAAGAAGTGGAACCAAGGAAGACTACTGTTGAGCACACTCCGCCTGAGGGTAATACAGGGGAGAAACAGATCTATTTTCCACTGCCTTTTCTTAAGCGGCTGCAGAAGAAAAAGTTGGACAAGTAATTTGAGAAGTTTCTGAAGGTGTTTAAGAAACTTCATATCAACATACCTTTCGCTGAGGCTCTCGAGCAGATGCCTAGTTATGCAAAGTTTATGAAAGGTATTCTCTCTTGGAAAGTGAATCTAGATGATTTAGAGACTGTCGCTCTCATGGAGGAATACAGTGTTGTGCTGCAACAGAAGTTACCTCCGAAGCTTAAAGATCCAGGAAGCTTCACTATTCCATGTACTATTGGAAAAGTGTCTTTTGACAGATGCTTGTGTGACTTGGGAGCTAGCATCAATCTGATGCCTTTGTCAATTTTCAAGCAGTTGGATCTACCTGATCCTAAACCGACGTATATGACTTTGCAGTTGGCCGACCGTTCTATTACATATCCGCGTGGTATTGTGGTATTGTGTTTTAATTCTTGATTTCGAAGAGGATAAGAAGATTCCCATAATCTTGGGAAGACCTTTCTTGGCAACTGGCCGAACCTCGATCGATGTGCAGAAGGGTGAGCTTACAATGCGAGTGCTAGATCAGGATGTTACTTTTAATATGTTCAATACTATGAAATTTCCTAATGATAATGAGGAGTGTTTAAATGTGGAGTTGGTCGATTCAGTGGTCACATCGGAACTTGATCAATTGCTAAGGTCTGATGCCTTAGAAAAAGCCTTATTGGGGAATTCAGATAGTGAAGATGACGAAAGTGAAGAACAATTGCAATATTTGAATGCTTCTCCCTGGAAGAGGAAGATTGACATGCCTTTTGAATCTATTGGAATGGAAGAATTGAACAAAGCTCCTAAACGCCTTAAGCCTTCTATTGAGGAAGCTCCATCTCTTGAGCTTAAGCCTTTACCTGAGAATTTGAGGTATGCGTTTTTAGGTGATGCATCTACTCTGCCTGTTATTATTGCATCTGACCTTTCAGGTAGTGATGAAGAAAAGCTTTTGAGGATTCTGAGAGAGTTCAAATCGACAATTGGATGGACTATAGCAGATATCAAGGGGATCAGCCCTTCTTACTGTATGCATAAAATTCTGCTAGAGGAAGGTAGCAAGCCTACAGTCGAGCAGCAAAGAAGACTTAATCCTATCATGAAGGAAGGAGTAAAGAAGGAAATTCCGAAGTGGCTAGATGCAGGGATCATCTATCCTATCTCTGAAAGTTCATGGGTAAGCCCGGTTCAATGTGTACCAAAGAAAGGTGGAATTACTGTGGTGGCAAATGAGAAGAATGAGCTTATTCCTACACAGACAGTCACGGGGTGGAGAGTCTGCATAGACTATCGGAAGCTGAACAAAGCCACTAGGAAGGTTCACTTCCCATTACCCTTCATTGATCAGATGTTTGACAGGTTGGCCGGTCATGAGTATTACTGTCTTCTGGATGGCTATTCGGGTTACAATCAGATTTGTATCGCTCCAGAAGATCAGGAGAAGACTACCTTCACTTGTCCATTTGGTACTTTCGCCTTCAGACGAGTTTCTTTTGGTCTATGTGGTGCACCAGCCACATTTCAGAGATGTATGATGGCCATCTTTTCTGACACAATTGGCCAGAATGTGGAGGTGTTCATGGACGACTTCTCAGTCTTTGGCTATTCTTTTGATGAATGCTTGCAGAATCTGGGACACGTTCTCAAGAGGTGTGTTGAGACCAATCTGGTTCTCAATTTGGAGAAATGTCATTTTATGGTGCGTCAGGGCATTATTCTCGGGAACAAGGTTTCTAATAAAGGCCTAGAGGTGGACAAGGCCAAGGTGGGGGTCATTGAGAATCTTCCTCCACCAATTTATGTTAAGGGAATTCGCAGCTTTCTTGGTCATGCGGGTTTCTACAGGCATTTCATCAAGGATTTCTCGAAAATTTCAAAGCCTTTGTGCAGTCTGTTAGAGAAAGATGTTCCTTTTAAATTCGATGATGAGTGCCTTGCATCTTTTGAGACATTGAAGAAGAGTCTAATTACGGCACCTGTCATAACTGCACCTGATTCGAATGAGCCTTTTGAGATGATGGGTGATGCAAGTGACTATGCAGTTGGAGCAGTTCTTAGGTAGAGAAAGAACAATATATTTCATGTAGTCTACTACGCTAGTAAGAATCTAAATGGTGCTCAACTGAATTACACTACTACGGAGAAAGAACTTTTGGCTATTTTTTACGGTTTTGAGAAATTTCGATCTTATCTACTTGGGAATAAGGTGACAGTTTTCACTGATCACGCCGCCATTCGATATCTTGTCTCAAAGAAGGACTCGAAGCCTAGATTGATTCGATGGGTTCTTTTGCTCCAAGAATTTGAACTAGAGATCAAGGACAGAAAAGGAACTGAAAATCAAGTTGCTGATCATCTCTCGCGTTTAGAGAATCCTAATGCTACTTCATTGGATAAGACATTGATAAATGAATCTTTTCCCGACGAGCAACTGTTTGGAGTGCAGGAAGAAGAGTCGTGGTTTGCAGACATTGTGAACTACCTTGTGAGTAATATCATGCCTTCCGACTTATCTTATGCTCAAAGGAAGAAGTTTCTTCATGAGGTGAAGTGGTATATATGGGATGAGCTGTTTCTTTTTTGCCAAGGAGCTGACCAAATCATCAGGAGATGTATTCCTTACAGCAAAATGGGGGGGGGGGGGGTCTTGCGAGATTGCCACTCAACGGCTTATGGAGGACATTATGGTGGAGAAAAGACAGCAGCTTGTGTTCTTCAAGCAGGTTTCTTTTGGCCAACATTGTTTAAAGATACTCATCAGTTCATTTTGAAATGTGATCGATGTCAACGTGTGGGTAATATGTCTAAGAAGGATGAGATGCCTCTTAATGTGCTTCTCGAGGTTGTGATCTTCGATGTTTGGGGAATTGACTTCATGGGGCCATTTATATCATCTTGTAACAATCAATATATCTTGTTGGCAGTTGATTATGTGTCGAAATGGGTTGAAGTTAAAGCGTTGCCAATAAACGATGTAAAAGTGGTGCTTAATTTTCTGCACAAGCAGATATTCACAAGGTTTGGAACTCCAAGAGTCATAATCAGTGATGAGGGGTCGCATTTTTGTAATCACAAGTTCACTGCCATGATGAAAAGGTAAAATATGAATCATCGCATCGCTACGGCTTATCATCCTCAGACAAATGGTCAAGCTGAGGTATCTAACAGAGAGATCAAGCGCATTTTGGAGAAAGTGGTATGTCCATCAAGGAAGGATTGGTCTTTGAAGGTTGATGAAGTTGTTTGGGCGTATAGAACAACATATAAGACTCCATTTGGAATGTCGCCATTTCAGTTGGTTTATGGTAAGGGGTGTCATTTGCCTGTGGAGCTCGAGCATAAAGCATATTGGGCTTTGAAGAAATTGAATCTGGACTTGGATGCGGCTGGAAAGAAGAGGATGCTTCAGTTGAATGAACTTGACGAGTTTCGACTTCAAGCTTATGAGAACAACAAGATGTATAAGGAGAAAGTCAAGAGGTGGCATGATAGAGGTCTAGTGCTCAAGAAATTTTTGCCAGGCAATAAGTTCTTTTATTCAACTCTCGTCTCCGTCTTTTTCCTGGAAAGTTGAAGTCAAGATGGTCAGGGCCCTTCATAATCAAAACTGTGTTTCCACATGGAGCGGTGGAAATTTTTGAGAATGATCCCGTCCCAGCGCACGGCCGCACCGTGTCCCGAATTTGGAAAAAAATAAAAGGCAGTTAAGGGGGAAAATAGGAATTTTGTCCCAAAATCAATTCCCAACCGAATTTTACTCCCCCACATCCCATAATTCCCTCTCCAAATCAAACCCTTTACTCCAATTATTCCCATAATCAAATCCCACTTCTATTCCATATCTAATTCTCTTTTCACCACCTATATATACACACACACCTCATACACAAACTTCTTCACCAATTCACAAACTCTCAAACACAAATTCTCTCTCAAACACAACTCTTATTCTCTCTAATCAATTTTCATGGCACCAAAGAGACAAAGAACTCAAGTCGATAGCAGTGCCACCAATTCTTCAACTTCGAGTGGTGTGAGGCTCAGGTTTTCTACTCCCGAGGCTGAGGAGGAGTACACAAGACTTCTCGCGAAGCCTATTGCTAAGGAGAGAGATTTTCTGCCATCTGGGAACGATGGTAAACTTTTGGAGATGATCTTGGAGATGGGCTGGGTTCCTTTTTACTAGGCACCAGTTGTTGTGCCTATGAGTGTGGTTCGCGAGTTCTATGCGAACGCCAAGGCCGAGAAGAATGGCTTCACTGTGGTGCGAGGGAGGACGGTGGAGTATAGTGCAGAGGCTATCAGGACTATGATTGAGCAGCCCGCGAGGAAGGTGAGGCAGGATACCTAGAACGATAAGACTCCAGAGGACTTTGATCTGGATCTTATTGTTGCTACTCTGTGCCGGCTCGACACACATTGGAAGATCAAGAGGGGCACAGTCACCGAGTATTCTATGTTCCCGGCTTCCGGCATGAACAGGTTTGCCCGTGCATGGAACGCTTTTATATGTGCTAAAATCATGCCATCTTCGCATGTGCATGAGGTTATTGTGGAGTGTGCACGACTGCTATGGGGCATTCTGTAGGGTGATTATGTAGATTTGGGGATGGTGATATATCAGGGGATTCTGAGGTTCTTGAGGGGGAGCACTACATGGTCTATTCCGTATGCGTCAGTGGTGACAAAGCTGTGCGTGGTAGTTGGTGTGCATTGGCCCGCACATGAGCAGTTGCAGATTCTGAGTGCTCCGATCGATAGCACTATTTTGGCTACGATGCAGGAATGGGATGGAGGCAAGCACGATCTGAAGGGGCTTGGGTATTCTTTTGACCACCTACCTGGTGGGAGGCCAGCTGCTGGTCAGGCGAGCAGGACTGCATGGAGATCTCAGTTAGGAGATGAAGGAGGACCATCGCAGTAGCAGCAGCAGGAGCAGAGATGGGATCTGGTTTGAGAACGACGCAGTATAGGCGTCTTGTGAGGATGATGGATGCGATGCACGACATCCATTATCATTTTGCACACGATCTCACCCAGGCACTTGGGACTGCATTTAAAGCCACCAGAGTTAACATTCAGTGGCCAGTATTTGGTGATGATTCTGTGTATCCGCCTCCTAACACACCTGACACTACACCCCTTGAGGGTGAGGATTCTGATTCAGAGTAGGTATGCCTGATTCCTTACTATTACCTTCACTGAGGACAGTGAATATTTTAAGTTTTGGGGTAGTAGTTGAAGGAATATATTTGTGTGAGTCTCATATAGTTGCATGTTCATGATAGTTTAGTTCATATAGTTGCATATTTTTCCATGTAGTTTTTTTTTATTTTGGTAGTTTTATGATAATTTGTTCATGTAGTTTCATGCATTTGCATTATAACATGATCTCTTAGATAATTTTCCCGATTGACTTGTGATATTGATTTGAAACAGCCACAAAGGAGCAGGTTTTGCTGATTTTTATGATGTGTTGGAGTATTTGGCAGAGACGGAATGATTGGGTGTGGAACCGTGTAGCCACATCAGCTTTTGGAGTACGATCAAGAGCTTGTTGTTTGTTTACTGAGTGGCAAGGAGCCAGAGAAGACAACGTTGTAGAGAGAGCACAACAGAATAGTGTAGCTCGAACGTGGTGTAAACCACTTGAAGGTTGGATTAAAATAAATGTTGATGCAGCTTGCGTGCAGGGGACAGAACAGGTAGGGGTGGGCTGTGTTATTAGAGATGAGGGAGGTAATTTAATTCAAGCAAGGAGTACTGTAGTGCAAGGGAGATTTCAACCGAGGGAGGCCAGGCCTCAAAGAAGCTTTAAGTTGGATGAAGGAGTGGAGGAACTACAAATGTTTGTTTGAATGTGATGCTAAGCTACTAGTTGATGTCGTTAATGGTGGGCGGGGAGAGACATATTTTCATGCGATGGTTGAAGATTGTATTGATATCCTTAAACACTTTGATGAAGTGTTAGTTTCTTTTACTTATAGATCTCCGAATACGGTAGCCCATGAATTAGCACGGGTTGCCTATTCTATGTCAGGCTCTGATCCATGGAGTGGGTATACACTGCTCCAGATTTTATCCTCTGTATGATTGATTCGGAGAAATATTAATGGAAGTGTGTTTTTTCAAAAAAAAAAAAAGAAGAATGTGAACTCTTGATTTGAAATGCCCTCTCACATGTGGTATTTAATTCTTACAAGGTTATATAAGTAATTACCGGTTACTGTATGAAATAAATTATTACTGTATTTAATATCATCCATATTTAGTATCATCCTTTATATATCTCTTAAAATCAAAATTAACAAATGTACGAAGAAAAATAGTAGCTATGTTATGATAATGATTGTGAAAAACAAGCCGGTCATCAACAACTTAATAAGGAAGCAAGGCGATTCACCATGCGTGTATAAATAGGATGCAATAACATTAGAAGTAATAAATTTGCTTCACAGATATCAATTCTCTTTTCTTTCTTATGTACAAAATAAGTAATATTTTGTTCCTATTATGATTCTAATGATTTAATCTCGAATTATATTAACAAGTTAGGAGTTGTTGAAAAAGAGCTCTGCATTGAAGTGTAGGAAAATTACACTTATAGGTTGAAGTAGGGGTGGAACTGAGGACTGGATTGAGCTCCAATCTCTGTAAACAGTCAGAATTTACCGAAATTTAGTGTAAAATTTTAAAAAAAAATTGAAACAAATTTGTTCGCCCCCCTAAACTGTACTCCTTTTGCCCCTTCTTAAAATGATCTATATCTAGAATATCAAATTAGTCACACATGAGATGATCATTAAAATTAGTCGCACATCAGATGATCGATAAAAGTGGATATTGTTATTGTTAAAATTAATTATTTATAGTTACGGACTTACAACTTAAAGATTAGAAGGGTTCAATATCGACTTGTTTTAATAATCGTGTTTTTGGTTTGGGTATGTTTCTCTTGACATAAAGAAAGCAAACTAAAAATATTTTTTGCTCATCAGTGTATTATTACAAGTTACAATGTCAACTGCTCAAGCCCTCTAATACGTGGAATTGATGTGATGCATGGGCTTGCTATGTAGTAAGTAGTTGACTTCCCTAACAAAAGCTTGGCCAGTACAGCTTGGCTGAATAATTCCGGTGCCAGCGTATTATTTTTAATGAATTAGCTTGGTACTTGCATCCTAATAAAATTTTCTTTAACTCTATTGAATAACATTGACTAGAGGTTTTGAATCTTACTGCACAGAACTAACTGTGGATTTCACCAACAAAATAAAGAACACAAGCAACAAGGGGAACCATGATAAGCATTTTGAGAGACAATTAACAATAATCAAAATTAATCTTGCCACAATTAACAATTTTTACCGACTTGCTTGTCATTCCATCAGCCGATCCAACATTCTCAATAGCCTTGACAACATCCATACCTTGTACAACTTATCCGAAGACAACATGCTTCCCATCCAACCAATCTGTCTTCCCCGTACAAATGTAGAACTGCGATCCGTCAGCGCCCTTTCCACTATTCACCATGGACAAAACTCCAGGTCTAGTGTGCTTGTCAACGAAGCTCTCGGAGAGAAATTTGTCAGCATTAAGAATGGGCTCCCCGCCGCTACCATCCTCAAGTGAAAAATCTCCTCCATGACACATGACTGCGGGAATTACACGGTGAAAAGTGGATCCCTTGAAGTGCAAGGCTTTACCTGATGTCTTGCCGATTGCCGTTCCACCTGTGCAAAGCGAATGAAAGGTTGCAGCCGTAAGTGGAGTGGTGTCGTGGAAAAGCTTGATTACAATTCGACCAGATAATATACCACCGATTTCTAAAACCTCTGTTTTTATACTTTCACGAATAATACTCATTCCATTGATGATCTGCCCACAATCTGCGATGATAACCTGTTTTCTTGGCCAGGTTATAGTACCCGCACTATAAACAGCGTTAAGCACATCCAAGCCGTTGACTGCATGTCCAAACACAAGATACTGCGATGATAATTCATTGATGGCCTTTGCGGTAATGGTGAAGAACGTTAAGGCAAGCCCGGTTTGAGCTGGATACATTGTCAACATACCCGGTCTGTCATTCTTTTTGTCTGAAAAAGCGCTTTCGATTTCGCCACCATAGACACTCTCCACTTCCGGGTACTTCCCTTTGGAAATTCTGCCTCCACGCATATAGCCGTAGGGGTAAATCACGTCGATCTCGGTACCCTTGTAATGCAAGGCCGAACCAAAGCTTCCGATTCCCTTCTCCCCAGTACAAAATGCACGAAAATTCTCTGCTGTTTTGGGACACGTGTCAGCATACAGCTCAAACTCTATGCGCCCCGCTGGTGCACCTCCGATTTTGATATCGAAAAATACTATAGGGTTTCCCATTTTGGGAATTAAAATGACTCTAGCAAGCTGCTATAAAACTCCCTACTGCACATGAACTATACAGAGGTGATTCAACTGATCTCACCCGTCAATTTCGTCAAACATCCAGATAATCAGCATTCGATCTAATCGTTTTTATTATATTGGTTTTCATTTAAATACGAGGCACAGATCACTCCAAAACGTGTATGTCAGGTTTATCAAGTTGAACTTTTTTTAATTACATTTAAAACTCTTTAAAGTAATAGGATTGAGATCTAGAAAAAATATTATTTTAACAAATTTATTATTTTATCAGAAGTAAAAGTACACTGTGTCTATTATGTTGGTACCGGAAAAAAATATTATTTTAACGAGATTATTACTTTAATGATTATTACTTAATCGAGGTTAAATTGTATACTTACACTGTATAAAAAAAATTTATAATAAATTTTTAGGTGTGGATTATTCTTGGCAGAATGTATTTATAAATAATTTAATATAGATTATCTTTTTAAGTTTGATAACATGATACAAATAAATAAATAAAATCTTTGCATACTAATTAACAAAATGCAAAATTTTATGTATGAAATGAAAAGTCTACTTTTGCAATTTTGCATGATTTCTTACTTTCTTTTCTTAATTTGTTACAGTATATTCGACCTAGAGGTGATCAAACGAGCTGGTCGGTTCACCCCCGGACTCGGTCCGATTCATCTTATTATTTGTACAAAATCGACTCGTCTCGAGCTGATTCAAACTCGGCACGACCCGCAAGCTTGGATGGGGCGTCCACAAGTTCATATAATTTGAATCACAAGTCGGCACGGCCCTTGAATCGCCTCGTGACTGCGACTCGCCTCGGTCCACGAATCAACCCGACACGGCAAGCTTGGTTCGTGCATCTCGCATCGGCAGTTAGTATACCTCTAATTCGGTCTTGCAGGATTGCCAACATCGCTTCATTACTGCTCCAAAATAAAATGCTACTATTACTTTCGACATAATCAAGCATATAGATGATGTCAAATGATTAATTGATACAATACCCCAGTGTTAATCTATTGAAATCTACTTATTTTTCTTCTAATTATCCCAGGTTCTTTAAAAATCCAAAAACTTATGTCCCCACCGTCCCGTGTACAAGCCTGGTACTAAAGTGTAATCGAGTCAAGTCAAGTCGAAACTGTCAGATTCGGCTCGAACAAAATTATACGATTAAAACAAGATAAATAAAATTAAAATTTATTCAAAAAATCTGAATTAAAAAAATAAAATTTGAAGTTAAAAAAATTAAAATTTGAATACAATAATTGTAATACATGAATATAAAAATAAAAGACAAAATTATAAAATATTAAGTAATAATGTATATGAATGTTGCAACCGAGTAAACGTACAGTCAATGAATGACGAAAAAAGCGAAATAAAAACAGAAATATAAACCCCCTACCAACTTTCAGATTTTCAACGATTTTCATTAGAATGATTTTCATTAGAGTTAAAAGCAGTTTATATACCAGAAATATCCAAAAAATGTACTTTGTGTACCTGAACTATGAAATCTAACAAAAAGCATGTTAAACTATCTGATTTCTAGCAAATTGTAACACCATAAGAAACTAGGCATGCTATTTTTTTTCCAATTAATGCATGCACATGCATGATAACAAGGCATGCCTATTAAATTAAATTTTCTACATACACATGTCTTGGCATCTAGATCAATAATAATTTCATGGCCATCATCTATCATTGTTACCAAAGTACTTGCTCTTTCCGGACCACTGGACAACATAACCACTGCAGAAAGTCATAGCCCTGAACAATAAGCAAACAGTCATAAAAGGCTAATAATTATAATTTTATTTAAAATATATGACTTACTTGTGAACTTTTCTCATAGCATTTGGAAATATAGGATTTAAAGTATAATTTCAAGCCATCTTGTCCCTCCTAGTTTGAATTCTTCTCATAGCACTCTTGTTCAAGCCTTGCAGTAAACTAATAATAGGAAGATACATATACTCTCTTATGCTATTGTTGAACACCTCACAATGGTTTTCACAAACATATCATAAATACAATTTGTTCTAAATGATGATCTGCTCTATTGGGATGTTGGTTTTTCCATTAACCAACTATGATATTTTTTGGACAACTAGCACCAAAATAATAAAAATATTATGATATATACCACATATAAATTGCACAAGCTTACAAATAATAAAATGTACCTTTTCAAGCTCACTCATGTATTTTTTAAACATGTACTATGTAGTAGCTCTAGCTGCCAGCCACAATAATGTTCTGCATCCAACTCCTTTGTGATCTTCGTACATGTTCCGATACAGGTACATAACACAAAATCTATGCTCTGCATTTGGTACTTGTGTTGTTAGAGCATGCTAGATATTAAATGCAAAGAAATATAACATAAGGGGTGAATGTGTTTCTGGATTATATTTAACTTTTAAAACTGATTTGGATTATTGGTGAACAAATCAGTTTAAGGTTGTAGAGATTAAATGCTTGACAGTAAAACACACAAGACTCAATATCAAAAACTCACTTAATTGTATTAATTAAGTTTGTCTTGCTATAAATTTGTGTTCTTGAATAGTAAGAACTCAGCTTCTATCTTAAAAGAATACAATATTTTCTAAATCTGTTTGTTACTACTAAACTAAGGACATGTGCATGCTTTATAGACTAGCAACACGAGTTTACAAAACTTGCACTAAAATGTACTAAACCAATTTCTAAAGCAACATTGTATATTTCCATTTCTGGTGTTAGCATATCTGTGCAGAATCTTGCAGGTCTGTGATCATTCTCTGTCCAGTGAATCTTAGCCCTTGATCTTATATTCTTTAAGCTGCTTTTGTAGACTTACCAATCAGTGAATGAATTATTTGTTGACTGATAATCTTGAATTTGAACTTGTCTGTATTCTGAATTTGAGATAGTGTATCGAGATCTCCGTTTGTTCTGTAGAGAAGTGACATATGGATAAGTATAGTGACTTATCGATATCTCGAGTTCTCAACATATGTAAATGACTTGTCGAGGTCTCTAGTTCTCGACATGCATAATAACTTATCGACATCTCTAGTTCTTGATATAAGCTTTTGACTTATCGACATCTCGAGTTCTCTACATGAGGAATTTGACTTGTCGATATCTTTGAGTTCTCTACATGCAGAAATGACTTGTCGATATGTCTGAGATCTCTACGTACACAATTTGACTTGTCGATATCTCTGAGATCTCTATGTAAGGTATTGACTTATCGATATATCCAGTGCCCTACATCTTCATTTGACTTGTCGATATCTGAGATCAGTACATGCAAAAATGACTTGTCGATATCTCTTGGGACTTCTCTACAAGTCATATTGGACTTCTCGACTGACTTCTCGAAATACCTTGATCTGTGACTTGTTGATATCTTGACTTGGAATATTTTTCATAGAAAACATTATTCAACTCTAAGCTTCTACATATTTTCTCCGAGGCATGATCAGGACTTGATCTTCTTCCAGAGTTTGTTCCTTAGCTTAAAATTATTCACTGAAAAATCCTCCGGTCTAATCTTCTAAACATTTTTTACAGACTCAAGGAATACAATTATAGAATACATATATTGATTATCAAATAACTTAATCTTAGGGTTGTCAATGTGACTTAGTTTTGTTATTATAAAGACATATCTAGTACAATAATTTCCCCCAATTTGTGAGAAGATTGCTTATCACAAATTCATGTTTGATAACAAGACTAACCCCAAGCTAAAATTTAATACAATAAAATTGACAGATTGACAAATACACCTTTTATACATTGAAAAATTTACATTAGATGACAAATTACAAACACTAGGTGAATTTCTCATAGCCAGACTCTATTCTAATGAGGTCTTTGATTTTGACTAGCACTTCAAGTTCTTTAATGATTTCAATCCCTCTTAGAGCTTCCATTAGCTTGAGCCATTATTTCAATGAGTAGTTGTTGAGTAGATGTATTCTGAATCTTGAGAATTTTTCAATCTTGATATTTAGAAAATGTCCATCCATTAAAACTCTACTCAACCCCCTTTCCTTCAACTTATTTGATCTCCTTTCAAACATCTCAATTTCATCACCATGCTTCCTTTCCATTTCTTCCCTCTCAGCCTTTTCCCTTGCAACCCTGATATCCCTTTCTCTCAACATTTCGGCCAACACAGCCTTCCATATTCTTGTACTAGAATCCTTAGCCTTCATCAAACTAATCACCCTCATCGATTCTACAATGGAAAATGTATTAATTACTTCTTTGTTCAGCAAAATGAAGGAGCTATCCTTGTAATAGATCTTGACTTCCCTCAGAGAAATAACACAAACTTTGACTATCTCCTCAGCTTGTTGTTGTTAATAATCATCATCTGTTATGCTTCTTGAAACTGGTAGAAAGTCATCTTGATTTAAACAATTCCAGATGGCACAAACATCAACTTGAATTTTCTTTGGTTTTCTTCCTGCAGTTTTGAAGTGAGTCTTGGTTGGAGGTTTGAATGAAGGTGGCTTTGTTGTATTCTTTAATGAGACTTGGCTGGCTGTGATAGGTATCTTGAGTATAGAGAGTTTGCAGTTGGCGTGTATAGGTACTTGGGTTTTTGAGGTTGGGTTTATTGAGTGTCTGTTTAGGTAGGTTTGGGAGTTTGAGTTTTGTGAGTTTGTGATATTTGGATTCCTTGAACATTTTGCTCATTAGTTACCCTTTTTCCACCTTTCTTCTTCTTTCTTCCATCATCCTTACTTTTCTTTTCTTCCTTCTTCTTTTTTTCTTATCATCACCATTGTTGTCAGTTGCTTTGCTAGACTGATTTTGATTGGAGTCAAAAAAAATTGCTCATCTTTCTTCTGCTCATCATCATCCAAGGCATCCTTTGTATTGATTTGTTCTCTTGGAAACATAGCATCAGCATTTCTCAAATATCTTCTCAAAATCTTGATCATCTCTTCATCTTCAATGCTCTTGATCTTCTTGTGCTTCAAATCAGTTTCCAAAGTCTTGATTAGCCTCAAATTTCTCATTACACAGTTTTTAGGGATCATTGAGCAAGAGAATGTCCTCTGAAATCACCCTATTTACTTTGTTGATTAGGATTTTCAGCTCAAATGCTCTTCTAGATTGGAGATAAGAAAGAGACACCTGCATACACCTGTCCACTCCTAAGTCATTGATGTTTACAACAATCATTTTTCCCTGAAATTGCCATTGATTACCATCACCACCCTTAGAAAATTGATATTCTTGTCCAAAGCCTTTTTGTAGGAGAAGTGATTATTGTTGAGAGAGATTTTGAGACTTTTAAGGAGTTCATCAAATTCCTTGTCAAGACAAGGTCCTTCAGCTACTTTTAGAAGTCTGTCCATTCCAACATCATCCTTTTTCTGAATTTGAGTTGTGGCTTGGCTTGACAATTTTTTGCTTGATGATTTTAGTTGTAGTGACTCTATCTCCCCCTTAGTTTTGGTAGAAGGCATAGAGATTGTAGATAGAGGGAGTGCAGTCCTTACCGTGTGTGGTGATTCTGGAAAAGGTATGTTTAAAGCTCCCATAATAGCCCAAAGATACTGAATTCTGCATCTGTAAATGTTTCTGGGAGTCTACTAGGGACTTATGTCTTGTTGCTGACTTTGGACGAGTGAGGTCAATTGAGAAACTTGAGTGGTAAGAGAATCATTTGAAGATTGTAGAGTGAACATTTGAGCTTGTAAGTTTTGGATTTGTAGGTTGGTGGATGTAGACATAGGTTGTAAACTGGATGCAGCCAAAGTACCAAAAGAATTCTGCATAGCATTCTTGATCTCCTCCATGACCAAAGCTGAAGGTTCAAACCTAGCCTTATATAACTGATCCAGCTTGATCTTTGAGTCATTATTCTGAGTGATTTGCTTCTGGATCACCTCATGCAAGGCTATGAAAGACTCTTTAAACTTAGATACACTTTCTTCCACTGGTGAGAGAAAGAGCTTGAAGTTTGTCAGAAAATTTGTTGAACTTGGATTTGATCTCTGTAAGTGTGGGCATTAGTTCATCAATCCTGTCATTGATTAGTTTCTTCACAACAAGTTGATGCTTGTCGAGGGTGTGTTCCATGGCTCTTACAATATGATGAAAGACTTTCAATTATGCTTTGTACACCTCTGTCACAACATCATAGACTTCTTGGGGAGTGAGGACCTTAAAATTGCATCCTAAAATTATCAAATATTCTTCTCTGAACTTTGCTAAGGTCTCCTCCATTATTGTGGTAAAGTCCATAGAAAGCCATGCATCCACATCTTCTCCTGTTGTTCTTCAACATCCTCCCTGTAATAAAGTAGAATATCTTGATATTCTTGGTTTGACATATCTGTAGTAAGGATTTGTTGGGTGATATTGGCTAGGCCTGCAAGTTGCTCAACCAAAAGATCATTGACTGTTATATGTTGGGCTTGAGCATCTTGCATCCATTGAAATATGAGGTGTGAGGGTTAATTTATAGTATTTGAGGTGGAGGGTTGATCTGTTGGATTTGAGGTGGATGGGATGGAAGAAGTAACTGTATCTGTGACAGGTCGATATCTCCAGTTCTCTACATCTTCATTTGACTTGTCGATATCTGAGATTTCTACATGCAGAAATGACTAGTCGATATCTCTTGGGACTTATCTACAAGTCATTTTGGACTTCTCGACTGACTTCTCGATATATCTTGATCTGTGACTTGTCGATATCTTGACTTAGAATATTTTTCATTAAACAACATTATTCAACTCCAAACTTCTACATCTTTTCTATGAGCCATGATCAGGACTTGATCTTCTTCCAAAGTTTATTCCTTAGCTTGAAACTGTTCACAGAAAAATCCTCCATTCTAATCTTCAAAATATTTTTACAGAATCAAGGAATACAATTACAGAATACATATATTGATTATCAAATACCTTAATCTTAGGGTTGTCAATGTGACTTAGTCCTGCTATTATACATGCATGTCTTGCATAACAGAACATTTACAAGTCCCTGCAGAATAATCATAAAATAATTTCAATAATTAATAAAAAAGCCTTGTTAAATTGTTAAAATGAAAGGTAATGTTACATTTTAACTTTTATCTATCTAATATAAATCTCTATCCACCAGAGTTAACTACATTAACATCTTGTACCAATAATTCAAGAAACTAGTTCCAAATTTCAGTATTTTCAACTTCAACAATAGCCCAACATATGGGGTAAATTACATCATTGCTATCATATCCAACAACAGTTAAGTGTTGGCCACCATAAGGACCTTTCAAATGACATCCATCTAACTCTTTAAGAGACCTACATCTAACTGTAAAACCTTTATTCAAGGGGCCAAACACACATATATTCTTTAGAATCTTCTGCTTTGCAGTCAGTGTTACAGAAATCGCTTATCGGATAAAATCGGTGGAGGGACCTTATAGCGACTTATCGGAAATCGGGGATTTATTGGAATGATAAATCGGTGAGAAATCGGAAGTAATTTATTATTTATTTTTAAAATTTCTGTGAGTAATTATAAAAAATGTCTAAGATTTCAGCAAACTTCTGAATGAAAATATAGCTCTTACAAAAAAGAATCAACTGCATAACCATAACTTTAGTTATCTGTATTAGTCAACTGCAAAAATATAAACCTAGTTAAATACATTAAGTCATTCAAGCACATTTACATTGAAAATACTTACAGCCAAAAGTACATCCCTCATAATATTTTATATCCAGAGCACTATAAAAATTGTGCTTTTTCTATACTAAGAATCCCTTGTGGATTTCTAAAACTAATAATAGCAACTACGCAACTGAAAAGGTGAAATCAGGCAGTCAAAAGTGTTACCAGCATTCATTATGTAAATCACCAAATAGATGATCATCATTAGTATTGCTTATGCTATGTTAATTAAAAAAAGATAGTCAATTTACAAATCCCCTAACTCATAACTCATTCAACTTAATAAAAATTATGAATCCCTAAAGTCAGATTGGGGATGATAGAACAAAATATAGACATAAGAACCATTATCCATTCTAAAACCTTCGAAGATCATATAGAAATCTATACATATCTCCATCAACAAATAAGAATTAAAAAGAGCCATATATGGTTATAATTATTATTTATAAGAAACAAGAATTAAAGTTGAAACATAGAAGTAGAGGAAATTGAAATCAATACCTCTGGATTATGATATTGATAGGTTCTTCGTTGTCGATTGTGTTAGGTTTGTATACCCTTTTTCTCTCCTCTCCTCCAGAAATATCAAGCTTTAAGACCCAGTTCTGTTTGTTTCCGACTTTTTTGTATGTATAATAATTAATATGTTGTTGACTTTCCCGATTTCTGACCCAACGTTTGACCGATATCAACAAAACGTTTATTGCAGCGATTAGCAGGTATTAGATCAGCAACATCTCTCCAACCGACATTTCGGCCGATTTATCGGCTAATATGTCAATTTCTACAACACTGCTTGCAGTCCAGGTTCTTCACAATCTAGCATCATTTCAGGTGTGCTATCTGGAATGGCCTTTTTTTAATTTCCCTCATATAATCCCACAGTTGGCCATATTGTGCTTCATGGTTTCCCCTTATCACCATTAAAGCCTTGTCTTTTCCCCTGCCAATAGCATAAAGCTAACCTCACATCCACAATCATTTGCAACTTTCTTCTAAATGCACCAAGTGTCTAGGTGGGGTTCATTCGAATGTCATTTGCATAATACTCTGCAATTTATTTAGATGTCATAAATTTTTGTTTAAAGGCTGGAGGACAGGTGTGAGTGCCTAAGTATGTCTTAACTTGAAATATTTTTGTGTCTTTCAATGAAGTTGCATATATCTTCCATTGATATCCCTTTCCCTTACAACAAAACCTAATCCTCTTGTCAAAATTTCTTCATTGTTGTATTGGTTTCCTATGCATAATGACATGTTTCTTAACTGCTACTCTAAGACTATATTGCCACTTTTAAATAACATACATATGCAGAATTTTGAATCTTTCATGTATGTTTTCTCATCAAACATATGGAAAAAAATAGTCTTATCATCAGTACTATTGGCAACCATCCTTTCCTCCTCAATGTTGTAGTCATTGTCACTATTTTTAAAAAAATCTCTTAAATGAAATCATGTCCTTGTTCACAACCAAATGTTGCCTTTTGTTCTTTAATTTGCTTTCTCTTTTCCTTAACAGCACACATCTCATCATCTGTACTATCAATGTTAGAAGAATCATCATAAAAATTATGTCCTTCAATATCACTAAAAACCTTTGCATTCTCATTATTTGGAACAAACTCATTGTTCACTGCAACATTCACAATATGTGGATGGTTATCATATTGTTGTGCTAAGTTTTCAAGTATGATGGCTTCTATCTCCTCATTATCAAAGCCATCAAGATCACCAAGATTATGATGATTTAAAAATTCTAAATTTACTTGTTGAGAGGGACAATAGTCTTGTGTTTCTTTTACATGAACAGTCGCAACATACACATATACCAATCGAGATTTATCAAGTTTGCTACATATTACAAGTACATCATCATCCTTTTTTGCAAAGTTTAAACCACTAATATTTGGCATTTTATACGAAAATTCACAATATCCAAGATGGTCAAAAGCCTCTTCTAACATGATACCTAGCTCTAACATAGACATCTCATCAATATCGTAATTATCAACATACCTATATGTGCCACCAACATATAATCCATATGTTGCACTGAACTCACCACCACCATGAAGTTCTATGCTAAATAAGTCCATGTCATCTGCATAATCACAATAAATTTATATAAATACGATTTTCAACTAAAAATTGGATAATCCATGAAATGAGACATGTAGATGAGCATACGAAACACACAAAGCAAATATGAACACTTATAACATGTAAATCCTATATGAAATTCAACAAAAAATAATGAAAACGGAGCTTACTCTTGTAATTAGGACACTCCGCTGGAAGATATGCATCATTAAATTGTGATTCTCTCAAAATTCAAGGTATTAGGACAAAGATATGAGAGCAGTAAAATGGAAAATAAATATCAAATGTGTTAATAAAGATCAATTAGGGTAGATTTATTGTGGCTTGGTTTTGCCGCCATATACACACACGTACGACAAGACTACTATAACATGTCTTCTTCCCATTTAAACAGCAACTTAACGATGTTAACATCACATTGATGCTAATATGCAATTTGCTAGGAATATGTTAATTTAGCATGCTTTTTGCTAGATTCCATAGTTCGGAAACACAAAGTGCAGTTTTTGGATAGTTCGGATACACAAAATATTTTTAACTTTTTTAAATATATATGATATGATAGTTTATTTTAGGTATCCGGGAACATGAAATTTCAAATGGGCTTCAAGCCCATTTAAGCAAAAATTTGAAGTTTTGCCCAATATTGGATTAAAAATAATTCACACTCATGAATTTTGTTTTGTGTTTATTTTATAGTGTAACGCATGTATTCCGTCCTTATTTCATAAAAACCGGTATTTCCAATAGTTGACACCTTTAACATATAATAAAAAATATTATTTTTATATTTTCATTCTTCTCTTTTAAGTCAGATTTGACCTTTTTTCACAAAAAATTCCAATAATTAACATCTAAATGTCAACTTCACTAATTTCAAAAAAATGTAAAAATATATAATATTTTATTCATTATTAGACCATGTAATAATGGTTATTGGTCATTAGTAGCACAAATGATGTTGACAAACTATTTCATGCAATTATAATTTTTGACATCCAAGATTGGCATCTCATGACCACCTTAATTGGAACCCCAAGTCAGGTCGTGTCACTTTACGCGGGGCTGACACCCCTCCTTACACCAATCATCGGAGTTTTTCTTAGGTAGCTGATCTTTTCTCTCATGAAACCTTTCGCTGACATTGTGGATGATGAAGAACTAACTTCTTCAAAAATTTGTAACGGGTGACTGCTGTTCTCGAAGTTATTGATTTTTTTTACAGAAGTTTCCAAGTTGTTGATTACCACGATTAAATATGACGGAATAAGGAAATTCTGCAAAGATCTGGCCAAAATAGAATGTCAAAAAAACTTTAATTTTTATGCATATTCGAGATATGATTTTGATTTTTTTTCCCGCTAGCAGATGTTGTATATCATGTTATAAGTTTCGGTCATTAGGATGGCAAAATGAGCAACTGAATAACATTTCATCAAGCTCATCTACTCTATGTTGTATATAAACTGTAGACTTTAACAAGCATGATACAAATAGCTGCAATAAATTAACAACAAAGTTGAGAAGCTGGAATAAAAGATGATTATATTCCAAAGGTTCTTGATTACAAAAGCTGAAAGCATAAGAAAGCAATGCACTGCTATATATAGCAGGAGACACTAGCCAACTAGGTTTGTCTATTCCCTAACAAACTGATACTAGATAACAAAAGAAGGACCACTGCTAACGGTTAGAGATTCATGTGAAGCCAAATAAGTGGTCCTGCAGAAGGTGGTGCAGCCTGTCTGGGAATGAAGTTTTATTGTGCAGAAATAACAAAAGAGACTCAGATAAACATGTGCAAGAGTGCATGATGTTTATTGAGATGAGAAGCAGCTCAATGGCTGCAATACTCCCCCTCAAGCTGCACTGGAGGTGGAACGGAAGTGCCAAACTTGTGGAGAAGATACTTGTGCTGCTTAACTGGAAGCTGTTTAGTCAGAATATCGGCCACCTGAGCATGAGATGGAACATGTTGTGTGACAAGAGTACCAGACTGAATGTGATTGCGAATGAAGTGGCAATCCAGTTCTATGTGCTTCGTGCGTTCATGCATGACTGGATTTGCTGCTATGGATATAGCAGCTTGATTATCGCACTTCAATATTGCAGGAGGCAACTTGGAGAGTCCCAGATCTTTCAACAGAGCAGAGATCCATGTTAATTCACACGCTGTGAGGGCCATGGCCCGATACTCAGCTTCAGCGGTTGAGCGTGCGACAATGGATTGTTTTTTGGTTTTCCATGATATTGGTGAATCACCCAGCAGGATGCAAAAAGCAGAGGTGGATCGCCTTGTTGCTTGGCAGCTAGCCCAATCACTGTCACAGTAAGCAGTGATTTGAGCAGCTGAGGAAGAAGCCAAGAGAATGCCTTGACCTGGATTACTCACAAGGTACCTGAGAAGCCTTTTGGAAGCCTGCATGTGGACGTTTGTTGGACGTTGCATGTATTGAGCCAAAATGTGAACTGCAAAAGTGATGTCCGGCCTTGTGATTGTCAGATAAATGAGGCGGCCAAGTAATCTTTGGTAAGCTTGAGGATCTGAAAGAGGCACACCCTTATCAGGAGTCAACTTCGTATGTATATCCAATGGCAGTTTGAGAGGTTTAGCAAGAAGCATATTGTAATCTCTGAGGAGGTCCATGGTGTATTTCTTTTGAGAAATGAAGAAACCAGAGGGGGACCTGTCTATTTCTAAGCCAAGAAAATACCTGAGCTCTCCAAGGTCTTTCATGTGAAAAGATTGAGACAATGAGGCCTTGAGAGATGAGAGAGTAGTCATAGAGTTTCCAGCTAGTAACAGATCATCCACATACACGAGTATCAAAGTGATAGTGGTGTCTGTAACAGAGGTGAACAAACTGTAGTCTGACTTAGATTGCTTGTAACCAGAGGTTTGAAGATGAATTGACAGCTTGCTGAACCAATTACGAGGGGCTTGCTTGAGCCCGTATAGAGATTTTTTCAATCTGCACACCAGAGTTGTTGGAGATGACAACAGTGGTTGATTAAGAGTGAGTCTGCTGCCATGTCCAGAGTATCCTTTAGGCAAAGTCATGTAGACTGTTTCATGCAAGTCACCATGTAGAAATGCATTGGTGACATCCATCTGCATGGTGTGCCAATTGTTGATAGCTGCCGCAGCTAAGAGAGCCCGTACTGTTGTCATTTTGGCAACAGGGGCGAAAGTTTCTCCAAAGTCAATGCCACTAACCTGCCTGCAGCCAAGAACCACCAACCTCGATTTATACTTATCAACTGTCTCATTAGAAAGAAATTTAGTTTTGAAAACCCACTTGCAACCAATTGCCCTCTTTCCAGCAGGCAGAGGCACTATATCCCATGTATCATTTCTTTCAAGAGCCTCCAATTCAAGGTTCATATCATCAATCCAGTGTTGGTGTTGAATGGCTTGCTTATAGGAAACAGGGTCCTGATGCTTTGTAAGTGTTGACAGAAAACAGTGAAACTTTGAGTGAACAGATTGGGAAGCAACTTGATTTATGGAAGTAACATAGTCTGTCATCCAGTTAGGATTCTTTGAGGGTCTGGTTGATCTTCTGAGAGGTACAGGAGTAACTGGTGAGTGGTCTGAGACAGGTGAGATAGGTTCTGTGTTTTCTCCATGTTTATCTAAGGGAGAGTTGTCATCCTCAGATTGGATTGATGTGATTATATCATCATCAGCACATTGTGTATGAGGCAAGGGTACAGGCAGAGGTGTCATGTAGGAGTTGACAGAGTTTTGGTTGAAAGGTATAACAGTTTCGTGAAACACTGCATCTCTTGAGATAAAGGTGGTTTTGGTTAAGAGATTGTAGAGCCTATATCCTTTAGTGCCAGGTGGATATCCCAAGAAAACACAGGGGACACCACGTGGTTGAAATTTATCAGCAGTGGCTGTATTGGGTGAGGCAAATGTTAAGCAACCAAAAACTTTCAAATGGTCATAATCAGCAGGCTCATTGTGAAGGACTTCATAGGGTGTTTTGTTTGACAAGACAGAACTAGGGAGTCTATTAAGAATGCGTGTGGCCGTTAGAACGCAATCACCCCAAAAAGAAAGATCTAAGCCAGCTTAAAAACGCAGGGCTCTGGCAATTTCTAAGATGCTTCTATGCTTTCTTTCAACCCGAGCATTTTGCTGGGGTCGATAAGCACAAAATTTTTAGTGAACAATCCCATGAGATGCAAAAAATTTAAGGCAGTTACTATCACTGAACTCTGGGGCATTGTCAGGTCTAATTGTTTTGATGCGTTTTGTAAAGTGGGTAAAAGCATACTCATAAAAAGTTTGCAGAATTGTAAAAGCATCATTCTTGACTTTCATTAAATACACCCAGGTCATTCTAGAGTAATCATCTACCAAAGTGAGAAAGTATTTATACCTGTCTCTAGTGTAGACTTTGTAGGGGCCCCAGGTATCAAGATGAACAAGCGAGAATGCCTCAGCTGCATGAGATGAGCTCGATGAGAAAGGTAGTTTGGTGAACTTTGCAAGAGAGCATGTGACACATATCTTGGGAGAGTCAACCAAAAAAGGTTTGATATGTGTGATATGCTGCAGTTTGGAGACAGGAGCATGCCCCATCCTGTTGTGCCACAGAGTAGTCAAATCTGAGTTGCTTTCATATTTTGCAGCAGTAAAGCCATTTCTTACTTCCTGCATCAAATAGTAAAGGCCCCCTTTCTCATTCCCAACTGCCTTGATTTCTTTGGTGACAACATCAGAAATAACACAGGTGTTTGCTTGAAAATTGACTGTATAGTTGTTATCTCTTGTGAGCTTTCGAATTGAGAGAAGGTTGTGTTGAAAATTAGGCACAAACAGGACATTCTTCAACACAAGACCATGAAGGCACACTGTTCCAATGTGTGATATGACTGTTGTTTCCCCAGTTGGCAGATGTATGCTGAAATTTGTGGGTGCAGGTTCAGGGTCAACAAGGATGGCAAAGGAACTTGTCATGTGGTCTGTGGCTCCAGAGTCGAGAATCCACTCATCAGTTTTGGAGGTTGAAAGGTGACAATTAATCATACCAGAGAAACAATTTTCTAATTCATCATCAGTAGCAGAGTCTCTGGGAGAAGCAGCTGAATTGACAGGCAAAAGTTTGAGGAGTTGTTCGAGTTGGTGAGGTGTAAAGGTGATAGTAGAGGGCTCAGGTTTATCCACTGTGCCTTGAGCAACATTGGCCATTCGGTTAGGTTGGGGTTTAGAAGTCCATTTTTGGTTTTGAGGTTTAGGGGTAAATTTCTTATGTTTGGGGTGCCACCTTGGATAGCCTAGAACAGACCAACATCGATCAATGGTATGACCTTTTGTGTTGCAGGCAGTACAAAAATAGGTTTTATCAGTGGGGGCTTTACTATACATAGCAGACATATCACTGTCCAAAGAATCAGTGGTCAAGAGATCTCTCTGTGACACCTCCTGCTGAATAGCAGCACAGGCTATTTCAACAGCAGGCAGAGGAATCATCATAAGCAATTGACTCCTCTGAGCACTATACTTGTCATTTAAACCATTTAAAAATTGGAAAAGTTTTGTTTCCTCTCGGTATTTGGTTATGGCTGAAAGAAAAGTTGTGATTTCAGGTGTCATTGTGGTGATGGTAGGTAATAAAGACATGGATTCGAGTTCCTCCTAAAGGCTACTGAGTTGAGTGAAATAATCAGCCACAGATAAATGATTTTGTTTCAACTCATACAAATCTTTACTTATTTTGTATTTCCTGAACCCATTTGTAAGAGCAAAGCGTTTTTCGAGCTGTGCCCATATTTCACTAGCAGAACTAATGAACAATATAGATTTCTTGATAGTTTCAGAGACATTATTATGAATCCAAGAAATTACCAGATTGTTGCATGTATCCCATTGCACAGCCAAAGCTTCATCATCAGTGCTCCTTTGGACAGTGCCATCAACGAACCCAAATTTCCTTTTGGAAGAAAGTTGGATTTCAAAAGATCTTTTCCAAGATCTGTAGTTGGTAGCCCCTTCAAGTTTTGCAACAGAGATTGAAGTGGGTCCATCATATGGATGAAGAAAAAGGGGATTTTGCATATCAGCAAAAGTAAATCTCCCTCCAGTTGCCATATTTGAGTGATGACACAAAACACAAGAATGCACTCAATACAAGAACAAGCAACTAAAACAAAAAGAGCAGATGTAATAGAAAAGAAAGAACCACAGCTAATTCATGCTAGCTCTGATACCATGGGCATAGTCCTCGTTCGAGAAGGATATGATGAGAGATGGAGAAAGCTTGTATATTTTGGGACACTGAGGATTAACATTACACACTTCTCGAGCGTCCGACTTACGAGAGTTGTTCGACATGCCCCAGGCGGCGTAACCCCCAAAAAATTATGTCGACTATTCTGTCATCTTGTCTCTGATGAGTTTGTCCTTGTCCTTCAATATAATGGACGAAATGGCCTTTCCTGATTTTGGATTCAATGAGATTGCTTAATTGGTATCATTCATCTGTAGTGTGTCCAGTATCTTTATGATAATCACAATACCGAGAACTTGGAGGATGACTCGGCTTGATCGGCCTCGGAGGTCGAAAGTCAGGTTCTGACTTTAAATTTGCCAAAATTGTTGCTTTATCGACTGTGAGTTTAGTAAACTCTTTATCTTTTCTGTCTCGGGCCTGCCATTTTTGGTCTGAGAAAGACCGTCATTGATATTCATGACCCATCGGGGTTCAATGTTCTTCTTTTCTATTATCTCTTCTTGCTGGTGAACGTCGAGGAGATTTGGAATTATATCCTCGCGATCTCAGAGTCCGGGGACTATGAGCTCTTGACCTTTCATATTTGTAACTAGAGTGTCTCAGAGATCTTATACTACCCACTGCCTCTTGGAGTGTCATATGGTGTTCAATAATTTAGAAAGCTGCATGAAGGTGTTGAGTGTGAAATCCCGTATTTTCAGAATTATTATTATTATTAATATTTGAATATGTTTATGTGATTTTCTGATTAGGAAAGAATAAAATGGTGGATACTTTATTCTTGTTTGACGAGTTTGTGTTATTAAATGGTAATATGCTAATTGTTGAGTGTTATATCGATCCTTATTAATATCTGAAAATATTTCCTTAAATGTATTATTTT
Organism: Apium graveolens; assembly: GCF_009905375.1. Taxonomy (NCBI): domain Eukaryota; kingdom Viridiplantae; phylum Streptophyta; class Magnoliopsida; order Apiales; family Apiaceae; genus Apium; species Apium graveolens. Next base: position 262,147,012 of record NC_133652.1, on the reverse strand, counting down.
CAAAAGTTTATTTGAAAACCGATCATTTTATTGATATTGGTAAATTGAGTTCGTTTAGTAATATTAGGGATTGGATGGATATTATGTCTGCTCTGTGTTGTATGTAATATTAATTGTGTGGGACTCAGTTGTGATTGAGGATTATTTGTATTATTAATTACTCATTTTGTTTTTGTCTTTAAAAGTGATTTTATTGAAAATTTAATTTCATAAATATATAAATTATCTTTAAAATTATTTTTATGATTTTATAATTACAATAATTATTTTTGGGATTTTATAAAATTTAGAAATCAATATTTCATCAATTATTTAGCCCTGTATGATTTTCTGATTGCATTTATTTGTAAAATCCTTATTTAATTCCAAAATTCTTCAAAAATTACGAAACTCATATTTATTTAAGTTTGGAATATTCTGAGAATTTTAAAAAAAAAATTAGAATTTTTTTAGGATTAATTTTACCCGCGTGTTGAATCGTTTAATTGCTAAAAGCGGGTATAAATTGCGTTTCAAAAACGGTTTAAAACATATAAAAAAATTATTTTATTAACTTTTAATTATTTCGAGAATTTTGATATTTAATTGGTAATTTTCTGACTCGTTTCCACCCGCAATTTTGTTCAATAAACGGTATAACCGAGACTGGAAATCAGATTTTTGATGTATCGGGACACGTGTTTGTAAAGTAGAAAATTAGAAACTATGTGTCCAATTCTTGTTGCCATACCTGCAAAGAAATAAACAAAAGAAGATAAAATAAATTATATACACCCAATCCCTCCCTATACCTTCAATCTCTCTGTCTCTTCTCCCACAAATCTCTCTCGGTTTCTTTCTTCTCGATTCTAATCGTTTTCTTCCCCCCCCCCCCTCTTTTCTCTATTCCCCGGCTTCCCTGCTGTTTTGCCTTATATTCTGGTGAGTTCAGCCAGTTGTTTCCTGCGGTTCCTTCGATTTCTGCCCCTGTTTCGGATTGTATGCATATGTATATATATAGTTATGTATATGTGTGTGTGTGTAGTGTGAGTGTGTGCGTGAGTGTGTGCGTTTGTGTGTGTTTTGGTGTGCAGCGGTGACTGTGGTGGTGTGTGATGGCGTGTATAGCGCGTGTGTGCTGTGTATTTTGTGGTTGATTCGCCCTGTTGGTTCGAATGGTAATTTCTAAATGGAATTTTTTTTTTATTCTTTTTGCAAAAAAATTATTGACCGAGTATTCGTGATAGAAATAATTTCAAGCGGGAATTATTAATTTTAATCGATGAAATTTACGTAGGATGCCCGGAATTTACGGGAACCCGTAAATTTTATCGCCGTCGACAATGAGTTTTAAAACGAGTCGACGGTGGACTGTGATGATTAATTCTGAGTCCTATGATTTAAAAGTATAAAATATGATTTAAATTATAAAAATACGATTTAAAACACAAAATACGAATAAAATTGTAAAATGATTAAAACATAAAAATACGGATGATAGCGATTATTAATGGTATTTAATTGGAATTGGTGAATTACAATTTGGCGTTGTTAATTGAAGTTGGTGATTGAATTGTAGATTGCGATTGATTGATGTTGTTGTGATTGACGTCGGGATGTTCGACGGGTAGGCCGATAAACAAAGGAGACGCTGCCCGATTTTCGGGAAATTAATTCCGAAAATACGGTAACGTAACTTACGATTATCGGAGACGTCAAACGAGGTTCTATAATTAAATTTTTACGAAACCTAATTACGTGTTGGGACACGATATTTTTATAAATAAACTGTTCATCCGTTTAATACAAAACGAACACCTCTAGACTTAGAAAAATATTCTGATTTCAATAAAAATACTTTTGAGACCTAATTTCTTATGTATTGAAAGACCCTTTGATTTTTAAATCATTCTGAGTCAATTTTTGATCGATAAATCATATTTTGACCCGATTTCAGTTGTAAACGTACCGAGTCGACCCTTCTGATAAACCGAGTCCTGTGTTCTATGAATTATATGCTACATGAGTTATGTGCTTATGTGTTATGTGAATTATGTGTATACGTGGGTCAAGAGTCTTGTATTTGACTATCTTCTTTATGTGTGGGTTATCGTATGGGTAGACGATAGGCTTTTGACACGCAGTTCGTTGGGTGATTATCGTTTGGGCGATTAAAGTCCTATATTTTAATTATAGATGCGGATCTTTCAAGTTGATCAGGACAAGACGTTGGATAAAGAATAAGTTGGAATGGTATTGGGTAGCTGACTTCTAGTAATCGCAGGAGCAGCATATCAGTAAAGTGTTGGAAGGGAAGACGATAATGTTTTGAGACAGAATGTCAGAATAGATGCATCTTTACGAGTGTGACTAACTGCTAAAACCCAAAGGCAAGTATTTCTATCATCACTTATTATTCAAGTGATATTTATTTTGAATCGTATCATGCAAGTATTGCTTTCCCTATTCTCAGTTTAGAATCGATAAATGTTTTACATATCGCTGAATTAAATAATTCTGTTTATGCAAGTATTCTTCCGCTATTCTATGTTCAGAGTAGCTAAGTGATTTTACTTATCCAATTATTGGATTTATAAATGTTGTGGATTTTGAGAAAGATGACGTTGTTTTGGTTTTCTGCTCAAGTGAATGCGCGAATAAAATTTATAAGGGTGTCGAGTATTATGACCCCTTTCAATAAAAATGTTTTAAGATTGGATGGTTGCGTAAGAGGCCGTGGCGGCGGTCCAGCATGAGCTATGTGTTATACAGGATATAACACCTTGCTAGGCCGATATGTGCCTTGGGTACCCCTTTGTTTAGTTGGATATGCTTCGGCATACCGGTGTTGCTCCGCGGCTGATCACCGGCGGCAACACACCGTCGTTCGAGGATTCCAGTCTAAATTATTATATTGCTTTTGGCATCTTACAAGGAATGATTTATTAAGTTTTTTTTTTTGAATAAAAGATGAAATGCGGTTTTGATTCAGTTTCTTATTTTGAGAATACTTAGTTTGTTGTTAAATTTCAAATGTGGTATTAGTACAGATGATTGGTGTTGACTTCAGTATAGGATGTTGTGAACATCAAAGTTCGTAGTGATATCTAATTTGATATGATAACAAAATAAGTATTAATTTCAAGAGTTCGGTTTTGAGTAAAGTTTACGATTCAATCCATAATGATTGTTTCATGTTAGAATTGTTTATGATATTTCAGTAAACACTGTTTTATGAGTTTTATTCTCGTCAAGATTCAAAGTATTGCTGAAGCATTAAAAATGTCAAAATGGTTTTGAAAATAATTAAGGAATTAAATTTGAGATTCCTCAACTAAAATTTATGATTCAGCAACTATGATTTTAAAAATGTTCCGCTCTAATGCAGATGTCGATTTTATATCAAAACGACTATATATATGCTATAATGATCTTGCTGAGCATTTCTTCCGCTCATACTTGCCTGTTTTTAAATTTAACCTCCAGTGAGGATTAGCTTGCGCTAGTTAGCTGCATAATTCGAGGAAGCAAAGAAGAAGCTTTTGGAAGGTGGTTAGTCCAGGGTTGCGGGCTAGTGTAAGTTTTATTGTGTAAAGTTGTTTATATTATATTATATTATAGTTGTATATTTTTTTTGGGCCTAGTATACTTCATTTCGAAGTTATACTAGTGGGTTTAGTTTTGAGTTGGAATTTATTGAAAAGAGTTTCAAAAGAAAGTGAAAAATTTATTTGTAGAATTTGGATATCTTGTTTCTAGAACTGTAATCTTAAAAGATCTTGGATTAGTTTGGGGTCATTTATGCAAAATATCTTCCGCTGGCATTTGTTTATTGATTAAACAGGTTAATTTGGATTGAGGTTACATAGTGACGACCAAATCCCTTGACCCCGGATTTTGGGGCGTTACAGGTTGGTATCAGAGCTGAGGTTATAGTAAACTAGAAACGAGAGTGTGTAGGAGTGTGTATAGCTATGTGAGGACGTTTGAGCTCATATCGAGTTCCTGTTGGACTATCGGATATAGTGCCAATGAGTAAGTTAAGATAGGCGCATTCGTCCGAGATGGTTGTGTTGAGCTGGATGGAACTCCGGAAAACTGCAAACTTCTATGGTGGAATCTTTCGAGGCTACTACGATTTGATGACGATGAAGATTATCAATATTCCTGGAACGTGAAGAAATATCTAGAATCGGATGACGAGTCAACAGAAGAATTCAAACAGAAGATAAGTATTAAGACTTTAGCAATACCTTCTCTTTCTATAAATTCTTTTGGCCTCTCTCAAAAAGAAGTAATTGTTAGAGGATATATTCTCTAACACTCATTTTCAATCATAACTGTGTTTTAAATGTGCTAGAGGCTATCATAAAGCCTATTTTTCAGGTTTTGATAGCTCTGCCAAGTTATGATAATTTAACTTCCACTTTTCTTATTTGGTGGATGGTTTCTTGGTAATGTGACACCACTTGCTCAATTGGTGCCATAATTTTATTCTCTGGACATCATTTCCTTCAGAAATATCATCTTTGAAATCTTTTCAGTTTTATTCATTTGATTTTGAATTCCTTTGATATTCTTTAATTCTGATTGAGATGAACAACCCTAACTATAGGGGACGCAAGGTATACCTGCTGTGTGATAGGAGTTGGATGGGACACCATCACTTGTGTGTGTTGTGACTACAAGAAGGTTAATAACCTTTAGTAGTGTCTTAATTTGGACACGCAATACCAAGTTCATTTGATCATATTGATCTCTCAGTTATTCTTTTATTTCAACAATACTTTTTCTCAAATTCATATTTTGGTTCCGTTATGGTATCAAATTCTTTTCTTTTTGAAATTACATGATTTTATCATCTCAAACATTCGAAGGTATGCGAATCAAGTTAAGTTGAGTATCCTGGTCAAGTCAAAGTAAGGCGATGTGATGGAATTACGAAGGACGACAGTGGACTGCAATGCGATTAGAATATCAATGGCATATAGCGAAGTGAATCTGTTCTTTTATTTCTTTCTCTATCTTTCTTTCTTTTCTTCTCTCTATCTTTCTCTCTATTCTTCTTTCTCGGGATCAGTAAAATTGATTCTATTGAGGAATTGGTCAAAGGATGTAGACGGAATAGTGGTACACAGTGAAGCTCCTGTAAAAGTTTTATTATACAAGGAATATAAGATTTGTTTGAGATTATGGAATATTAAGGTTATTTGGAAATGGAAAGTTGGTTAGAAAACCCTTAGTGCTTTCTTCTGCTGATTCCGAGGACGGAATCCTTATAAGGGGGGTAGATTGTGAAATCCCGTATTTTCAGAATTATTATTATTATTAATATTTGAATATGTTTATGTGATTTTCTGATTAGGAAAGAATAAAATGGTGGATACTTTATTCTTGTTTGACGAGTTTGTGTTATTAAATGGTAATGTGCTAATTGTTGAGTGTTATATTGATCCTTGTTAATATCTGAAAATATTTCCTTAAATGTATTATTTTCAAAAGTTTATTTGAAAACCGATCATTTTATTGATACTGGTAAATTGAGTTCGTTTAGTAATATTAGGGATTGGATGGATATTCTGTCTGCTCTGTGTTGTATGTAATATTAATCGTGTGGGACTCAGTTGTGATTGAGGATTATTTGTATTATTAATTACTCGTTTTGTTTTTGTCTTTAAAAGTGATTTTATTGAAAATTTAATTTCATAAATATTTAAATTATCTTTAAAATTATTTTTATGACTTTACAATTACAATAATTATTTTTGGGATTTTATAAAATTTAGAAATCAATATTTCATCAATTATTTAGCCCTGTATGATTTTTTGATTGCATTTATTTGTAAAATCCTTATTTAATTCCAAAATTCTTCAAAAATTACGAAACTCATATTTATTTAAGTTTGGAATATTCTGAGAATTTCAAAAAAAAATTGGAATTTTTTTAGGATTAATTTTACCCGCGTGTTGAATCGTTTAATTGCTAAAAGCGGGTATAAATTGCGTTTCAAAAATGGTTTAAAACATATAAAAAAATTATTTTATTAACTTTTAATTATTTCGAGAATTTTGATATTTAATTGGTAATTTTCTGACTCGTTTCCACCCGCAATTTTGTTCGATAAACGGTATAACCGAGACTGGAAATCAGATTTTTGATGTATCGGGACACGTGTTTGCAAAGTAGAAAATTAGAAACTACGTGTCCAATTCTTGTTGCCATACCTGCAAAGAAATAAACAAAAGAAGATAAAATAAATTATATACACCCAATCCCTCCCTATACGTTCAATCTCTCTGTCTCTTCTCCCACAAATCTCTCTCGGTTTCTTTCTTCTCGATTCTAATCGTTTTCTTTCCCCCCTCTTTTCTCTATTCCCCGGCTTCCCTGCTGTTTCGCCTTATATTCTGGTGAGTTCAGCCAGTTGTTTCCTCCGGTTCCTTCGATTTCTGCCCCTATTTCGGATTGTATGCATATGTATATATATATAGTTGTGTATATGTGTGTGTAGTGTGAGTGTGTGCGTGAGTGTGTGCGTTTGTTTGTGTTTTGGTGTGCAGCGGTGACTGTGGTGATGTGTGATGGCGCGTATAGCGCGTGTGTGCTGTGTGTTTTGTGGTTGATTCGCCCTGTTGGTTCGAATGGTAATTTCTAAATGGATTTTTTTTTATTCTTTTTGCAAAAAAATTATTGATCGAGTATTCGTGATATAAATAATTTCAAGTGGGAATTATTAATTTTAATCGATGAAATTTACGTAGGATGCCCGGAATTTACGGGAACCCGTAAATTTTATCGCCGTCGACAATGAGTTTTAAAACGAGTCGACGGTGGACTGTGATGATTAATTCTGAGTCCTATGATTTAAAAATATAAAATATGATTTAAATTATAAAATACGATTTAAAACATAAAATACGAATAAAAATTGTAAAATGATTAAAACATAAAAATACGGATGATAGCGATTATTAATGGTATTTAATTGGAATTGGTGAATTACAATTTGGTGTTGTTAATTGAAGTTGGTGATTGAATTGTAGATTGCGATTGATTGATGTTGTTGTGATTGACGTCGGGATGTTCGACGGGTAGGCCGATAAACAAAGGAGACGCTGCCCGATTTTCGGGAAATTATTTCCGAAAATATGGGAACGTAACCTACGATTATCGGAGACGTCAAACGAGGTTCTATAATAAAATTTTTACGAAACCTAATTACGTGTTGGGACACGATATTTTTATAAATAAACTGTTCATCCGTTTAATACGAAACGAACACCTCTATACTTAGAAAAATATTCCGATTTCAATAAAAATACTTTTGAGACCTAATTTCTTATGTATTGAAAGACCCTTTGATTTTTAAATCATTCGGAGTCAATTTTTGATCGATAAATCATATTTTGACCCGATTTCAGTTGTAAACGTACTGAGTCGACCCTTCTGATAAACCGAGTCCTGTGTTATATAAATTATGTGATACATGAGTTATGTGCTTAAGTGCTATGTGAATTATGTGTATACGTGGGTCAAGAGTCTTGTATTTGACTATCTTCTTTATGTGTGGGTTATCGTATGGGTAGACGATAGGCTTTTAACACGCAGTTCGTTGAGTGATTATCGTTTGGGCGATTAAAGTTCTATATTTTAATTATAGATGCGGATCTTTCGAGTTGATCAGGACAAGACGTTGGATAAAGAATAAGATGGAATGGTATTGTTTAGCTGACTTCTAGTAATCGCAGGAGCAGCATATCAGTAAAGTGTTGGAAGGGAAGACGATGATGTTTTGAGACAGAATGTCAGAATAGATGCATCTTTACGAGTGTGACTAACTGCTAAAACCCAAAGGCAAGTATTTCTATCATCACTTATTGTTCAAGTGATATTTATTTTGAATCGTATCATGCAAGTATTGCTTTCCCTATTCTCAGTTTAGAATCGATAAATGTTTTACATATCGCTGAATTAAATAATTCTGTTTATGCAAGTATTCTTCCGCTATTCTATGTTCAGAGTAGCTAAGTGATTTTACTTATCCAATTATTGGATTTATAAATGTTTTGGATTTTGAGAAAGATGACGTTGTTTTGGTTTTCTGCTCAAGTGAATGCGTGAATAAAATTTATAAGGGTGTCGAGTATTATGACCCCTTTCAATAAAAATGTTTTAAGATTGGATGGTTGCGTAAGAGGCTGTGGCGGCGGTCCAGCGTGAGCTATGTGTTATACAGGATATAACACCTTGCTAGGCCGATATGTGCCTTGGGTACCCCTTTGTTTAGTTGGATATGCTTCGGCATACCGGTGTTGCTCCGCGGCTGATCACCGGCGGCAACACACCGTCGTTCGAGGATTCCAGTCTAAATTATTATATTGCTTTTGGCATCTTACAAGGAATGATTTATTAAGTATTTTGTTTTCGGATAAAAGATGAAATGTGGTTTTGATTCAGTTTCTTATTTTGAGAATACTTAGTTTGTTGTTAAATATCAAATGTGGTATTAGTACAAATGATTGGTGTTGACTTCAGTATGGGATGTTGTGAGCATCAAAGTTCGTAGTGATATCTAATTTGATATGATAACAAAATAAGTATTAATTTCAAGAGTTCGGTTTTGAGTAAAGTTTACGATTCAATCCATAATCATTGTTTCATGTTAGAATTGTTTACGATATTTCAGTAAACACTGTTTTATGAGTTTTATTCTCGTCAAGATTCAAAGTATTGCTGAAGCATTAAAAATGTCAAAATGGTTTTGAAAATAATTAAGGAATTAAATCTGAGATTCCTCAACTAAAATTTATGATTCAGCAACTATGATTTTAAAAATGTTCCGCTCTAATGCAGATGTCGATTTTATATCAAAATGACTTTATATATGCTATAATGATCTTGCTGAGCATTTCTTCCGCTCATACTTGCCTGTTTTTAAATTTAACCTCCAGTGAGGATTAGCTTGCGCTAGTTAGCTGCATAATTCGAGGAAGCAAAGAAGAAGCTTTTGGAAGGTGGTTGGTCCAGGGTTGCGGACTAGTGTAAGTTTTATTGTGTAAAGTTGTTTATATTATATTATATTATAGTTGTATATTTTTTTGGGCCTAATATACTTCATTTCGAAGTTATACTAGTGGGTTTAGTTTTGAGTTGGAATTTATTGAAAAGAGTTTCAAAAGAAAGTGAAAAATTTATTTGTAGAATTTGGATATCTTGTTTCTAGAACTGTAACCTTAAAAGATCTTGGATTAGTTTGGGGTCATTTATGCAAAATATCTTTCGCTGGCATTTGTTTATTGATTAAACAGGTTAATTTGGATTGAGGTTACATAGTGACGACCAAATCCCTTGACTCCGGATTTTGTGGCGTTACAGGTTGGTATCAGAGCTGAGGTTATAGTAAACTAGAAACGAGAGTGTGTAGGAGTGTGTATAGCTATGTGAGGACGTTTGAGCTCATATCGAGAGTGTGTAGGAGTGTGTATAGCTTCTCAAAGATTCGATAGGCCGTTGTTGCATCGTAATGAAAGATGCCGTAATTTTTCCCCCTTTGTAGTTACTTAAAAATCTTGTCTGAAATTTAGTCTTCAACATAGTCCAAGAGTCGATTGACCTAGATGGGAGATTGTTGTACCAACGTAGGGCTGTGCCTTGTAAGCATGTAAAGAAGAATTGGCAACGGGCGACTTCTGAGTGTCCGTAAAACGTCATTCGACCGTCAAAGGTGTTAAGGAAACCCGATGGGTCAGAGGATCCATCAAATTGTTTAAGTGCCGGAATTTTTAAAGTCCTGTCTATTATTGCTTTCTCGATGCTTCGAGAGAGAGGGCTTTCCACCGGGGCTTCGAACCTCGATTGAGTGCGAACTAGATCTTACAACTGGGCCATATTTTCCTGCATTTTTAAGAACTCCTTCTGTGAGATCGAGTCTGTTGACACCGACCCTTGCGGCGTTCCCCCTGAAGTCACTGTCTTAGGACGTCGAGTCCTTGAGTATATAAACTCAGTAGAAACCTGATCTTCATCATAATAGTAATCATCATCATCATCCGAAAGCTCTACATAATCAAGTTTCGCATCACCGCCTTCCTTAATCGATGTTTGTTTCAACTCTTGCTGCAAACGTTGAATCTCTCTTATTTTTTCCAATTTCGCCTCTAGTCTTTAAGTTTCAGCTTCTAACATCTTGAGCTCTTCATCCGAGCCTTCTACACCGTCTATCTCTTGTTCTCGTAAGAGTTTCTTCTGCTGTAACTTTTGTAAATGCAACCTAACATCACTGGAGAACACTTGCTTCCCCTTTTCTGTTAAAACACGAGAGTGAGTGTCCTTAATCATTTTCCTCTTGCGTTTGACTGGTTGTCTCTGCCCTGAGATCCTTCAAGTGGGGGGTTTTCCTCCACCAGGAACAACCGTCTTGGTTTAAGGGTTGACGGTATTTTATCATTTTCTGCAGGAGCAACATGTTCTGATTTTTGAACAGTTTGGATCTATGTCGTGTTCCCATATTTCTATGGATCTATTTCTTCAATGATCATGTTGGAGTATCAAATCTAAGAGCTCCTTCCAGCGCCAAATGATGACCCTAAGTTTGAGCCATATTTATCTGAAGAACTATACTCTTTATTGATATTTTATTTTTCCAACCCCTTACAAGTAGGGCAATTAGCCTATATTTATAGGAAGCCTTTAATGGGTTTTCCCCTTAGAATTGGGCCTCTATTGGGCTTTTTATTACAAACTTATATACTAAAGTCCTTTCTATAGTCCTTCCTCTTTCTCCTTTATTCTTGGGCCCAAAACTTTTTTAACTTTTGTAAACCGGAGATATTTTCCATTTATGATATTATTGACCGGGTAACGTGAAAGAGTAGTCCAGTAAATATAACGTATAATCTTGTAGGCGCTGTGATTGTTCTAGGTGCAACTAGGGGTGTAAACGAGCCAAACTGTTCATGAGCTACTCGAGCTCGGCTTGTAAAAATTCGAATTCGGCTCGAAAATAATCGAGCCGAGCTCGAACTCGAGCTTTTCGAATTTTTAACCGAGCCGGGCTCGAGTTTCAAATTATTCAGCTCGTAAGGTTCGCGAGCCTTATCGAGCCTTTATTATTTTTATATTTTTATTATAAATATATTTTTATGTAAATATTTAATATTTATTATATATTATTTATTTTTATCGAGTTCGGCTCGAGTATATATATTTTTAACGAGTCAAACTCGAGTCGAACTCGAGCTGAACTCGAGCCGAACCGATCATATTTCGAATTTTTTGTTAATATTCAGTGAATTAATTCGAGTTTTTAAGTCGAACTTGAGCCTACCGAACCTTTTACGAGCCGAGTTTGGAACTTGAAATTAAAGGTTCGATCGAGCGAGCTCGAGCCCGAACTATTTTAATCGAGCTCGAGCTCGAACCCGAACTATTTTAATCGAGCTCGAGCGAGCCTGACAGTATTCGGCTCGGCTCGGCTCGATTACACCCCTAGGTGCAGCTAACCGGTCAGATGTTTTGGACCCTGCTCTTCGCTGTCCCTCTTTTGATCCTGCAGCCCTTGAATTTCTTCCTCTTCCATCATTCAACCAGTGTTTTCCGAGGAGCACTAAGGAATATACGTCAGTTTTTGTTTCTTCTTTCTAGTATACGAACATACCTACCTAGTCTAGGTTCTGTAGATTTTATAATCTACCCATGCTCCTTCCACCCTTGTTTTTTGATAAAATGCATCCATCCATGTTGCACAATTACATGAACATGCTCCCTGATACAATTTTTAGTGAATAATTATTAATTCTTATTTCTAGTTATGAAACTTTAACATATGTGTAATAAAATTATGAAATTCCAGACATTGTGCCTTAAAATTAAAATTATGCTATTAATGACCGATCATACACGGGTGTACCGTGTATGCTTTTTTAAAGGACTTCCCAAGTTGAGATATGGAGGGGATTCACAAGCGGGAGAAGTTGGGTTTTCCAAGATTTACACAGATGTTCTATGCTAAGGGGATTATAACAGAGGAAATGTTCTATGTTAAGGGGATTATAACAGAGGAAATGGCGTACTGTGCTGCGCGTGAGAAACTTGAAGCAAAGTTTGTGAGAGCGGAGGTTGCCTGTGGCCGTGCAATCATTCCTTCCAACAAGAAGCATTTAGAATTGGAGCCGATGACAGTTGGAGGAATTTCTTAGATAAAGTGAATGCAAATATCGGAAATTTTGATGTTGTTAGTTCCATTGAGGAAGAAGTCCAGAAGCTTCAATGAGGTGCTGATACTATTATGGGCTACCATGTGATCCATGAAACTCGTGAGTGGATTTTACTTAATTCTTCGATTCCAGTAACGCCAAAGAGCACCTGAGTTTTCCTATACTTTTAACTTGATAGGTTCTAGAATGCAAAAAGAACTAGGGGAAGATGTGTAATGGTCAATTTAATTTGACGCAATCCATATATTCCAGTAAGCACTGTAATAATTATTTTAATTATTTTTTAAGGTTAGAAGTGATTTTTTTTTCCTGCAGACATGTTCTAATAATAAAAAGATAGAATATATGAATTATAGTATAAGTTTAATAATTTTTCCCTACCAGGCTTCCAACAATAGCATGACAGTATAATTGTCTCCGTCAAGGTTACCTCTTTCTAGACAAATATCACAACTCCCTAATTTTTCCCTACCAGGCTTCCAACAATAGCATGACAGTATAGTGGTCTCCCTCAAGGTTACCTCTTTCTAGACAAATGTCACAACTCCCACTTTCTTTTACAAAAATGTTAGGTACTATTAAATTAATTTTAAATATTTCTAAAATCATTAATTAAGAATGTACAATCTGCAGTCAAACTTAAAAATGTTTGGCTTTTACAAAATATAAAGTATTATTCTTTCACCCGATTTACATTTGTTGAATGCAAATAAAATATATTTCTTTCAAATTTTTGGCCTATTAATAAACAATAATCACTAAATTAAATAAAGTACATTACTTTTATATACAATATGAAAATCTTAAAATACATGTCGAAGAAAGGTTGATATTCCAAAATGGTTCTCATTTAAGAAAATTATATTTTAAAAAAAAGACTATCATTTTAAATATTCTTTGAGCAATATTAGTGTTAACATTGGTTGTTCTATCATAAATGAGATAGACCTCTCATGTATTAATAAGAATTACACAAATTTCACAGAAAAAGGTAACTTATTAATCTTTCGGTTGTACTCTTATTTTTTTACCGGAAGACGTTTGACTTTTATCGCACATTTTAGTATATTTTGACCAGGTTAAAAATATTATTTTTTCATTTTTTGTATACTATAATATATATTAGAGAAATTATCAAAAATACTAATTATTCGAAGATTTTTTGCGATTTTACTATCTTATAAAAACTTTTGCAAAAATACGGTGCAACCAAAATTAAGCAGATATTCAACTACTTGAATCGAGTTTTTTTGTTGGATGAGGTTACTTGCACTTGCAGAAACTCGTCAAAAATTGCATCTAGTTGAATCGAATTGCAGAAAATCATATGTTTCAAAAAAAATAGTATTTTTGCAAACAAAAAAAAATTGCTAATTTATTTAAAAAGTTAATGTATTTTTACAAAAAAGTTTTTGCCCTTTGATATTTTTCAAAAAGGCCTATAATTGAAAAAATATTATTTACACAACTATGTCTGTAAAAATTTGAATGTCATTCAATAAAAAAAAGTCAAAATTCACAGTTCGTAATTGGAATTTTAATTGATATTATTATCAAGTTGTAAAATTCAAAAATTGGTTCATTTCAGTTTAGTTCCGAGAAAATGAGCATTTAACATTCAGAGTGTATTAGGATGAATAATTAGATATATTCAAATTTTAGTCTTTATGTATTAAAACTTGAAACTCGCTTGTACAGCTATTCTTTATATTCACTTTGACATGCATGTCGGACATTATTTCATATACATAAATAAATAGCCGTGACAGAGGAAGTAATAATTAACCACATTCGATTTCACGTCTCGTATTTTTCAAGACAATTTTAAAATGAAATATCAAAAATTGATAAAGTCATACTTAGTCTGAAACTCGTAGTCAAACGACGTTTTGACCAAGTTTTATAAAATCAATTTTGACTTCAATTACTCGAAACTCGGATCAGATAAGAGTTTGGAAATGAGTATTCAACCTACTCGGCCGAGTTATTGATTTTTTAAACACCAATTATTATGGATCCTATATAAGCGATAAAATTATTTATTAGGTTGGAAATGCGATATAACTTTTTTTCATACCAATAAATTAAATATATAAATTTGATGATTTATTATAAATAATTATTACAAAATTAGCTTAGAAATAAAAATGTTATAAAATTAAGCTTTAAGAATAGAAAAACCAAACGATAATGTTTGTTAGTAAATATTAGCAGTTTCAACAAATTAGGATATTTTTTAGCTATCTACGCAGTTACTTTGTTCATCCATTAATCCACTTCTAATACCCTAATCTAATTTTCCATTTTTTTCTTTTTGATAAGTCTAATTTTCTCTCTTTCTTCTACCTGTGAATATCTATTTGTGAATTTTGGAATGGCGAATGGAAGGTCTTCTGGGTTTATGAAGGCAAATAGAAGGCTTGTTTCTCATATGGGTTTTATGGAAGTTCAAACTAAAAGCTTCAATTGGGTGTTGTTCTGCTTCTACTTTAATTTTTTGCGATTATTGTACTTATATGAGTACATGTTTTTTGCTAAATATTGGTGTGGAAAGCCCTAATTTTCCGGTATGTTTGCAGTTGATGATTGACTTTCAAGATGGGCTTTTGCCTTGGTTTAGTGAATGCTTTGTCATACTTTAACAAAAAACATTCCAATTCGAGAGAAACTATTATTATATTTTTAGATGGTTGATTAACAAATTCTTGAAATGGTATTTTTTGAATCAAGAATTCACATTCAAATTAAGATCATGTAAGAGCATCTTCAAGGGAAGTAGCTATATCGGTTAGCTATATAAGTAGAATATAGATATTATGTAAAATTTGTTGAATCTGTAAGAAATTATGTTTAAATGGCATTAGCTATATTTAAAAAATAGTTTTCTTTGTTATTTTCAAATTTCAACAATTATACAGTAATGTTTTAGCAAAAAGGGTTGGTAAGAAATTATTAATAAAAAATAATTATTTTTTACTTGATATAAGTGGAAATAATATATATATATAATTGTGTGTGTGTGTTTATATAACATATTTAATGATGTTGTTAAAATATTTAAATCATGATAAAAATTAATTAACAAACATTACTTTTATATATTATAAAAAAATTTACTAATTTTTTTTCCAAGTAATTTGTTAATAGTTTTTTTATATAAAAATGTGCAGTAAAATTATTATATAAGTAATTAATAAATTTGGTTGACAATGAGTTTTTTTATACCTTTTTGATAATAAATTTTTATAGTTAATATTCCTTCAAGTTAAAATATAAAATTAAATTAGTAATTATATATATTCAAATTTAAAGATACAAAGGATCTCTCCATTTTTGTAAAACTCCCTTTAAATCTAAAAATCCAAACCTTAATTATATATATTTGCTGAACCCATGTTATAGCGGGAAGGTGTATAGTAGTTGAAAAATAAGCAAGTGGAGGATTAATTTAGAGGGAAATGAGGTGCTTCTTTCTCGACATCTAAAATTTTACCTAACAGATGTCTCCCTTGGAGTACTGTTTTTTTTACATATCATGTATATTTTTAAAATTAGGTTTACCATGTACACATTATTGCTAACAGGTGCTTGCCCTTAGAGATGCTCTAATATCTTTTGATTAGTTATAAGTATATTCTCGAACTTAAGGTAATTTTTAGCTACTTTTTGGTCACTCTAGCATTAACACTTAGGTATATCACTCACATGTTTTATATATATTATTCACCATTTACTAAATTATATTTTTTCCTCATTTTTCCAGTTGTGGTTGATGTTTATGCTTTCCTTGTTGTCCCTACTATCTCTAATGGTGGTAACTGTAATGAGGCGTGGGGTTGGCCGCGGAAACAGGGCTAGTAGGGGAGGAAGAGGAAATGGAGGTGGAAGGGAAAATCATGCTGAAGGTGGAAGGGGTAATAGCACCAGCAACAAGGATAAGAGGAACATCACGTTGAATTCATACTTTGAGAGGGCTGATAGTTCAGTCTCAACAGGTCATCACCCCAACGTCCCATTAGAGGGTGAACAATGAAAAAGGAATTATTTCATTTAGCGGAAAGTAGTAAGTAAATTTCACTATTGTTGTTTATTAGTTACATTTTTGTCATATCTTTCAAACATTTTATTTTTAATATATGTTATATGAGAAGTTTTATTAGTGATGAACAATGTATGTTGCAGTATTAAAGAAAATATACAAAAGAAGACTTTAAAGGCAATATCAAGAGATTTTTCGATAGCGTTGGTAAGCCTCGTACATAATTCTTCGATAACGAATATTACAGGAATGTTCTTGATGAGTTTGAGGTACTAAGTACACATACATATATAAATGGATTTTATAGCTATATATCTAGTAGTTTTATTAGGGCTTTCTGAGATTACTTTTAAATTTGATAGATATATTTGGACAACACTTACATTTAAGTAATTTTTTCTTGAATGTCAGAAATACTATGACTTCGAGATATACTATGACTTCAAGCAAGGAGTTATAGTGGAAGCGGTACGTGCTAAAGTGAAGGCATATTTAAAGACTAATTTAAAGATTATGATTTCATGGGAGTTGAAATAAGCTAATAAGAAAATTTAAAATAATGCACCAGGAACTAGGCGACATGATGTTATACCTTTACACATCAATCCCGATGCTTGGGAAGCATTGTGTGATTGGTGGGATTCAACAAAAATTCATAGAATGTCCAAGCAAATTAAGGAAAATCGAAAGCGCAAGATGTTGTTGCACACTACTAGCGCAAAATCTTATGTCATTTTTCGCCGGGCAAGTTTACTTTTCTAGTTTTTCTTTCTATCGGTTATAATTTTCATGTCAACTTTTAACATAAAAAATTATTATGAGTACTTTAGGAGGAAGGGTAAATCGAATAAATGAAAATATATGATTTATATGTTGTCTTATAGGGTGTCACAAAAATTAGAAGTCTGGGTGATCTAATAGAGCTTTATTTGTGAAAGTGTTTGTCCTAAATCCAATCATGTATGATGAATTAGGAAGAACTTTCTTGTATTCCTATTTGATTTCATTGAAATTAATAAAAGACTTGTTATGTTTTTATTATGGGCTTTATCTATTTAAAGTATTTTAAATAACATGTTCCATAGTTTAGAGTAAAGCTTCTATTAATTATAATGAGATTATATTAGTGAGATCTAGAAGATGATAACTCTAGACTTAAACAGTTCCTGATCATAGGATAACTAATCGGATGTTAGTGGATCAGCAAAGATTGGTACATACTATGCTTGCTCCCTTCAGGAGGATGTCTGTTCTCATAGGCATTTGTGTAGTGACATTATAGCTAGTATGTAGGTGCTTATTAGGGAATAAGTTCACTGAACATGACTCGATAAGTTGAACAACTAATGGAGATTACTCACGTGTCAATAGTGGTTCACTGAGTGTTAGTTGTACAAGTGTCCTTAGACTTGAGATCGTTAAAGTTATCTTATATATAATCAATTGTGCTTTGTTTTAGTCCTTAGTCTCAAGGACATCCATTAGGTCTATTCTGGGTATAGGGATTTGTGTATAGAGATAGTTAACGTCAATAGAGGATCTACCCCTTCCAGTATAGGAAGAGAATATCCTATGTTATTCTTAGTATGCGAGTTCTGGAATCTCTGGCCAGAGTGTATGAAATTAGAAAGGAGTTTCTAATTTGCATTAATATGAACTTTGCATTATGAATAAGAAATCATATGATTAAATTTGATATGCCTGACACGAGATCCATGCCTTGTATTTAATCGGGATATTATAAGGGTAGAAGGAATTCATTGTATGGTAACTAGTCACTGACAGGTTCTTGGTATTCTTAGCAGTGAATTCATATTATCCGGATAGTCGCGATATGTTGAGAAGCATCACTCACGATGTAGAATAAATATAATTAATCAGTTAATTATATTTAGTGAATTTTAGTATTCATATAAATAATTAATAAAAGTTTATTATTATTTATTTCTACTACCAGAATAATATTGAACCTACAGGGTCACACCATAAAAGAATATTTTCTTTGATAAAATAATGAGAGAGATAATTATTTTCTAAATAGTTTAGAAAAAGAAATAATGATTAAAATAGATTTAATTATTATTAAAGCATTTTATAAAGATGAAATGTGGGGGTTAATATATATATATATAAAGATATTTTATAACCATAGAAGAGCCCTATAAATAGAATGAGATGACGATTCTATTTACACAATTTTGGTTTTGTGAAAACCCTAGCCTCCATCTTCTTCCTCTCTCTCTCTATCTCCCAAAAACACCATTTTATAAAAGCTCGGTTTTATAAAAAGGTTTATCGAAGAGGATCGTTCTTGGTGGATACCGGTAGAGTGCTTCACACACTGAGGAGCAACTGCTAGCACTCAATTTTTATAAAGCTTCGATTCACAAGGTATGGTTACGATTCCTTAGTTTTTCCCTTTTATACGTTTTTCTATATGTGCGGTATATGGTTTTTACGGAATAAATGTTATTTCACGCTTCCACTCATCCATAAATTCCTTCAATTTGTTCATTTTTGCTCATATTGTTCAATCTTATAACTGCCTTGTCATTATATAAGTGAGAAAAGTAAAAAGATCTACATATAAGTTATCAAAATAGTAAGAACTTAGATATATCACTCATGAAATGGAGTCCTTGAAATTTTCATTTAATACTATAAAAAATAAAACCTTCAATTTATCATATTATATTATTTTCACTCAATGCCTTATTGTAGGAACTCGAGGAAAAAGAAAAGCGAATGCTTACACTCGTTGATTTATTTGATGCTACCCACGAGAAAATAATCATAAGGGAACTTTCTAGACACCTGAGTCAGCAAATCGTATGAAGGTATGTATTATGCGTAAATTGTTTGAGGCCAAAATTTGTGTTTATTATATATAAATCTGCTAGGAACTTGTACTTTGTTTTACATATCATAAGTTAATTAATTTATTAATAATGAAATTAAAATAATAAATTAATATAGAGTTATTAAGGAAGGGAGTTAAAGGAAAAGGGGGTTACTTTGTTTTTGTAACAGCAGGAAAGGAAAACAACAACGGCAGGCAGGTACAGCAGATAAGAAAAAAAAATTGCAAAGCAACGGTCGGCCAGGCGCAGGCGCGTGTAGCGCACGCGCTGGGGGTGTCGCGCATTCAGGGAATTCGTTACATCTTGTTACGCATTCACTGAATGCGTTACACATATTATTGGCCTAACCGTTCTGTAAAGCATTTCCGGAATGCGTTACAGCCCTTGTAACGTGTTCCTGTAATGCGTTACAACCTGTTTGTCCATATTAAATTTGATTTTTTGGGAGTTTCGTAACTCCGTTTTGGGCGTGCAATATATCGTTGGATTCGTTTTTCCGAGACGGATCTAATGGGGTGGTCAAATATTTTTTATATAAAAGTTTTGAACTATTTATATTCTCGAAAGTGTTTTAAATCATGTTTTAATTATTTTAATTGCTTTTAAATGCTATAATAAATCCATACATCATTATATTAATGTGTGACATGATATTACTTGAATGCTTACTTGTTTATTTATTTTTATATATGAGATATATGCCTATGTTTACCATGCGATGATAAATTTAGGTGAACTTAAATCAATATAAAGCGTGCTCTAGATTATCTAGAATAGGAATCATTTCTTGCCTTAACAATAATATTATGAATACAATCATGAGATTCTTGTGTTTTTGAAACACGTAATTAAATATGAATTTTCAATTTTGAGAGAAAGGATGATTCTGTCAAAAACAGATTTCGATCTATAAGAAAGGGGTATTAAGTGACGCCTCTTGACAATGCTCCCCCCGATCTGAGAATCATCTGATTATCGATTATTGATTTTAAATATTTAATTTAAAGCGAAGAATCTCTTTATAATATGATTATGATTGTAATATAATATAATCCCTCTAAAATTAAATAATATCAAGTAGTAATTGGCCAATGACACAACGAGCTTGTGTCGGTCATAGCCTTCCAACATGGTAGAAAGTAGTTCTTATTTTTAAATCATTGTCGTTTCGTGCTACAACCGAGGGCTTTGATTTCGAAATAAGAAATACTTGTCTATTACATAGAGATGTGTACATTGAATTAGAATCTAAAGGTCGTTACGTACTGCAGCCGTGGGCCGTTGGAGACTGATTCAGTTATACGAAATGTTGGGTTAGACTTGACATAGAATTTTTGATTCTGTCGTGCTACAGTCGTGACTCAATTATTCAAGAGGCTATAGTTTTATTAGGGAATAACATAAGATGTAAATGACAAGAGTTGTCTACCTATTGAACATTACATGACGTTTCGTGCTACAGCCGAGGTTGTGTGATGGAATGTAGGATCCCTATTCCCACTAGCATTATGAATGCTTAATTTTTCACTTAGGGGGTTGTATAAATTAGATTAACTAGTGGGAGCCACTTATGAATAAAGACCCGATTCATATAGTATTTTGTAATGAAATTGAATATTTGCTAAGTGTTGTTATGTGTTCATCATTTACAGATTTACTATATACGTTATGTCTTCTGCATTATCACTCCGGAGTATACTAAATGCTCACAAGTTGACTGGTCCTAATTTTGCTGACTGGCTTCGAAACTTGAGAATTGTTCTCAGGGTTGAGAAGCTGGAATATGTGCTTGACTCACCTAAGCCTACTGAACCTGCTAACGATGCACATAATGATGAACATGTTGTGTATCGTAAGTGGATAGATGATGCAAATGTTGCTCAATGCATCATGCTAGCTTCCATGAATATTGAGCTACAGAAGCAGCATGAGCATATGGATGTTCACACTATCCTTATGCATCTACAAGAGTTGTATGATATGGCAGGGAGGACAGCTCGATATGAGATATCGAAGGAGCTGTTCGGTTGTAGGATGTCTGAGGGATCATCTGTGAATGACCATGTACTTAAGACGATCAATTTGATTGAACGTCTTGGACAACTTGGTTTTACCATGGATGAGGAGCTGAGCCAAGACTTGGTCTTGCAATCACTTCCGGGTTCGTTTTCGCAGTTTGTTGTGAACTTTCACATGAATAAGCTGGATGTCAGCCTGGCTGAACTCCACAACATGTGGAAGACTGCGGAATCGAATTTTCCCCCTAAGAAGAGCTCTGTTCTTCTAATTGGTGAAGGTTCCAATCCTAAGAAAAGGAAGAAGAACCCTTCCAAGAAGAAGAACGTAGGTGAGAAAAAGCCGGTTCCACCAAAAGCTGAAGACCCCAAGAGCAAAGCTATTTGCTTCCACTATAATAAGGTGGGGCACTGGAAGAGGAACTGCAAGGTTTACCTTGCAGAATTGAAGAAGAAGAAGGGTAGTGAGACTATCGCTTCTGTTTCAGGTATGTTCATGATTGAAGTGAATATGTCATTAAATCAAATTTCTACTTGGGTATTAGATACCGCCTGTGGTTCTCATATTTGCAATTCGTTGTAGGGACTAAGGAGAAGTAGGACTCTTGAGAAAGAGGAGGTGATTCTACGGATGGGAAATGGGGCAAGAGTTGCTGCTGAAGCTGTAGGATCATTTCATTTACATATGCCTACGGGCAAGACTATTGTTTTAAATAATTTGTTATTTTATTCCCTCGATTGTGAGGAATATTATTTCTATTCCCATGTTAGACTTGGCTGGATTTTCATTTGTTATTCAGAATAATAATTGTTCAATTCTTAGAGATAAAGTTCTTTATGGAAGTGGTATTTTAAATAATGGTCTATATGTATGTGACGTAGAGCATGATTTACTACAAATTGAACATACTAATAAAAGAAAAAGGGATGATGAAAATCTCACCTTTTTGTGGCACTGCAGACTTGGTCATATTAGTGAAAATAGACTGCGGACATTGCATAAGGAAGGGTTACTTAACCCCTTTTATTTTGAATTATATCCTACATGTGAGTCTTGTCTATTGGGTAAAATGACCAAATCTCCATTTAGTGGACATGGAGAGAGGGTTGCAGATTTGCTAAGATTGGTACACACAGATGTATGTGGACCAATGTCTACACAAGCCATGGGTGGATTTTCATACTTCATTACTTTCATAGATGATTGATCTAGATTCGGATATGTGTATTTGATGAAACACAAGTCTGAAGCCTTTGAAAAGTTCAAAGAATATAAGCATGAAGTGGAGAAACAAACCAAACATAGTATTATAACTTTTCGATCAGATCGAGGTGGTGAATACTTGAATGGAGAGTTTCTAGATTATCTCAAAGAAAATAGTATAGTCTCTCAGTGGACTCCTCCATATACTCCACAGTTGAATGGGGTATCTGAAAGAAGAAATCGAACTTTGTTAGACATGGTTCGGTCCATGATGAGCTATGCGGATCTACCAGTATTCCTGTGGGGTTATGCATTGGAAACCTCAGCATATTTACTGAATAAGGTGCCTTCTAAATCTGTTCCTCAAACTCCATATGAGATATGGAAAGAAAGGAAACCAAGTCTTAAACACGTAAAGATTTGGGGATGTACAGCTTATGTCAAGAAAGTTGACCCAGATAAGCTGGAATCTCGATCCGTAAAATGTAGTTTTATGGGATATTCTATAGAGACTTTAGGGTATTGCTTTTACACCGATCATAGGGTGTTTATCTCCAGACATGCTACCTTCTTGGAAAAGCAGTTTATCCTTGAAGGAAACAGTGGGAGCAAAATTGAACTTGATGAAGTTCAAGAAGCACAAACGACTACGGTTCAAGTGGAAACACCTGTTCAGACTGAACAACCTTCTGTGGAACAGCCCATTCATAGGTCAGGGAGAGTGTCTCACCAACCTGCGAGGTATTATGGCCTTGTCATTGAGAATGACAATGAGTTATCAATCATTGATGATGACGACCCTATGACCTATAATGAGGCTATGAGTAGTGTTGACTCAGAGAAATGGCAAAGTGCCATGAAATCCGAAATGGAATCTATGTATACCAACCAAGTATGGACTTTGGTTGAAGCACCAGAGGGTGTGAAGCCTATTGAGTGCAAATGGGTATACAAAAGAAAGATTGGAGCAGATGGCCAGGTGGAGACCTATAAGGCCAGGCTCGTGGCAAAAGGATTCAGAAAAAGGCAAGGGATTGACTTTGATGAAACTTTTTCGCCTGTAGCCCTGTTAAAATCAATTCGGATTTTGCTTGCGATTGCTGCTTACTACGATTATGAGATCTGGAAAATGGACGTGAAAATGGCCTTCCTCAAAGGGAAACTTGAAGAGGAAGTGTATATGACATAGCCAGAGGGTTTTCTTTCCAAGGGAAATGAACACCTAGTGTGTAAGCTGTTGTGAACCATATATGGTTTAAAGTAAGCTTCTCGTAGATGGAACATCCATTTTGATGAGACAAT
Organism: Apium graveolens; assembly: GCF_009905375.1. NCBI lineage: Eukaryota > Viridiplantae > Streptophyta > Magnoliopsida > Apiales > Apiaceae > Apium > Apium graveolens. The sequence continues at coordinate 262,123,396 of NC_133652.1, read as the reverse complement.
CAAAGAGTTTGATTTTATCAAAAACATAGATGAACAATGTGTCTATAAGAAGGTTAGTGGGAGCGCGGTAACATTTCTTGTATTATATGTGGATGACATACTTCTTATAGGAAATGATATACCGATGCTGCAATCAGTCAAAGTGTGGCTATCGAAGAACTTCACTATGAAGGACTTGGGAGAAGCATCCTACATTCTCGGTATGAAGATCTATAGAGATAGATCTAGAAGAATGATAGGTCTTACCCAGGGTACATACGTCCAGAAAGTGCTTAAAAGGTTTAGCATGGAAAACTCCAAAAGAGGTCTCATACCGATGAGCCATGGAGTGTCCCTTTCTGAAAAGATGTCTCCTAAGACACCTGAGGAAAGAGAGTGTATGAGTAAGATTCCTTATGCTTCAGCAATAGGATCTATCATGTACGCGATGTTATGTACTAGGCCTGATGTTGCTTATTCAGTTAGTGTGACAAGCAGATATCAGTCCGATCCAGGTGAAGACCACTGGAAAGCAGTGAAGAACAACCTTAAGTATTTGCGAAGACTAAGGATATTTTTCTTGTTTTTGGTGGTGGATCTGAGTTGAAAATAGAGGGTTATACTGACTCTAGTTTTCAATCAGAAAGTGATGATAGCAAATCCATGTCAGGGTACGTGTTTACTCTGAATGGTGGTGCGATTAGTTGGAAGAGTTCCAAATAGTCTACAATGGCTGACTCCACAACGGAAGCAGAATATATAGCTGCAAGTGAGGCCGCAAAAGAAGCCGTTTGGATGAGGAAATTTATTTCTGAGTTGGGAGTTGTTCCTAGCATTGAGGATCCTATTGTGTTGTATTGTGATAACAATGCAGCAATAGCACAAGCCAAGGAACCTAGGTCTCATAAAAATTCCAAACATGTTTTGCGACGCTTTCATTTGATTAGGGAAATCATTGAAAGAGGAGATGTCAAGATTGAGAGAGTTGACACACATAACAACGTAGCAGACCCATTCACAAAGTCATTGTCTCAGATTCACTTTGATCGTCATAAAGAGAAGATGAGTATTAGATACCAGGGTGATTGGCTTTAGTTCAAGTGGGAGATTGAAAGTGTTTGTCTTAAATCCAATCACGTATGATGAGTTAGGAAGAACTTTCTTGTATTCCTATTTGATTTCATTGAAATTAATAAAAGACTTCTTATATTTTTATTATGAGCTTTATCTATTTAAAGTGTTTTAAATAAGATGTTCCATAGTTTAGAGTAAAGCTTCTAGAATTATAATGAGATTATAATAGTGAGATCTAGAAGATGATAACTCTAGACTTAAACAGTTCTTGATCATAGGATAACTAATCGGATGTTAGTGGATCCGCAAAGATTGGTACATATTATGCTTCTTCCTTTCAGAAGGATGTCTGTTCTCATAGGCATTTGTGTGGTGACATTATAGCTAGTATGTAGGTGCTTATTAGGGAATAAGTTCACTGAACATGACTCGATAAGTTGAACAACTAATGGAGATTACTCACGTGTCAATAGTGGTTCACTGAGTGATAGTTGTACAAGTGTCCTTAGACTTGAGATCGTTAAAGTTATCTTATATATAATGAACTGTGCTTTGGTTTAGTCCTTAGTCTCAAGGACATCCATTAGGTCTATTCTGGGCATAGGGATTTGTGTATAAAGATAGTTAACGTCAATAGAGGATCTACCCCTTCCTTTATAGGAAGAGAATATCCTATGTTATTCTTAGTATGCGAGTTCTGGAATCTCTGGCCAGAGTGTATGAAATAAGAAAGGAGTTTCTAATTTGCATTAATATGAACTTTGCATTATGAATAAGAAATCATATGATTAATTTGATAGGCCTGACACGAGATCCATGTCTTGTATTTAATCGGGATATTGTAAGGGTGGAAGGAATTCATTATACGGTAACTAGTCACTGACAGGTTCTTGGTATTCTAAGCAGTGAATTCATATTATCCGGATAGTCGCGATATGTTGAGAAGCATCACTCACGATGTAGAATAAATATAATTAATCAGTTAATTATATTTAGTGAATTTTAGTATTCATATAAATAATTAATAAAAGTTTATTATTATTTATTTCTACTACCGGAATAATATTGAACCTACAGGGTCACACCATAAAAGAATATTTTCTTTGATGAAATAATGAGAGAGAGAATTATTTTCTAAATAGTTTAGAAAAAGAAATAATGATTAAAATAGTTTTAATTATTATTAAAGTATTTTATAAAGATAAAATGTGGGGGTTAATATATATATAAAGATATATTTAATAACCCTAGGAGAGCCCTATAAATAGAATGAGATGGCTCATTCTATTTACACAATTTTGGTTTTGTGAAAACCCTAGCCTCCATCTTCTTCCTCTCTCTCTCTCTCTCCCTCCCAAAAACTCCATTTTATAAAAGCTCGGTTTTATGAAAAGGTTCATCGAAGAGGATCATTCTTAGTGGATACCGGTAGAGTGCTTCACACACTAAGGAGCAACTGCTAGCACTCAATTTTTTATAAAGCTTCGATTCACAAGGTATGGTTACGATTCCTTAGTTTTTCCCTTTTATAAGTTTTTCTATAAGTGCGGTATATGGTTTTTACGGAATAAATGTTATTCCACGCTTCCGCTCATCCATAAATTCCTTCAATTTGTTCATTTTTGCTCATATTGTTCAATCTTATAACTGCCTTGTCATTATATAAGTGAGAAAGGTAAAAAGATCTACATATAAGTTATCAAAATAGTAAGAACTTAGATATATCACTCATGAAATGGAGTCCTTGAAATTTTCATTTAATACTATAAAAAATAAAACTTTCGATTTATCATATTATATTATTTTCACTCAATGCCTTATTGTAGGAACTCGAGGAAAAAGAAAAGCGCATGCTTACACTCGTTGATTTCTTTGATGCTACCCACGAGAAAAAAAATCAAAAGGGAACTTTCTGGACACCTGAGTCAGCAAATCGTATGAAGGTATGTATTATGCGTAAATTGTTTGAGGCCAAAATTTGTGTTTAGTATATATAAATCTACTAGGAACTTGTACTTTGTTTTACATATCATAAGTTGTTTTTGAATGTGATGTTGTACAATACTTGGTAATTTTGTTGTTAAACTCTTTTATCCGTATTATATACATCATTTATGCATATAATTTGTCATACTTTTAAAACTAGGTATTATAAGATAAAAATTGGGTATCTGATTTAGTTTTAATATAATTTTGGTTTGCATAGGATTGTTCAACAATCAGAAGTTTTTATTGTATTTAATATCTATCTATTATATCATTAATATCTGACATTTTAATTCCAAAAAAATGATGAGACATTTTATTAGGGTAAAAAGACATAATTACCCTACTAATTCTAATACAGTTTAGCACTTTAGTCTGAGCCATAGTCGAATTAGTGTTTTGACTTCATATGTGTCGTAAGTCCGAGTTGCATAGCATGATTTGACTTCTTAATCTCCCGTTTAATTCCTCCGGGTAATTGAGACACTTAAATTATACCTTTGATATTGACCGATTTCATAACTTATGTAATTTGGGGCTTGATGAATTTATTTGAATTTAATATTGTATTTATATATTGGATGCAATTAGTATGCATCCACTCTTATTGTTATGTGCTTTGGATATCTGAATCTCGGAGTTGTATGGTTTTGATAATTTTCCTGGCTATGTAATACTTTGGGCATCTATGTATAGTTACGATAAAGGCTTAATTTTTTTGCCAAGTCTTGAGTATTTTGTACAAGTTACGTTTTTGAAGTGAAAGTAGATGATGAATAATGAGAAGGAATGCAAAGTGTCTTCTATGTAATCAAAAACGTAGATGAGTATTCTATTTCCCTTTCCACCACCAATCACATAGGTATCTCTTAGACTTGAACAAGCTCTTTTATATTATAAACATGAATTATGAATGATGATTTTAGAAATGTGGAAGGACTGAATTAATACAGGCATAGAGCCAAATAAGGAACGCAGGACTACTTAAACCTATCTTTCCTTACAAATGTTACTTGAATAGAATTATGTGAATCAATCATGGTAAATTGACTAAAAGCTTCTAAGTTATAGGTTTACCAAAACTTATAAATGTCCCTAACTTTTACGAGTCAAATGGACGAAATAGGTAGTAGGGTTGATCAAGAATATAGGGATTTTATGTGTTGTGTATATTTATCAGAAGTTTATTTCTTTTGAGCATAATGGTATGAGTTATGTTTTTATATCATATCGTTGATGTATATTGTTGTGGATTTATTCAATCCATTTATTTCTGTCTTCCAGGTTTTTTTTGTAATAGAGTGGGCTGGTTTGATGAAGAAGAGAATAGTGCTGATACTTTGTCCATGCGTCTAGCAAATGATATCATATTTGTAACAATTGCTTTTAGCAATCGAGTTTTCATATTCATTCAAGATAGTGTCACTATTATTGTGGTTGTCTGTAACACCCCTAAATCCGGGGTCGGGAATCCGGGTTGTCATGAGTTCCATTTCCCTTAATAACACCCAATCTTAATAAACAATCAACTACTCTATACTGTGACCCCACAATAAACACACAAACCACAAGTTATAGTCTTAGAGATGAATATCCAAAAGTAACACGAATCATTTTATTCCAAAATTATATACCATTACACCTTAAAAGGGTTTCTGAATAGATTTACATTTCTTTGCCATTATTACAATTCATAAATATACATAATCTGGTACATCAAAAGTTGAAAGCCTAGCCTATTGGTAGCTCCTACCTCAGCTACGGCGGCATCAACGCCTATAGGAAACTGCGGAACGTTTCCTATCCGCTCGCGAATCGGGAGTTTGGTCCTGTTCATCTTTTCTATCTGTTGTTGTGTGATGAAAGAAGAAAGCAAGGGTGAGCAGCAAGCCCACCAAAATAATATGTATAATGATTAACAATATATGAGCCTTCTCATAGTACTCATGAAAGTCTTGGTCAAAAGAAATGAACCAAGTTTGATATCTTAATGCGATGAAGTCGCAAAATATTCAGTATATATACATATATACTTTTCAAAATCTTGGAAGTCCTCTTCCATGTATAATATACACAAAGTTCCAGTTTATAACTGTATAAAAAATATCGTTGCAAGGTGATCTCATATATCTAACCTTGTCTCAACGTTTTTCTGAAAGTCTTTGATAAGCATAAGATAATCATTTACTAGATATAAGTTTAAAAGATGAAGTTACAAGATACTCCAATATACTTATATCTTTTCCAAATACTACTTGAACTACCACCGTTCAAGTTATAATTAGTTTCAAAAGTTCATCACACTGATGAGACTACAAGATAAGACTTGAATAGATTCAATCTTTGAAATATTTTGAAGGAAATGAAGTTATGATATACTTCATTAAGTCCCGATATATATATACACCTATATATACATACGTTTCCTGAAAACCTCTGTCATGTAAAGTATGAACATAATTGCAATATCCAATAAATTTGGAAAGGAAAGAATTTTGGCATAAACCTGATATCTTGCTGATCAGGCAAAGATACCAATAAGTAACCTTTTCTACTAGTAGATGGACGAATTCCCCACTGGTCATCGCCCTGGTCGCAATAGGACCTTATGCTGGACTGCCACTCAGCCACTTATACATTTGATGGACTCCCACTGAGCCACTTACACTATCATAGACGCCCACTGAGCCCATGTTGCTTATGCCGACTCGATAGATGGACTTACTTCCCGAACGTTGGGTAAGTAATCAATTCATTTACCAAAACTGCAACCTTGTTGCGAATATAAAATACACCATAGAGCCGGATCCCTCAGGTTTTGAGTGAGTATTTAAATCCCCTTTTTAAAAGGAAGATCTTAAATATAAAAATGAGTTTTAGGATCCGCTCTAACTTTTAAAAATCATTTTGAAGACTCGAAAACACTTTAAAAAGTGTTTGGAGTAATGCTGATTTAATAAGATAAATCAGTCCCAATGTATTTAGAAAATATCTGAATATTATTATTTAAATAATATTCACATAAAGAATAATCTTTATACAAATAATTGAAGTAGAAGTTGTAAGACTTATACTTGAAATGAGTATTAAATAACCAAAGATATACTTATATGAAGGTACTATCTTTATTTGAATAATCAAAAGTAAGTTTGATTATCGAACATTATTCTTTAATAAAATAAAGAATATTATTAAATAATAAGCGGAGTCATAATACCTCGAATGAATATTATAAATAATATTCATTAAATAAATAAAAGAGTCATACATCCTCAAATGAATATTCAATTAATAATCATTAATAATATAACTGAGTCATAAGCCCTCGAATGAATATTCGAAATAATATTCAATAATAAAATAAAGGAGTCATAATCCTCAGATGAATATTCGAAATAATATTCAATAATAAAATAAAGTTAAAGTTATCGAATAAACCTTATTCGATTAATAGTTTTGAAAACTATAACCATAAATATATAAAAATATATATATATATTATACTCGGGAACATCGACTCCCGGTTTAGAAATATGTTCACCTTTTGATCCCCTATACTAAGGGTAAACTCAATACCGCTTATCTCTAGCATAGGTATTATGCAACTGTAAGCATTTTAACCAACAGATATATAATCCAAGAATATGAAACAGGCATTCATATATACCATATCACATGCTACAATATATCGCAAGAATTTGCTAATATTAAATATGTATTTATCGCAAGATCATGCATATACACATATACATCACAACAACAGTATAACGGGTAGAAAACTTGCCTGAGCGACTGAGGGTTACAATGGCTCGGGACGAGTATGGTAACCTATAAACAACAAGTAAGTTGGAATTAAACCAAAGTCACTTGTAAATCTATACATTAACCAACTTAGACTTTAACGCTCGCTTTGCTCTTACTGATTCTCTTAAGTCACTCGAGTACCCTCGGCTCCACCATTTTTAATAATTTAACCATTATGAGTTTTAAGGCGATTCCTTCGCGAGTGTCTTACCAACTTCCTATTACACCTTACATAAATGTTTCATACTTACATTAGTCCTTTAAGGTCTTTAACCTATGTTTCAAAGTAAGGCGAGGGGTAAGGGTTCGTTCGCGAAACGTCGTTACTTAAAACGGCCATTTCTCCTAAACCGTTCATCGGAATCCAACGAACCACATCAAAACGAAGCTCGTAACATGAACTATCTAAACATGGTAATGGTCAAAACCTAGCAGTGAGTACAAGGGTCCTAATGTTATGAACAAAAGCAGTCTAAAGTAAATCGGACATTACGACAGCTATGTTTACGCAATTTCCCAATTTTATACCATTCCAATTCAACACCAAACCATCACCAATCAACCCACAATCACAACCCAATCAAAACTCCATCCATACTTCATCATAACAGCCCCAACAACTGAACATTAACAATTTATACTATTCTTTATCATGAATTTAAACTACACTTAAGTTCATTAATCAACAACCAAGATTTACAACTCCAAAAACATCCCAAAACCAACTAATCTCTACATACACAACCATCAAGCCTCTCATGAACTATAACACTCATATTATGCTCTTAACATTCAATAACAAAGCTTGGTTAAGAGATTATACCTTCCTTGAAGCTTCTTAACACAACACAAGAGCTTTGAATGCCTAAAGAACCTTGATCCTTGCTTGTATAACCTTAAAATTTCATAAAAATTCAAGAAAACTAAAGTTATTTCTTGAAGGTTACTATTCACCATCTTCTTCCTTGATTTAATGGAAGAGATTGTGAAGGAATTAGAAGCTTAAACTTATAGGACATCCATATCTATGTACAGGGAACCTTAGATAATTACCTTGTGATTTAACAATGCTTGGAACTTGATTTTTGATTTTTCTTCCTTTGAAAAGAAGAAAAAGCCGAGAGCAATGTTGAAGAAATGAAAAATTTTGTGTTTGCTTTGATTTGTTTTGGCTAGCTAGGTTGTTTTGGTTTTGTTTTTGGTTAATTACCTTTCTAACCTTGAACTTTGTGTGGTTTACAATCATCCAACAATTCCTTCCCTTTGTCATGCTTATGTCACCTTGCACATGTCATAATGCTTCCACTTGTCCACACCTTGTGATTTGATGATGTCACAATCCTTGGCTTCTTGTACAAGCTTGTCTCTTGGTCACTTATTTGTTTTACGGTTCGCTTATCTTTCGTTCTCGTTTATCGTTTAAGAGATCATATCCGGGATCTTATTACTTGGGTTCCCTTAACCTTTCTCAATACATTATATTCTTTTTATGATCCTCTCTTATAATCCTTTAATTTAAATCCTTTTTATCCTGTTACCTTATACTCAATTCTTTCTGTATCTAGTGGATTTCCGGGAAAAATCAAAGTGTTCGGAATTGGATTCTGACGATCTTTACATACACTTATATGTCATATAGAGTGCCAATAAAATCTCAGAATATCCATAAAAGAACCCCTACCTAGTGTGGCATGAAAAGTTTTCTCATTCAGCAAAGACACTATTCATAAGGGTTTCAAAAATTTTCCAAAAATTGGGGTTATTACAGTCTCCCCTCCTTAAAAGGATTCCGTCCCGGAATCAGATAGAAAATGAATAGGGATACTTTCTTAACATTGTACTTTCTAACTCTCGAGTAAATTTTCCCACATTGTGCTTCTTCCATCAAACTCTGACTAGTTTGATAACCCTTCTCCTAAGCACTTGTTCCTTTTCGATCTATAACCCTTTCTGGTTGCTCCCTATAGGTTATGTCTGGTCGCATGCCTATGCGCTCATATGCCCCTATTTATCTGGCATCCGAATTACACTTCCTTAACATTGATACGTGAAACACGTTATGACTTGCTACATGTTCGGGGGTAGGGCTAGTTCATATGCTAACTTCCCAAACGTCTTAATATATCCAAGGGTCCAACAAATTGTAGACTTAGCTTTCCTTTCTCTCCGAACCTCATCAATCCTTTCCAAGGGATACCTATAACATTACTAGGTCCCCTATTTCATACTCTTTGTCCTTTCGTGTCAAATCAACATACTTATCATGTCCATCTTGGGTTACTACCAGCCGTCCTTTGATTAGATCTATCATATCCTTGGTCCTTTGGACCACTGCTGGTCCGAGCATCTTGCGCTCTACAACTTCATCCTAACATAAGGGAGATCGACATTGTCTTCCCTCAAGGATCTCATAAGGCGATATCTCAATACTGACATATGATCTATTGTCGTAAGAAAACTCAATCTGTGTTAAGTGATCATTCCAATTTCTTTCAAGTCTATTGCACAGACTCTCATTATAGCTTTTAGCATTAGAGCTTTTGCTTCTCAATACCCGTTCTTTTCCAGTTCGTAATCGCTACTACCTTCCGTTCCTAATATTATACTGGTTATACTTTTGCTCGTTAGCGTTCTATAACCTTTTAATAACCACGCCAACCTTAGTATCACGAATGTGTTTCCATTCTGAATCCTACCACAACTTTATTACTCCTTTTTCAGCTGTTTCTATTTCCCAAAGTTTGATCGATCATATAGAAGTAAAAGAATTCATTGAGAGATCACTATGATCATGAACACTTGTTATATTGCATAGTTAGTACAGAAGGTGGCCAGCCTTTAGTACTTGACAAGCAATTAAACAATAGCTGGTATCCTACTCGGCTTCTATCACACAGATAGATAGTCATTCGGCAATACCTCCCCTTCTGGAAGGGTTGTTCTTCTCAGCTTATACAAAATGAAAAGAAGAGAAAAGAACGAATTGAAAAGAATTGTATATATGAAAAAAAATATACTGCCACAAAATATATGGCTTGGAACCTACCTCTGAATTATAGAGGTTTGTCATAGGAGAACAAATCATATACGTATATATATCAACATCAAGTATTATCGCATCGCATTTCACATGCTTAAATATTTTTGCTATTCCGTCCATCATTCTATGGACCCATGCTCTTCCTCGAGCTTATACACAATCACCTTTGAAACTCCCTCGACATTGAAAATCGAATCTGGGATCTCATTCTAGACATCATCGTTACTAGAATTCTATGCTTGCATCGCAACCTTCCTCGTATAGTCATACGACCCTCAATTGATAAGGAGGAATAAATATTCAATAGGTAAATAATCTACTTAATTAGTCTATTCAATGATAACTTATACATCACCACGACCCGATTAGTGGTACTTAATCTCAACATCCATTTCAATACAACTCTCATGGTTGTAATCGACTCATTACTCGCAGAATCATTGCTGCACTACTATGGTCCACCACTGACTTACTGTCGTCATTCATTTTCTATGAAATCTTAATTTCTAACCATACAGAGTCCATACATATCGTATCGAATTCTTCTAAGGAGGTAACATGATCACCGTTCATGATTCATGAAGAACACTCCTGAACTTGACGTACATATGACATGAAGCAGATAAAATTACAGAAGAGCTTCGATGAAAGCAACGATAGCAGGTTAATACCATTCTAATCATATGCCTTCAATAGAAGACTTAACTCAAAGGTTTGTTTTAGTCCTTTTGAAACATGGTCATGGCTTATTCTCAAGATAGTACCTTCTAAGATAGATAGCCCGCTCATGGCGATTACACGAATTAAACCTTTACCAAACGACTATTACGGTTGGGTATTGCACAGTCATCAGAAGGAATGTCAATCTTCCAAACCATAATACAACCTTCACGGATTTAACCATCATCACTGTATTCTTCTGGCACGAGCGCCTATAATTATCCTCTTACCTTTAAAGTGTCGGCCACCTCTTTGGCCTTTCCTGATAGTAAAATTTCCTTACAGTCAATGTCATTTTAACCACCTCCAAATAAATTTTCTACCTTATTTCAATCACTGCTTATGTGAAGATGTCTTCCTTAAAATCTGATGAGTAAAAAAAAATCACCATTTTTCCATAAGTTATTGCCTCAGTATTTAGAGGTTAATCACTGTCACGACTGACTCCCAATCATACTTAGAACATCTTTAATCTTAGGTCCTAATTTCCATGAACAATTTCGACCTTTACTGGTTCGATCCATAATTTCTCGTGGTTTAACACGTGCCTCACTTGGCATCAATATAATTACGTCATATTTCCTTTATCAACATTTCTATTCTTGAAAATTTTGAATTTTACCTTTCTCCTTGTAAAACCTCTAAGGTTATCCTTGAATCGTTCCTCCTGTATTCCCTAGATATAGGGCATATCAAAATACCATTTACTAATACTAAAACCATTGTCTATATAATTCTGAAAAATTTCTCCACTGATTCTTAAAGGTTGTTGTTACCTTAACCCTTTCCAAATCATACTGTCAAAACTCATACTGTCCCTATTAAGGGTGAAATGCCAACCTTTATGCATTCCCCTAGGATTCATTTTAAGTTACCGATGTTCTATCCTTAATTCCACCTTTAAAAGGTACCTGCATCCTTCCATGGATAAATCAAGTCATATATCCCTGATAAGGGTGTCTTATTCAATCATTCCCACCTCGATAGTATATGCCTAATTTCACAATAACATCTGTATACAAAATGAGGTTAATCAAAATGGCCTCCAAAAGATAACAACGGTTGTCCGCTTTTCTTGCCTAATCTGGTAACGATAACAAGGATGTTCTGGAAGATATTGGTTGTGTTCAACGTGAACTTCTATTTACTAAATCCTCATTTACTTTTGTTATTTATCTCAACAGTCATCTCAATGATGAGATATCTTTTATAACTGGAGTCTCCCTTTCTAGGTATCAAGCCACATGTGTTATTTAGACTTCACATTCTTGAAGGTCACTTCCTTCATCCAATTTCCTAATTTCTTACTTTCTTGTCTCCTCAGTCTATCAGCGTCTCATTGTTTATTCTTCGAACTATCTCAAGATTTCCTCGAATCCTCCCAACTTAAAGGGGGTACAATATATATATCTCTTATGCCTTCAACCATCAAATTTAACTCATGGTGAATCACCCTCCTCATGATAATTACATACCTTTCTATTTCTATTACTATGAGTCTTTAGGGTTTCCTCATACCCAACTCCCTTATCATTCCTCAAACTCTATTGCCTTTATATTCCTTTCCACTTCAGTTACTTTTTATTTTCCTTTCTCTTACAATCATTTCATGAACCCACTAATCATTGACTTCGAACATCACGTCATTCTGGGATTCGTGTCCTCAGAACGAATCTTGACAGCTTCTACAATCTTAGATTCATAATTCATCATACTCGTCCGCCTTTGTTCTGGCTCTAAAGCTTTTACATTATCTCCATAACCTTGGGAATTATTTTCTCGAAAACAATTGACTGAACTTTAATCATTTTATCATAACCTCTGGCTCCGTGCCTTTCTTGGTCTTTCACCAGCGGGTGGCCTCTCTCTTAGGAAGGTAAGTGACAAAAACAGTCTTTTGTGATTCGTAAATCATTTAGAATCTCAAATGGTTCCTATATTTCCTTTAGCCAGGCTCTTGCCTCGACTGGGTCAACCTGTTCCTTGGAACTCTGAGAGCTTAGTGACTTAAAGGTCATGAAAGAATTTCCTACCGCATTGTTTCCTCAGGGTGGTGGTTGGGAATAAAAGTATAAGTTTTGTTTAGGCAGGTCCATGAATTACCCCATAGGAGTACCGTCCTAGTGCTCCCTTCCTTGCTCGACTTCTGTTTTCTCAGTCTAAAATATTTCATCCTACTCCCCATAATTGGGGTCATCTTATACGTTAAAATCCTAGTTTTCCATTTCATTATGTTATGAGTTCCTTCTTTCTTGGTATTAATCTCTTCTCTATTCATTGGCTCCCTGCCTTCCTTTATCACTTCTTCTTGGCACAATATGATCTTTTCCAATAATTCGGGTTGTATTGCAATCTCAAACAGCTTTTCAGTACCGGCTCCGGTTACCTTCACTTCTATTTCTATTTTCTCAAAATCTCTTATCAATTCTCCCAAAGACATTATCACCTTGAGTCTCTCCTTTCCACTAAGGGTGTTAGCCACCATATTGGCTTTCCTTGGATGATAAAGAATCTCATAATCGTAATCCTTGATTTAGCTCTAACCACCTCCTCTGGCGCATGTTAAGCTCTTTCTGTGTGGAAATATACTTGAGCTCTTATGGTTTGTGTAAATCTTGCACTTCCATCCATACAAGTAGTGCCTCAAATCTTTAGGGCAAAACTATTGCCATGAGCCCAAGCTCATGGGTGGGGATATCGAATTTTATATTCCCTTAATTGTCTTGACGCGTACGCGATTACCTTGTTGTGCTGTATAAGAAGCACCCTAATTCCTTATATGAAGCGTCACTACAATTCACAAAATCTCTTTTTTTCATCTGGCAACGCCAACATAGGGGCCGCCACCAACCTTTGCTTTAGTTGTTAAAAGCTTTTCTCATATTTCTCTGTCCATTCAAACTTCTCAGTCTTACGAGTAAGCCGCGTTAAAGGGGCTACTATCTTTACAAACTTGAACGAACCTCCGGCAGTGACCGGACAATCCTACCTCTTGTAGTTTCCCTAACCATGGTCATCAATTTCTCAGTGGTCCTTTATTCATTCTTGTCAGGATCCTCCACGGGATCCTCCTCAGCAACAATCCCTTCTAGGACAACATCCTCAACCGCTACATCCTCAATATGAACATCATCCGGTCCTGCGTTAGGACGCTCTATCGGATCCACAATCCGATCTCCAATTAGCAATAAAACATCATCACACTGTTGTTCCTCAACCTCAGGGTTCGGAATCCCACTACCATATACGATAATGAACTACGCTTCTATCACGATATTTATAAGGGTTCCCATAAGGGTTTTAACAGTCAGTACTACGTTAGGTAGCCCGACTATGAATTTGGCAAGAGTTCTTATTATCTTAGTGAACTTATTATCTTAACGCCACATCATCTCTGAGGTTTATAACGCTTAGCTCTGATACCACTTCTGTAACACCCCCAAATCCGGGGTCGGGAATTCGGGTTGTCACGAGTTCCATTTCCCTTAATAACACCCAATCTTAATAAACAATCAACTACTCTGTACTGTGACCCCACAATAAACACACACACCACAAGTTATAGTCTCAGAGATGAATATCCAAAAGTAACACGAATCATTTTATTCCAAAATTATATGCCATTACACCTTAAAAGGGTTTCTGAATAGATTTACATTTCTTTGCCATTATTACAATTCATAAATATACATAATTTGGTACATCAAAAGTTGAAAGCCTAGCCTATTGGTAGCTCCTACCTCAGCTACGGCGGCATCAACGCCTATAGAAAACTGCGGAACATTTCCTATCCGCTCGCGAATCGGGAGCTTGGTCCTGTTCATCTTTTCTAACTGTTGTTGTGTGATGAAAGAAGAAAGCAAGGGTGAGCAGCAAGCCCACCAAAATAATATGTATAATGATTAACAATATATGAGCCTTCTCATAGTACTCATGAAAGTCTTGGTCAAAAGAAATGAACCAAGTTTGATATCTTAATGCGATGAAGTCGCAAAATATTCAGTATATATACATATATACTTTTCAAAATCTTGGAAGTCCTCTTCCATGTATAATATACACAAAGTTCCAGTTTATAACTGTATAAAAAAATATCGTTGCAAGGTGATCTCATATATCTAACCTTGTCTCAACGTTTTTCTGAAAGTCTTTGATATGCATAAGATAATCATTTACTAGATATAAGTTTAAAAGATGAAGTTACAAGATACTCCAATATACTTATATCTTTTCCAAATACTACTTGAACTACCTCCGTTCAAGTTATAATTAGTTTCAAAAGTTCATCACACTGATGAGACTACAAGATAAGACTTGAATAGATTCAATCTTTGAAATATTTTGAAGGAAATGAAGTTATGATATACTTCATTAAGTCCCGATATATATATACACCTATATATATACATACGTTTCCTGAAAACCTCTGTCATGTAAAGTATGAATAGAATTGCAATATCCAATAAATTTGGAAAGGAAAGAATTTTGGCATAAACCTGATATCTTGCTGATCAGGCAAAGATACCAATAAGTAACCTTTTCTACTAGTAGATGG
The DNA here is from genome assembly GCF_009905375.1 of Apium graveolens. NCBI lineage: Eukaryota > Viridiplantae > Streptophyta > Magnoliopsida > Apiales > Apiaceae > Apium > Apium graveolens. The sequence goes on along the minus strand of NC_133652.1, from coordinate 262,108,238 downwards.
ACGAATTCCCCACTGGTCATCACCCTGGTCACAATAGGACCTTATGCTGGACTGCCACTCAGCCACTTATGCATTTGATGGACTCCCACTGAGCCACTTACACTATCATGGACGCCCACCGAGCCCATGTTGCTTATGCCGACTCGATAGATGGACTTACTTCCCGAACGTTGGGTAAGTAATCAATTCATTTACCAAAACTGCAACCTTGTTGCGAATATAAAATACACCATAGAGCCGGATCCCTCAGGTTTTGAGCGAGTATTTAAATCCCCTTTTTAAAAGGAAGATCTTAAATATAAAAATGAGTTTTGGGATCCGCTCTAACTTTTAAAAATCATTTTGAAGACTCGAAAACACTTTAAAGAGTGTTTGGAGTAATGCTGATTTAATAAGATAAATCAGTCCCAATATATTTAGAAAATATCTGAATATTATTATTTAAATAATATTCCCATAAAGAATAATCTTTATACAAATAATTGAAGTAGAAGTTGTAAGACTTATACTTGAAATGAGTATTAAATAACCAAAGATATACTTATATGAAGGTACTATCTTTATTTGAATAATCAAAAGTAAGTTTGATTATCGAACATTATTCTTTAATAAAATAAAGAATATTATTAAATAATAAGCGGAGTCATAATACCTCGAATGAATATTATAAATAATATTCATTAAATAAATAAAGGAGTCATACATCCTCAAATGAATATTCAATTAATAATCATTAATAATATAACTGAGTCATAAGCCCTCGAATGAATATTCGAAATAATATTCAATAATAAAATAAAGGAGTCATAAGTCCTCGGATGAATATTCGAAATAATATTCAATAATAAAATAAAGTTAAAGTTATCGAATAAACCTTATTCGATTAATAGTTTTGAAAACTATAACCATATATATATCAAAATATATATATATATATTATACTCGGGAACATCGACTCCCGGTTTAGAAATATGTTCACCTTTTGATCCCCTATACTAAGGGTAAACTCATTACCGCTTATCTCTAGCATAGGTATTATGCAACTGTAAGCATTTTAACCAACAGATATATAATCCAAGAATATGAAACAGGCATTCATATATACCATATCACATGCTACAATATATCGCAAGAATTTTCTAATAACAAATATGCATTTATCGCAAGATCATGCATATACACATATACATCACAACAACAGTATAACGGGTAGAAAACTTGCCTGAGCGACTGGGGGTTACAATGGCTCGGGACGAGTCTGGTAATCTATAAACAACAAGTAAGTTGGAATTAAACCAAAGTCACTTGTAAATCTATACATTAACCAACTTAGACTCTAACGCTCGCTTTGCGCTTACTGATTCTCTTAAGTCACTCGAGTACCCTCGGCTCCACCATTTTTAATAATTTAACCATTATGAGTTTTAAGGCGATTCCTTCGCGAGTGTCTTACCAACTGCCTATTACACCTTACATAAATGTTTCATACTTCAATGAGTCCTTTAAGGTCTTTAACCTATGTTTCAAAGTAAGGCGAGGGGTAAGGGTTCGTTCGCGAAACGTCGTTACTTAAAACGGCCGTTTCTCCTAAACCGTTCATCGGAATCCAACGAACCACATATCAAAACGAAGCTCGTAACATGAACTATCTAAACATGGCAATGGTCAAAACCTAGCAGTAAGTTCAAGGGTCCTAATGTTATGAACAAAAGCAGTCTAAAGTAAATCGGACATTACGACGGCTATGTTTACGCGATTTCCCAATTTTATACCATTCCAATTCAACACCAAACCATCACCAATCAACCCACAATCACAACCCAATCAAAACTCCATCCATACTTTATCATAACAGCCCCAACAACTCAACATTAACAATTTATACTATTCTTTATCATGAATTTAAACTACACTTAAGTTCATTAATCAACAACCAAGATTTACAACTCCAAAAACATCCCAAAACCAACTAATCTCTACATACACAACCATCAAGCCTCTAATGAACTATAACACTCATATTATGCTCTTAACATTCAATAACAAAGCTTGGTTAAGAGATTATACCTTCCTTGAAGCTTCTTAACACAACACAAGAGCTTTGAATGCCTAAAGAACCTTGATCCTTGCTTGTATAACCTTAAACTTTCATAAAAATTCAAGAAAACTAAAGTTATTTCTTGAAGGTTACTATTCACCATCTTTTTCCTTGATTTAATGGAAGAGATTGTGAAGGAATTAGAAGCTTAAACTTATAGGACATCCATATCTATGTACAAGGAACCTTAGATAATTACCTTGTGATTTAACAATGCTTGGAACTTGTTTTTTGATTTTTCTTCCTTTGAAAAGAAGAAAAAGCCGAGAGCAATGTTGAAGAAATGAAAAATTTTGTGTTTGCTTTGATTTGTTTTGGCTAGCTAGGTTGTTTTGGTTTTGTTTTTGGTTAATTACCTTTCTAACCTTGAACTTTGTGTGGTTTACAATCATCCAACAATTCCTTCCCTTTTGTCATGCTTATGTCACCTTGCACATGTCATAATGCTTCCACTTGTCCACACCTTGTGATTTGATGATGTCACAATCCTTAGCTTCTTGTACAAGCTTGTCTCTTGGTCACTTATTTGTTTTACGGTTCGCTTATCTTTCGTTCTCGTTTATCGTTTAAGAGATCATATCCGGGATCTTATTACTTGGGTTCCCTTAACCTTTCTCAATACATTATATTCCTTTTATGATCCTCTCTTATAATCCTTTAATTTAAATCCTTTTTATCCTGTTACCTTATACTCAATTCTTTCCGTATCTAGTGGATTTCCGGGAAAAATCAAAGTGTTCGGAATTGGATTCTGACGATCTTTACATACACTTATATGTCATATAGAGTGCCAATAAAATCTCAGAATATCCATAAAAGAACCCCTACCTAGTGTGGCATAAAAAGTTTTCTCATTCAGCAAAAACACTATTCATAAGGGTTTCAAAAATTTTCCAAAAATTGGGGTTATTACATTGTCCTTATATGTTGGGATGATATTTGAGTAGCGATTGTCACTTGTCGCTTTGGGTACACTACCTGTATTAATCATTTCAGTTATTGCTCAGGTTTGCGTAATACATTTTACCTTCATCTAGCAGGGCAATTTTTGTTTTTTATTGCTCTTATAATTCCAGTAGTTTCCTGATTTATGCATGCCTGATGTACTTTTTTCATGGTGTTAAGTAAGCGAATGTCTTCTTGTCTTACGATATGCAGGATAATTTTTTCTGGCTGTCATTGTTGATGGTGTTGCTTTCATCTGTTTATGTTGCCTCATGTATCCACCTGTAAAATGTGTTATATTTCTAAACAAAATGTGTCTTCTTGGAATGAAATGGAAATTATGCAGATTTAATGGTTATATTATTTTGAAATTATCATTAAAATGATTTTCTTGTATTAAGAAAAACTAGAATAATATCTTGGAAGCTTTATTTATGTAACGAACGCAGAATGAAGATTAAAATATGGCAATAGGACTTTCTGTGTAGCGTGAGCTGAACTTGTAAGTGTTGCCGAGCAGCTCAATTATGTCCTACTCCTAGGTAATTGTATGTTCTGCACATTTTCCTTTTATTTTGCTTCTTCTTCTACTATATGGTTTTGCTTTGTGATCCCGAAATTTTTTATGTGTGTGTCTCTACTATTTCTTGTTTTACGTTTGTTGGCATTTAAGGCTCTATGATTTTGCTTGGCCTGGACAACAATATTTTGGCTTAATGAAATGACAATTGATTATGAATGAATAGATCAATTATGGATCAAATGGCACAGTTTGAGATGAAATGTTAGTATCGTGGTGTTGTCTGCACACTACTTATAGATCTTGCATTGTAAATTAATACTTACTTTTCTATTTATTTAGACTTAGATTATAATTATTTTTCATGTACACTACTGTACAATGATATTTGTACTATAAGCTGGCCCGCAAGGTAGCAAATTAAGATGTCTATTTTAAACTAACAGCATTTGAGTTGATTCAGTTTGTAATAATGGCAGGTCTTTTATGTGAGAATTGTTAGTGTTACTACAGCTAAAATGTTATCGCAAGTAAGATAGTTCATGCGGCTCCCTCCAAACCCGGGTCAGAAGTTTGGGGTCCACACACACACTATTTATAACCTGCTTATAACAATAATAAAGATAATAATAATAACAATATGCAGTGACCCTACTTACCAACTACCACGGACCGCAACAGGTTAAAGTATGCACACAAGCCAAACACACCTACTTATTACAAACGTTCAAATCTCAACTATTCCAAACTCAGAACTGAGTATTAAACATTATTACAAACTTTTACAAACTCAAATTATCCCAAAAGAAGCCTACTAGCTTAGCTCGATCAACCTGAACCCCTAGCTCTCGCACTGGACTGGGGATCCTCGGTACCAACCGGTTCCTTCTTAACTGGAAAAGAACATAAACAATATCGCACAAATGAGCTAACTAGCTCAGCAAGCCACAATGACAAAACTGAGAATAATGATCATCAGGTAAATATGGTTATGATATCAAGTGAACAATGGATTATGATTTAGAATTGGATATTATATTTTCATTTTAAAAACCAAGGTTAGGCTGCTGATCAGTCACGCACTAACCCCGAGCAAAGCACACAGCACTGCTCTAACTACTGGATCCAAGGCACACATTGGCCTAACTTGACCATTATATGGTCTGACCAAGAATCTGGTCCACAATTTTATAAAAATAATCCAATTCTAACATAATAATAGAATAAGCAATAATAAACAATAAACAGAATCATTAACAACATTGGACGTTCAATAATGAAATGGTTTCAATTTGCATAAGGGTCAAAAGAGCATTTTCAAAGCTTGGATGCTAGGTAATGAAAGAATTGGATGACAATGAATCAATGTTTCTGGGTTTCAAGAATTTGGTCTTTCAAAGCATAAGATACAATGGTTTGAATGTGTAAGCAATCTGGTTCAGTGTGTAATAGTTAGTTTGTATGTATTTGTGGAGTACTATCGTATGTTTGAGGTTTGTATTTGGGTACACAACAATCAATAGTCTGGAAAAAATCAGGTTTACGGCTCAAAATCAATAACTGGAATCAAGGTTTAGGGTTCAGTGCTTCAAAGCACTTGTAATATAAAACAGGAATATCAATTACTACAATATCTCGAGAAAGTTCAGAACACTTGCCTGGTACTAGCTTACTACACTGCACTTGCTCTTAATCACCACTGTCTTACTCCTTGACTATCTATTTCCCTTTCCTACGCCTTGCCTCTTCTGCTCACATATCATAAGCATCTATCAATATTTAACTCATCGATTCTATTCGACACATACTTCTATCTACCCTTCGTTTCACCCAAATCCGATTAACGGATTGAAAGTTACGAAATAAACAAGTAAGTATCGAATATACAGACCGACAGTTAACCAACAAGTCACATATAACACATAACACGTCACATAATCAATGGTATTTCATTTATAAAGAAGTCTCGGGTCTTAAATAGGCTTTCAGATATTTAAAATGATTTTTAAAACATTTTTCGGAATTAAAATAGATCGTTGAATCAATTTTGGAGTAATAAATAGGGTTCGGTTGGCCAATTCTGGCTTCAAAAAAATTTCATAATAATTATCGAGCCTTGAAAACAATTTAAAATAATATTTTAAAACTCGAAACTATTTTTCGGAATTTTTAAATCATTTTTAAATAATTAAATCTAATTAAATAATTAATTAAAATCAATTAATAATTAATTAAATCAATTAATTTTTGAATTAATTGACTAATTAATCAATTAAAAATTAACTGAAATTAATTAACTAATTAATCCAGATTTATTTTTGAATTATATATAATTTTTGGAATTAAAAATAATAATTTTTGGAATTTTCAGAAATTAAAATTGAATTTTTATAATAAAAATAAATAGGAAATATGATTTTTAAATATTTTTAAAACAGGAATCCAAAATTTGCAAGTTCTGGAAAGTTCAGGGACTGAACTTCATCATTTTCAAAACAATAGGGGCTAAAGTGCAATTTTGCACCCCCGTCGCCGGAAAACGTCCTGTCTCGCCGGAGACGATGTTCCCGGAATCCTCATACCTCCACAAGCTCCAGATTTAATCTACAATTCACCAGGAATCTAACCATACCATCCAATCACACAGACAACCCCTGAATAGGCCGGAAAATGGTCGAGAAGTTCGCCGGTTTCCGGCGAACTCGACGTAACTTTAAAATCACAACTCCCTTTGATTCAGACATCCTCTGTTAACGAACTATATACTAATCGATTGCAAATTTCATAAGAAACACAACCCACTATAAATCAACAGCTAATAACCCCTAAATCAAAAACCCCCAAATTTCAATTGAAAACATTCATACGGATTATAAACCCTAATTTCAAAATTCGAAAATCAAACTCAATTTTGAACATGTTATTGAACTCCAAATCAGTCATATAATATATCAAAATCATCAGGAAAACAAGCTCTACAACATGCAAACATCAAATCATACAAACAATCATCCGAACAAAAATTCATATTTTTAATAAAATTAATTTGAAAATAAATAATTTTTCAGAAAATAAACCTTGATTTCTGCAGGTGTATGGATCACAGAATCTGGTAGAGCTCTTCAAAACCTTCAGATTGGTTACTCGAGCTTTCCAAACTGAATTCAATAACACCTCCAAAAGCTTGTTTGATTCTCGAAAGATTATATGAATATAAGGTTTTTCTCTGGAAAATTATATAATTATCTGTCTGCAAATGATTTTGATACGAAATAAAATAAGGTAAAAGACTATTTATAATTACGGAAAATTAGTATCCCGTTGGATCATTCCGGATATAAAACGGTACGTTTATTTATATAAACTGATCCAAACGATATCGGTTTTCGGGATAATTATCCAAATTAGTACAATTTGTACTGCGGTCTTGGTCTCAGCGCCATGTTACACGTACTACGAGGTGATAATTAGGATAGTTTAATAAAAAGTTCCCGTTTATCGAAAATACGAGTTTTATTGATTTACCGAAACAAATATTGTATCGAAAATGTTGCGTCGGGACCCGCGCAGCGCAGGACAAACCGTACGCCGGATCGAAAAAGTCGAAACATGGAATATGCTCGGAATATTACAATTAGGTTAGGAAGGAGTTCTCGGAAGAGTTTCGGGTTCCAAAAACGTAACGACGGATGACGTCGGTTAGTTCCCGTTTTTATAAAATAGATTTTAAATACTCGGAAAAAGATTTTATAAATTTCATATGATCCTTATATATTCATAAATCAACATAAAAATAATTAGGAAGATATGATAATTTTCTATATTTTATTTTGGACATATAAAAATTAAAATACTCAATTAATATTATTTTTAAATATCCAACACAGATAACACAGACTTAACAATTAATTCACAGATTAGATACTGAACACAGATAATAATTATTTATTAGCAAAAATAATTAAACGATATATCCTGGATATTACAGTTCACTCAATTAAATAGTAAACTATTAATTAAAACTCAGATATATCTTGTCACTGAAATCGAGAAAGAAAAATATAATAAATTAAAGCACTAAAAATACTCTGAAGAACAAATTGTTGCAGTTACAGTTACAGAGAAAGTTCACCGCTACTTGCTATCACGACTCTGCTTTTGGATGTTCCACTCTGTTATCCTTCAACTTCAGCTTCTTAAACCACGTCCTCTTGGTAACACATTACTAGAGACGAAATATCATTCGCCAACCTGTATTATTCCCAAAACACACTTATTAGCAAGTGTATGAAAGACTTCTATGAATGTGTGTATCCATATTAGAGATAATGTAACATATGATAAATTTTACTTAACAATTCAAGCTAAATTTCGTATTCATCTGTTATGTTATCATTAACTATTTAAGTAGCGTAAAAAATGTGCAGCTATTTTGGTTATGTTGATGCGAATTTTTTCCAAAAATAATCTGATGTCTGGACAATTGAAGATATATAAGGAGTCCTTGGCTCATATTTACTTAGCGATTTCACTAACCGGCTATCATGGTTTTATGTTTGGACCTAGAGAATGAAAAAGTTTAGGAACGAGATGTGCGGATGGAGTTAGGTTACTGAGTCGGTGTGGATGCCAAAACGAATTCTGCGCATTTTCCAGGTAATTGTATGATATCAGCTTCTTCTTGTGTCATTTAATTTTACAGTATAACTGCAACACTCAAAGTATTTGGTTGGTATTGGGATTGCTTGATATATGCCATTAGGGTTTTATCAATTCACATAACTAAATTATATAAAAGGTCTTGGCATTTTAAAATAACCATTAATCATAATTGAATTGTCACCTGAGGGTTTTTTTTGTTTAGAAACAATCCAGAAGACCTGAAATATTATAAATATAGCCAAAAAAGAAGCGCATTAGCACCTGTGCTTTTTTTAGCTCAAACATGTTAGTTGATTGGAATCATGTGAATTATAAAAAACAAAGGTTTTATATCATACTCATATTGACTTAGCTCAAAGTCACAAACCACCGTTAAATTGCCCAAAACCTTCCAGCGTAAGTTTACAGAAACTTATAAATTTCTTTAACTTTTTACCAGCAAAACAAGGAAGATGTTTTGTTGGTTAAATCAGTTAAATGAGTTTAACATATTATAACGACTATATTATAAAAAAGTTTATGGTGTTCAACTTCTGGGACTTCTAACACTTCACTTTTTCCTAAATAAGTCGAATAAGTTTACCTGCTCCTCTACAGATTATAATATTTTGGTTACTTAAATGAGGTCCAAAGAACATCGAAGACTTTATTTCAATACGGTTCTTAGAAATATTTATAACCTGAATTGTTAATGATCCTACACTATTAATTATGTATAAATTGTTGGTCTAATATACATCATATGTATAATTATAAAAAAGATTACAATATTAATGTTCTAGGTCTATTATTAAGTTTCCGTTTTGATCGTCCAGATGTAAATATTAATATACCTTTATGCTTGTAATACATAGGTGGAAAAACCTTTATTAACACTCATCACAATTTCAAGACAAGAGAGGGTATTTTAAAAGGCATGCACATCCGTCCTTTAGGATGATGAAAAATAAAAGGATGTTGGGAATGGTATTTATCAAAACCATCAAATTTCTCTATGTTTCCATATATAGTTTGTATGTTTAAAAACCTGTTACTATGTCAAATGATTATGTTCCTTGAATCACTATTGCATTAAAATCAGTTTCGTTGGATTGTTTGACAACTAAATGATGCAAGCCGAAATATTATTCTTGATGTATATGGAGTAGCATTGCACATTTTTTTCGGTATTCACTTTATAACTAAATAGAAAATAATATGGAACAAGTTATCATGAAGTAAAGGTTCTACCATGATATTAACATAACGGTCAATGATGAAATTACTAATGTCTACAGGTTTTAAATTTAATTACTGGGTACTTTTAAGAAATTTTAGATGACCTACGAGGGCTTTGGAAATATAATATATATAAACTATGGTTGGGTGCAAGAGTTGGAGATGTTTTGAACATAAATTACATTTGGCCACTGGTCACACATAAGCATTATGTGAATGGATTGACTACAATTTGAACAGAGAGTATAAGTGTGGAGAATTCTTAAGTGTCAATTCATATCTTCAACATTCCTTCCACTGTATTATAACTTTACTTTAGAATATAAAATTTAAACCTCAAGTCTGTTGTTTTTTTCTTTTTACACTTATTTATTTAAATTATAATATATTATAGTATTACTGTATTTATTTATATTATATTAATAAAACTGAAATAAAAATTATTCGTTGTCAATATGGATGATTTTCTTTTAACTTTATTGTATAATATGTAGTTTAATTATAAATGCCTAACTTGTTTGAATTAGTATTAAGAATAAAATTAATCAATATCCTTCATAACCAAACAAAAAATTTGCACATTTTTTCTTAAAATTTGGGATACTAATAGATAGTTCAGTGAAATTCTAATATAATTCAGTAGTCAAGGAATTTAAATTGAATGAATTTTGAATAAATAGATGACGTAAATCTGAGTTAATTGGCATTCACTAGATCACTATTTACCGGACTAATCTCTTTCTAATTGATCTTCTTTATGCATAAAGCAAGAAGTAGTACTATTTTAATCCTTATATGCACAGTTTTTCTCAAATGTCTGAAATATTAAACTACACTTTTTACTTGTCTATAATTATAATGTAGAATACTCTATAACCAAGCTTTTTATGAAAGTAACATTTCTACTTTTCAAAGACCGCAAGGTCTATTTACGAACAGATGAGGCATACGAAAAATATCCAATTTGATTCAATTTTTGTTGTTATTTAGTACCTCGTCAGTTTGACATTTTATAATATAATAGATTAAAAATGTATAACAACTTGGTGCAGGAAAAATATATATAAGTTTTGTGTTTATGTTGATAACTACAACAACAGGTCGCCGTCCATGTTAATGAAGCTTTCAAGGCCAAGAGGGAAAATGATCATAACTTTCAAACTCCTCAAAGTTGGATTTCAAAAAAATTCTTAAGTTTGCTCTTATCTGGATCCTTAGAACTTCGTCTACATTATTACTATTGATGATATTTGTAGGCATCGACAAACCAAGTGTAATTGTTCTATAATTAATTTATAAAATAGCTGGTAAAGCCTCTGATGTTTCTGGGTAGACCTGCTCAGAACTTTCTCATGTATCGGGCACCTCCTTGCAGTTGTACAGGCTGTCTTACTATTAACTGCTGATTCATGACCTTTTGAATTTGGTGAATGATTATCGCTATTCTTGTATGCTTTAGATTCTACAGGGCTAAATGGCAAGCATTTGTGCATTCCTGGATTGAGCTTGCCATATAGAACTTGAAAGTCACCCCACGCCGTAATGATATAAGGTCATCAATTGATTCTGCAATTACCCTACCTCCGGGGGTCTCAGTAGTCCCACATGTATTGTCCAGAGAGCCGATTCAACAGAAAGTTAGACTAGGTACATCTTAACGAGTCTATATATGGTGGCCTTTCACACAAGACACGAGTACTGTGTCTACATACGATGCTAGAAAATGACCCGTACCTTGCACAGGTTATTATGCTACTTTATATTATTTTGCAACTTTAATTTACATTCATTAATTTTAAGAGGTACTTAGACTTACAGCTTGATCCTTATGTATTATATGCAGGCTTTACTGGTGAAGGGATATGATGAGTATACGCTAAAACACACAAACAATGAAGGAGACACATCTTCTCCCACTGCTTTACCTCCTATGTCACCCAACAAACGTCTGCGTGCGGAGGCATAGGTGGCATGTTCAATATCGAAAGAGTTTGGCACTCAAGCACAGAAGAAGAATAGACTATTTATGGGCGGTTGAGCGAACTTGTCGGATATTTATAGTGGTGAAGAATTGTTACTTCAGCGGAACCCACGTTGGACATCCAACCATGTTGTATGCTTATCCCCTGATCTTCTGCAACGCGCAATGGGAACTGCAGCTATAATTGTTCACGCTTATGATGGTGATGTTTCTGTAGCTCGCAAAGAGATCGAAGAGCATACTCAGCGATTAGCAACAGAAGTAATACAAAATGATTACATGCTTTGGTTTGAGTACACTCGAGTGGCATATAATATAGTTGTAATAATCTTTGCCGAATATAAGAAGATTATAACATATGTACACTTTGATTACATTTTAGAATTAAACAACTACATTAGCTCTAAAAAAACATCCATTCATTTGTTTATCTAAATACCTGTGTGTTTAATCTGATTGAAATTTACCTAATATGCCTCGTATAGTCCTATAGACTTAGTCGCATTAATTATTAAGGTATTATTCGGTTTAAGTTACACAGATTCATATAATGCAGTTATGTGATGGGATCATTATTCAGGTAGACATTATTCCAAGCATTAGTATAATTTACGGACTGTACAAGACCCTTTATATAGGTTTTTAAATTTTTTAGTGACGCGGAGATATGATCTGTAGTAAAAGAAAAGTGTAACATACTTTAAATAGTGTATTAAATTCAGTCTTGTTTGTTGCTTTAGTTAGATTATGATTATGGTATGTAAATTTGAGAACTGATCTACTTGATAGTTATCTAAGCAATGAAACTAAGTAAAATTTCTAGAAGAAAAACCATACTAACAATTTCTTATTAATAGAACATTGGAATATTGAAAAGAGACTTTGAATACTGATATTTAAAATTTTGATTGATATTGTAAGATTCACATGATGGTGGCACTCCCTGTATATCTGATGATGAGATATTTTTTTACGATGCATTTCTGGTGTTTGGCATAGGATTAGGTACTAGGAGTAGGATGTAGGTCATTTTGGTGTAGGATCAGGTACTTGCATTAGGATCAGAATAATGTTTAGTTGAAGTAGATAGATTAGAATGTAGTTGGATGCAAGGAAAGTTAGAATGTGGTTGAATGCACGGAAAATACAATACCCATGTTTTCCTTTAGATTTTTTTTTAAAAAAACTTGTGTTTATTTTATTTAACACGCTACTTGTGTTGTTTTGTAACTATTTATTTTTGTTAAAAGTGCCGATAAATTGTGTTTAATATAGATTGTGTGAACAAATATTTATAGAATTCTTGTCCACAATAGCTACATTTAGTATGGTCAATTATATTTGACGAACTCTGAAATGTATATATAGGGAAAAAATAGAAAATAATTATTTTTTATTTTTTAGGAAAATTAAAAAATAGCTTAAATACTAAGACATCGGTCATATTTACATGGTCATATTTAAGAACCACTCTATTGAATTTATAAATTTTGTGGGAAAATGAAAATTTTAGAGGGAAAGCTGAAATTTCAAATCTTATATATGAGACAGAAAATCAGTCAAATTATGACCCCGAAATTTCAAATTTATTTTATGTGACAGAAAATTCGTCAACTTTAATAACTGGTAAATACCACTGAAAATCCATTGAATATAAAGTGTTAAAATCCACGGAAATATTAAAAGTGACCCCTACAAAAGTCACGGTTCTCTTTCCGTGTAATTTAATATAAATATGACGAAAATGTTCTTGAATGTGACAGATTATATTAAATTTGACGGAATTTTTTCCGTCATTTTTAACCTCATCTCTTGTAGTGACAAAGCGATTCAAGGCAACAATTCTTCCAATCAAACTTTGTACTTGTTTCATATTCTTGGGAAATTTCATGTCGAGCAGAGCTTTGATCTTTGCAGGATTAACCTCAATTCTCCAATGATTAATAATGAATCCAAGGAATTTGTTCAATTCCACACCGAAGACAGATTTATGCGGGTTCAACTTCATGTGATATCTCCTCAAGATGTTAAACATCTCTCTCGGGTGTTTTACATAATCACCCGGTTCCTTGGATTTAACAAGCATATCATCTACATAAACTTTCATAGAGTTCCCAACTTGGTTCTTGAACATCATGTTTACAGACCGCTGATAGGTTGCCCCTACATTGATCTGGCCAAATGACATTTCAATGTATCAATACAATCTTCTGTCAGTGATGAAGGATGTGTGCTCCTGATATAGTCAACATACGAGGATTTGGTTGTAGCCAGAGTATGCATCCATGAAACTTAACAATGCATGACCTGACCTTGCATCAGCCAACTGATCAATCCACGGAAGTGAAAAGTTATTTTTTGGGAAAGCCTTGTTCATATCTGTGAAATCCATACAAATTCTTCACTTTTTGTTTAGTTTCTTCATAAGTACTGGATTTGCAATACAATTAGGATAAAAAGACTCTTTGATTAACCCAACATCTAGCAATCGGTCCACCTCTTCTTTCAAAGCAACAACTCTTTCCCCAGCTCACAGGATGTCGCTTTTGTCGTATGCCCGTCCGGCTGGGAAATATGTTCAAACGGTGGCAATCACCCTCGGATCAATTCCAACCATATCTGAATAACTCCATGCAAAAGACATCAAGATTATTTAACAAAAACTGAGTGAGCCTCTCCCTTGTCTCATGGTTTAACTAAGATCCAAACTTCAAGAACTTGCTCGGGTCATCTTTGTCTGATAGAATTTATATCGTATCTTTAATCGACCCCATTTTCTCTGTAGGCATAGGAATCCTTAGATCTAGATCAAAATCCAAATCATGGGGATCTTCTATATCCATTCTTTCCCTTGATGGAACGTCCTCGGATATGGGAGCGTCTACCTCAGGACAAGGCAAAGTTTCAGATATTGCACTCCTGGAGGGTGCGTTCTCCTTTGGAGGAGCATCAACCTCCCATAAGTATGTGTTTTCAACATCTCACTACTTAAGGGCGTGTCCTCCCCTCGGGTTAGCATTAACCTCAGGAGGGTTATTTAGAACTTGAAGGGATTTACTCCTCCCTTTAAGCCTATCTCCATTAACTTCTCGCTACACAACATCTCATTCGCATTGTACTGCTACATCCTCAAAAATGTTACTTCTTGGACCATTTTCCAACATCAAAATTGGAGTACTTACCACGTAAGTATTCCTCTCTTATAGATCTTCAACAAAATAGTTGGCATGAATTTCACCACTTGGTTGGGATTACATGCTTGTTGCGTCTTCCTCAGGGAGGCTTCTTCATTCGTATTTTCTTCTACAAAATATTTTAACAGCCTTCTGATAACAATCACCCGTGTCATATTATGAACCTCACATATTACCCACCCTGTTAGGTGTAGGGAATTTTATCATCTAGTGATGGATTAAAATTATTACTCTGAAAGCCCTCAACCAAGGTCTTCCTACCAACACATTATGCACAGAATCCTGATCTAATATCTTGAATTCTATCATTTGAGTAGCAGAAAAAGCTCTTTCCCCCAGTGTGATTGGAAACCTGATTCAACCCATGACTCTAACTGCTTCTCCAGTAAAACCATAGACATGTGCATCTTCGTAATTCATGTCACAATATGGAAATCCCAACTTCTTGTATGTACTAAATTAGAGGATATTTATGGAACTTCCGTTGTCAAGGAAACTTAATGGACATTCATCGACCCGATATGCATTACTTATCACCAATGCATCGTTATGAGGATGATCCACCTATTTTGATTCCCTTTCTTTAAAGGTAATATTAACAAAATCGCCCTTGAATAATTTTGGTGGTATGTCCTCCAAATTGCTTATATTGGTGAGAGGTTGATGTCTTACCTCTCTAGTATTCCTTTCAATACTCGATTGTTGTCACCAACCAGTGGATGCCCTCCATAAATAGCTTTAATTCTTCTGATCCTCTAGAAATTTATTTTTCAGGTTTGTCATCAAGATCTGCTCGTGGCGGATGCCCTCCATCCCTTTCCTTATCATCGTTTCCTCTGTATCGCTTCACCTTCTTGATAAACCATTCTCCGAGATAACCAGATTTAATCAATTTCTTAATCTCATCTTTTAAGTGGCGACACTCGTGAGTATCGTGCCCAGAGGATTCATGATATTTATAATACTTCTTCTTATCTCTACTTTGCAATAAGGTTAAATGGTCTGGCTTTTTGAAGAATCATCTATCCTTGTTAACCTCAAAGATGCGATCAATGAATGCAGCGAAATGAGTATACTTGCTTACCCTTTTCTCATAGTTCGACGACGGACTCCTTTCTCTCCACGAGCTCGTAACATTTACTCGATTAGGGCTTCAAGAATTTTGTCGATACTCCGGACTTGCATACCTATCCCATCTTTTTGCCCGTCCCTTTGAATTGCTTGCATTGTCATTATTTTTAGTCTCGGCCAGCAATTGCTCTATTTCCTTGAAAGACTCAACCTGAGCAAGGACATCAACAAAAGATGTCGGATCCTTTCCTTACAAGTGTTTACAGAAATCTGTTCTCACGCGCAACCCTGCCATGATGAAACTCTTCAGCGTGTCATCTGTTTGTCCTCTCACCAATGTAAACTTTGTGTTGAACCTCTTGAAATATGAAGTTAGGCTTTTATTTTCTTTTTGCTTAATATTTTCCAAAGTAGTGACTGTCGGAGCAGACTTCACAGCAGCTTCGAACTTAGTTAAAAATAGAGTTTTCATCTACACCTATGATGTAATGATTCTGGGTCCAAGCTTCTGAAACCACTGTTGAACACCTTCTTTGTAAGTGGTTGCCAAGAGACGACATCTGGCTAAGACAGGTACTCGATACACATCCATCTCAATATTAAACCTTTCAAAAAATTCCACAGGATTATAGTTCCCATGGAAACACAAGTCATAGTTTGTATTTCGATATCCAGCGGGTAATTGTGCTTTCCTCACAACAGAAAAGAAGGGACACAAAGCTTGTACAATTGTCGTGACCCTTCCTTATTCGAGATGGTTGAGTAACTTCTATAAATCATCCATATTAAATGTTCCATCTTCTGACATATTCTTTACATTGGGTTGTGTGGGTTGTTGTTAACACGTTTGATCACTCCCCGGGTGTATTAGAGGATCTTACCGCCCCTCGCCCTTAGGATGCGGCTGTGGGACATCTTGGTTTTGATACTGAACATCCCATTTAATCAAAGGATCTAATTGACCTTGTTCTTGAACTTCTCCATTATTGTGTGACCTCTCCTGAGTTTGTGCACTACCCTTACCATGAGAGCATGTCCTAGGTCCATTGACCGCGGTATTTTGAGAGATGACATGAATGATAATTGGAATTCTCCCACCCCCTAGAGGGCGCGCCATTGCACCTTCCTTGTGGGGATGCTCTTCCACGATAATAAGCGAATCTTCCTTGATAACCTCGTCCATAATTTCCAATCAACCATATGGAGGGGCACCCTCGTACTCGTGGTGCCGCACCGACGCACCCTATCTTCCCTTTGGAATGTAGGGGGCACACTTATTGTATCATAGGGCATCGTTTCTCCACCGCTTCCCCATTTTTCCATTCCAATAGTAACATCCTCAAGTCATCATCTCTCAACATTATACCAAGCCTTCTTTTCAGAGTTAAAGAAATCTTTCCTTTCTTCCCCCAGATTCTGAATGTTTTCCGCAAGACGACTTTCATCCATTGTATGACCAAATCTATGATGATGAGGATTTATCTGATTTTCAATCCGAGGTCTTTCTCTCTATCAGTGTTCTCATCAACAAGCTCTACAATAGCTTGGACGTCATCTGCATACTCCAACCGCCTCAGAGTGATCTGAAGGTTTCCATCATTAGCATGTATTATGCCCAAAAATTGGTATAAACTTTATTTGGGATAAGAACAGATAAAGTAATCAAAATTGAGATGTGAATGCCTGAAAATAAGGAAAAAAAGGTAACTTTCCTTTATGAAAGTAAATAAGGCGCGCCCTGTGAGTAGGAGAGGACGCACCCTGTATTATGAATGTTTGCTGAAGAAGTGCATCTGTAGATGCTATTCGCTGTAATTCAAATGTGAAAATACACACAAGCGTACGCGATCACAAGTAGTATAAAATATAAGTCAAGTTCATTCCCACAGAGACCGGTTTAAGTTAAGTTCAGATTATGCACCTATGCAATAATGTATGGTTATCGTTCAATGCTACGACAAATAACAAATTGAGTTTTAATTTAATTAAGAGATTATACTAAATAACATTAACTAATAGAATTAAGATTGAATTACTTATATGAGAATAAACATGGGATTCTAACTTCATAAAATACTTCATTCAAAGTCATGTTCTTTACCCCTAGCATGTGATGGTGATGACAACTAATCAGATAACACGAAACTAGTATACACTAACTTTCGTTATACGTATACTCTACTATCAAATATCCACAATTAAGATAGAAGTTGAATAGACACTAATTATGATTAGTCTATATATGTCTATAAAGATTGAAAACATAATGGTTTAAGAGCAAGTTATCTATCTTGATTACATAGGGTGAATAAGATGGTTAAAATTACCCACGAATTATGCATGTCAATTCATACATAAACCTATTCTAGCATGGCAAGTTCTAAACCTCTATATTCATTATCGCTTCAATAGATATTAACAAACAATCTTAGATGTCAGCTACACATCAAAGACGAATAAGTACAACCAAACTAGGAAATCATAAATCATCACACATAAAGGATTTAAAACAATTAACTATTGAAATCCATAGATAAATTCGTTAGAACCCCATGACAATAATTAGTTCATAATCAAATTCATCGTCACCATGTGTTCCAATGAAAATATGATAATAAATAATATAAGAGTACTAGGGTTCAAAGACAAATCGAAAAACAAGCATCCAAAGTATCCACTATATTGAAGAATACAAAAGTCTTCTTCTCCGTAGCCGTCTTGTGCTCTTTAGGTCTACACAAGCTCTCCCTTGACTCCTTATTATTAAAAACAAATTATTATTGGTTTATATAGGCTTCTGGATGACATGGGCTCTCAAATTCTTCAAAATAGACTTGAAACAGGATTCTGGCCCAAAAAACTGGCGCGGCCTCCCCACACTCCGTGCGGGCGTGCTCAAATTCTGCTTCTCTGGTGCGGGCGTGCCAAGCTTCTGGATTTTTCTGCAATTTTTTGTTTCTGCTGTAACTTGAGTTTGTTTGTCAAAATTTGGAGATTCAATAGTCCACACGAAGCTATTGAGATTCTCTTTAACATAAACGTGGCCTAGGCTTCCAATTCTGATCTCTTTTCAGCATATTTATTTAAGAAGCTCATTTATTCATCCAACTAATGCATGTAAAGCAATAACACAAAACACATCAAAAATACCAATAACCTGAGTCTGAAACACCAACTTAAGCTTGTAATGAAGCGTTCCAAGTAGATATAAAATCCACTTATCAGATGCTGAAGGTGGGCCCTCATCGGATGAGAGAGGCACGCCTTGTCTCCTAAAAGGAAGATGTTGAACAATTTATTAAGGATTGACTCCTTACCTTTGGAAGGACTTAGGGCGAGCCCTAGGAAGAAGAAATAACTTGGATGGGGTATTTAGTGTGGTTACTTGGACGAATTTTCTGGATGATTCAAGAAAGAAGGAGATTATTATGACTAACCTATTTGATGTAGGTACTTTATTGAAGAACTCCTTCCTGTAATACAACCACATGAAAGCGGTGTCCATGGTCAGAGACCTCCAGGGGTATGCCTGGACGGAAGGCCTCCTCTTATAGTTAATGAATGTCCTCATGGGAGATGTGGGGTAAACTTTGGTGTGTGCTTTGAGAGCTATGTCTCTGTAGTCAACGGGTGTCCTCGTTAGGAGACTTCGGAGTATCCTGCACTCTGCACCCAAAAGCTTGGGATCACTTGTTCTGTAATCTGGTAGCGGATCCTTATCCGGGGGACAAGGATGCGTCAAATATTTGGGGTAAACCACGGCTATACCTGCATCCACGGATTAGAGAAATAGCTGGTAGCGGAGGGTTATCCTGGGCTAGGGAGATGCCTTATCCGTGAAGTCTCGAAACCGTGGACGAGCCTTGGGCCTTTGTGGTTGGGCCTCATCGACGGACATTCCTAAAGATAATAGAAGACGGTTTCCAGTAGGCTTCCTACTGGGCCTCGGGACAAGATATCTAAGCCTATTAGGTTTCTTGTTCTCCAAGAACTACGTTGGCTTAATTTCCTATACATAAGGATATATAGGCAAATTACAAAGGGTAAGAAGCGAGAGCGGAAATAAGCCTCCACTAACCCTAAGCAACCTCAACCACCAATAATCACCACCACCAAACACTGTTCATACTTTCCGATGAACATAGTTCATAAAATTCGACGATAACTGTTCACGTTTTCCAACGAAGAACCGCCATCACAGATCTTATTTCTGGCTACGAACCTCAAAATTTGTTGCTCCTAAATTCCTCCTTCAATAAATTGGCGCTAGAAGGAGGGGCTAATCAAGATCTGCATCTAGGTGGAAAGATATCTCAATACCATGACGGAATTTTTTATGATGGAAGTTCTGAAGAGGAGTCTGATCATGACTATGATCACCATGAGCCTTATGTTCCGCCAATGACTGATCGCCCCATCCCGAATGTTGGGGGTCAGCCACCTCTACTGATCAATAACGCTAATTTTCTAGAACAACTATATCTCATTAGAGATGCTCTGAACAGGTTTGACTCAAGGCTAAGCACCGTGGAGCGGTGCGAGACCAGAAGGGGCCTTCGCCATAATTGTTCTGCCCATGCACCAGGGAAAGCCCCCATGAATCAGGGAGATGCATTGGCCGGTCGTGGTCGAACTGAAGGTGGGCGTATACCAATAACCCCGCGACATCTGAACTATTCCAACGATGTCACCCCGATCGTTGAACTTATGGACGAAGACGATGATGGTCAAGAGGTACCATAGGTAAATAAATGGGTAATCACCTACCCATACCGATCTGGGCGTAGTCTTGAGGAATGTGGATAAGCTGATTTTATGCCGGAGAATGAGCAACGAGGCTTCGCTGCTTTGAAGGATCGCCCGAGGATTTGCTTGGGTGACGATGATCTAAGGATGTTGTTGCTGGAATGGAAGAGAGAGGTCGATCGCGGAGACGTGATGCCCCATGATACAACGCGTGTGCCCCTAAATTCCCATAAGAATAAGGAGTGACACCGCAATGATGAGAAAGCTCCTTCTCGTGGATCGATGGATCTGTATGGTCGAGGATATGAAAGTGACCGCGGGAAAAAATCCCAAAGGAGGGAAAGAGGCGGAGGCCGAGGTAAATACTTAGACAGATATCATCGTGACAACTATCGTGGCTACAGGGATACCCGCATGTATAATCGAGCATAAAAATATAATTATGCTGAGCATAATGGTCATAAGGATGTGATAAACTATGATCGCGAGACGCCTCAGGGCCGTGGCCGAGGTCAAGAAGAATATATAAAAGGAAATCAAGGACGAAACCGAGAAGTGATAGTGATACCTGAGGACACCCAAAAAGCCAACCAACAACAGGCTCCTCCGAGTGGAGATCAGGTAGTAGTACCTCTACCTCAGCCCCAAGGTCCACAACCTCACATGCAGATTATCCCAGGCGTAGGAACTTTCAATGTAGATGATATGAAAAGGCTGCTCAATCACTTGGAAGGAAGAATAATGGCCACGGCTGAAATTCCTTCTCCATTCTCTGCTGCAGTAAGAGAGGCTCGGTTGTCGGCAGAGTATCGTAACACTACTAGAGATCTCTGTTTCTATGGAAGTTTAGATCCTGTGGAATTTTTGGGCCGAATCACTATAGAGATGGACGTGTATCAAGTTCCAGACTTGGCTCGATGCCGACTCTTGGCGGCAACTTTCAGGGAGAGTGCTCAGAAATGGTTTCAAAAGCTCGGGCCGGGGTGATCACTTCCTAGGACCAAATAAAGATTTTGTACCTGACCATGTTTCAAGCAGCTATGAGATATGCTCCGTCTATTACTACTCTTGCCAACATCAAATAAAGGGAGTATGAAAGCTTGACATCCTATTTTAAGAGGTTCAACGTTGAGTCCACCAGCGTAAGAGGTGCTTCGGATGAAGCCCATAGAACAATCTCTGGAAGAAGTACAAATAACTTCGCAAACAAGTCAGAGAGGCAGAGCAAGGAAGAGAGATAGATCTCCGAGCCCAAGATACCGAAGGAGTAGTCGAAGCCCAAATCAGATAAATAATACAGCCACAAGGAGGGAATGGAGCCCTCCCTCGAGCTATGACAACAGAACGAGTGGATACACACCTTTGGCCACGTCTATTGAGCACATCTTTGAGGTAAACAAGAACAGAGGGCTGTTTAGAAAACCTGAGGCTTTGTCATCTTAGAAAAACAAAGATAAAAAGAAATATTATGAATACCACGAGTCATTCAGACATAACACATATAAGTGTCGGTAGCTAAAGGATGAAATCGAAGCTCTTATCAAAGAAGGTTATCTTGGAGAATGGGTGGTGAAGGAAGTAAGGAGGCATAAAAATGGTGCCGACAGAGTAAGGGAAGAAGGAGGTCGTACCCCTCGGGGCTCTAAAAATGAAACTCTGGAAGAAAATAAGTTCGTCAGGGATGGCAGCATCTGAGCAATATACGGATGGAATGTGTAATAGAGCTTTAGCAAGGTATACAAGGGAAGCCCGGTTCAGACCTCTAACTGACATTCACAGGGTGGAGACTCGGCCACCCAAAGTATTTAAGAGGTGAATCCATGGACATCATCTTCAGGGAAGCGGATGCTCGGTGGGTGCACCACCTCCACAATGATGCCTTGGTTATTTCTATCCAAATCGGAACTAAGAACGTCTATAGAGACTTCATACACAATGGAAGATGAGTAAACATCCTCTACTACATCACCTTTAAGAAGATGGGGTTACCTGATCGGGATATGTCAAAAGAATATTTTTGGGTCTATGGTTTCTCTGGTGAAGGAGTTAGTCATGGGATCAATCCGATTGTCGTGTACCCTGGGGGAGAGTACGTTGTCCGTAACAAAGATCCTCAAGTTCAAGGTCCTAAATCAGGAGTAATCCCATAATTTGATGTTAGGACAACCTTTTTTTAGGGAAATAAGGGTCATCACTTCGATCCACCATCTTACCATCAAATTTCCAACCCCGAATGGAGTTGGAAGAATAAAGAGCTCTCAATATGACTCTCGGGAATGTTACAGACAAGTTATAAGGGACTTTAGGAGAAAAGATGCCTAAGTCGGAGATGCATCAGATGATGAACGAGAGAGAAGTATCGAACAGCTGATCGAGGAAATTCGGGTCCATTACTAGGTTCATCAAGAAAATGAATGCCCCTCTGAATTGCCTCCGGCAACGCTGTTCTTATAAGACGCTATCAGGATTGAAATATTGGAAGAAGAAGAGCCCCCAAATGACATAATACAAGCAAATATCAATGGGGAATGGCTCGAAGGAAGATTTGATATCTTACAAAGTCTTGGACAAGATGTATATAAGGTAGATGCCCCTCTCTCTGAGGGCGCACCATTATCTTCAGGAATTCCGAAAGAAGTTGATGCCCCTGTAATACAGGGCATGCCTGCAATGAGAAAAGAAATTGATGCTCCTCTCCAAGAGGATGCGCCTTCTCCGCAAAATGATGAGGATCATAATCAGCTCGACTCAGACCCACGGATACCAATGCCAACAGAAAAACTGGGGCCAGCGGAAGGCAAAATTGAAATCCATGTCGACGAAAAGGATCCAAGCAAAGTCCTAAAAATTGGATCTCAGTTAGATCCAAGATTGAGAGAGGGGCTTTCCATATTCCTCTTGGCAAATATTTATGTATTTGCGTGGAGTCATTCTAATATGATGGGAATTGATCGAAAAGTCATGTGCAATCGATTGAATATCGATCCCAAGCATAAAGGGATTCGGCAAAAGTGCAGGGCTGTAAGCGGAGAAAAGGTTGTAGCCTTGGAAGAGGAAGTAGATAGACTCTTGGACGTCAGGCTAATCAGAGAATCTTTTTACCCAGATTGGTTAGCGAATCCGGTGTTAGTAAAAAAGCCCAATGGCAAGTGGAGAACATGCGTGGATTTCACCGATTTGAACAAAGCGTGTCCAAAGAATAACTTCCCTTTGCCAAGAATTGACCAATTGGTCGATGCTACGGCAGGACATGCTCTGCTGAGTTTTATGGATGCATACTCTGGTTATAACCAGATTCCCATGTACGAACCTGTCCAAGAGCACACTTTTTTCATCACTGACAGGGGGCTCTATTGCTATATCGGGATGCCATTTGGTTTAATAAATGTCGGGGCAACTTATCAAAGGCTAGTAAACAAAATGTTTAAGAGACAAATCGGGAAGATGTTGGAGGTGTGCGTGGATGATATGCTTGTAAAATCTAAAAGAGCGGAGGATCATATAGCAGACTTGGATGAAATGTTCCACATTCAAAGAAAATGTAAGATGAAGCCGAATCCCCATAAATGTATATTTGGTGTGGAATCAGGAAAATTCTTAAGGTTCATGGTTAACCACCGAGGAATTGAGGCAAACCCAGCGAAAATCAAAGCTTTATTGGATATGAAATCTCCCACCAATGTTAAGCAAGTACAAAGTCTGACGGGAAGGATTGCAGCTTTGAATCGACTTGTTTCAAAGTCTTCAGATAGATGTAAGGAATTTTTTAAAGCGATTAAAAGCATGGGAAAAGATTTTGTGTGGACCTCGGATTGTGAAGAAGCTTTTCGAAAAATCAAGGAGTAGTTGGGAAATCCTCCTATGTTAGCTAAGCTAAAAAATGAAAAAACATTGATTCTTTACTTGGCAGTCTCAGAATACTCATTCAGCGCGCGTTGGTAAAAGAAGAAGGGGGTCACCAGTCGCCGGTGTACTATGTAAGCAAGAGGTTTCTAGATACAGAGATCAGATACACCAGCATGGAAAAGTTAGTGTACACCCTTGTCCTTGCGGCACAGAAGCTAAGGCCATATTTTCAGGGTCATCGAATAGAGGTTCGCACCGCTATCGCCTCAGGCACATTTTACATAAGCCGGAGTCATCATGAAGGATGCTAAAGTGGGCAATAGAGTTGGGACAATTCGATCTAGAATATTGCCCTCGCAGAGCAATCAAAGGGCAGGCATTGGCCGATTTCATACATGAATTCGATTCTGAGGTAGATAATAAGGCTATAGTGTTGGCAGAACCTTCCTCACAAGGAAATCCCCCTCTCGACGTGAGAGAAGAGTTCCCACACCCTTGATGGATCTTGCATGTTGATGGAGCTGCGAATAACAATGGAGCAAGGGCCGAGATTATTTTGGTTATCCCGGAAGGACATCGTCTGATGAATGCCATTCACTTCAAGTTTTACATCACCAATAATGATGCTGAGTATGAAGCATTAATCAATGGTTTGAAAATAGCTTTGGAAGTGGGGGTTGTGAATCTGATGGCTCGGAGTGACTCAGAATTATTAGTAAACCAAGTCAACGGAGGTTTTCAGGCCCGAGGACCCCGGACAGAGTTATATATGAGATGTGTGTAGCATTTTACGGAAAAGTTTGGAAGTGCCAAGGTGGAAGGTGTACCGAGAGAAGAAAATAACAATGCAGATGCATTGACAAAGATGGGGTCACAGATGGACAGTGTTCTGCTAGGACAATTTTTTTTGGAAATTCAAGAAATTCCAAATATTCCAGAAGTAAGTGTGTTCCAGACACAGGGGATCCCACAAGAGACCTGGATGACCCCCATTCATAACTATATTCCGACAGTGACTTTTCCAGAAGACAAGCTACAGGCCTAATGCCTTCGCTACCAGGCTGTGAAGTGCGTTGAGTATGATGGAGTGCTGTATAAGAGAGGGTTTAATCAACCGCTGTTACGATGCGTAGATCTGGAAGAAGGAAAATTTATTCTTAGAGAGGTACACGAAGATATTTGTGGAAATCACCCGAGGGGTGGTTCGTTTGCATCGAAAGTCCTTAGACAAGGATATTACTGGCCAACCATGAAAGAAGATCATGCCTAATCGATTGGAATTGAGAAAATTCTGTCTATTTTGTTACAAACATATGATTCATGGGGAGATAAAGAAATAGATCGAATCGAGCACATGTATGTAACCCTTCCAAGGAAGGGTAAAAATGACATTATATATAGAACATAGTGAAATATTCTATATATAACATATAACATAATTAAATATAAATAAACCAAATCCTATTTATTCTAACTCATTTTAGATCCGACCGTAATAGGATTTTCGGGATAAGGACTAAGCTGGAAGAAAAGAAGGGATATTGGCCGGAGTAAATGCCCATGGTCATTTGGTCTTACAACACAACTCCGAGATCAACCATAGGAGAGTCCCATTTTTTACTAACTTACCGGTATGAGGCTAAGGTTCCCGTAGAGGTGGGAGCTGGATCTCTGCGAAGGGATTTATTCATCAAAGAAGATGAAGAAGTTAATCAAAGGCTCTACTTGTATTTGATGGACGAAGCTAGAATGAATTCTCAGTTGAAGCTTGCTGCATATCAGCAAAGAATAGCAAGGTATTATAATAAGAAGGTGAAGTTTGTGCCCTATAAGGTGGGAGATCTTGTGTTGCAAAAAGTCATGCCGAATACTAAAATAGCTCAGCATGGGTTGCTTGGATCTAATTGGGAAGGACCATACAAGGTCAAGGCTATACTTTGGAAGGGGACCTATCGCTTGGACGATTTGGGTGGCCAGCTTATTCCTCGGGCTTGGAATGCAGAGCACTTGTGAAAGTATTATCAGTAGGGTGTGGCTTTGGGCCCCTCATTTTTATGATTGATTTCTATGTAATATACTAGTAGCAAATAAATTCCTCCAAGCATAGGGTGGTAGTATACATTACTACAAACCTTGGAACTAGATGAAGGATAATTTTTTCAAATAATTTCCCCATAAAGCATAGTAGCCATGGGACTGGTGTAATTTCCACACTAGAGCGCATTATCAATAAAAGAAAAAAGTTGCTTCAATTGTTTTGTTTACTTGGAATTTATACTCTAAGAGAAAGTTAGGGCGCTCCCTAATAGAGAAGTACCTTAATGATGAAGGAAAAGTTATTTATACTACACAAATAAAAGATATCCATGATGTAATATGATAGTTGAATTCCATATATGTACTAAGGGACGCGCCCTAAATCAGAAGTTGTAAAATCTCCTAATATCTGCTAAGACCAGAGGCGCGCCCTATGGGAAGGCGCACCATGATCAATATGGCTTGAAAAAATATGGTGTTACAAATGAAAAATGGACAATAATGGTGGGATTCATTTTTTAGCTTAGCTTTGAAAGGGTAATACGTTAGGATATTAAGGCGCGCTTTTACAGTAGGATGCTCCTCACACTTCTACGTACTTAGCAAATTTTGACAGGGCGAAAATAAAAAGAATGCGATTATTATGGTAAAACATTTGTAGAAAATGCTAAGATAAATAACACAGGGCGCGCCCTAAAGGTAGAGACGCCTTGGCGAATTTCCTCAGAATTTTTTTTATGTGAGAATCTTAAAAAATCACTTTCTGATATTAGTACGCGTCGTAAGAAAATATTTTCTAAGATTTAAGGCGTGCCTTAACCATGAAGGTGTACCATTTGTGTGGTACCTGGAAAATTTTACTTACAAAAATCACCCTTGAATACTTGTCGAAAGAAAGAAAGTTGGGTAAACCCATATAACTGTCATAATGCAGAATAAGAAATAGAAAAATATTTAGTCTTACAATTTTGCACAGCATCAAAAGAGGACTAGCACCTCAAAGTATTTAGAAAGTCAAAATTAAAAGGAAAAGATTAAACAAGAAGCTTGGGGCGCGCCCTCAACATTCTCAGTTGGAGGAATGGACTGAAGAGGAATCGTAGGGTCAACCTCAGGCGCGTCCTTAGAAGCCTCCTCAGTAGGTGCGCCTTCAGCTTCTTCCTCTTCCAGTCCAAGCTTTACCCTTCTTGCTTTGATCTCTGCAGTATATTCTTTCTTGAACTATGTCATTTCAGCAACTGTCTCTTCCCCAAACTTCTCAAAGGTGTAGTCAGGGTCGTTGGCCATGAACCCAACCCTGTAGAAATGAATGCCATTGGCAAAAGCCTCATCAGTAGTCTCCCTCTTCTCATCAGGCCACCCATCTTTTTTCTACCCTTCGAGGTATTTGATCCTCATATTTGCTTCTCCTAGCTCAGTATGAAGAGAGATAGCCTTCTTGTTGGCAATTTCAAGTTGAGAATTTACGTTAGCCACCTCATCTTTGAGAAAAGAGATTTCAGAATCCTAGGCCTTGATGTCCTTAGAATGGATAAAGTCTTTGTCCTTCAGAATATTCTGTAAAATGTTGTTGTCACCCTGTAGCCTTTTATGGCGCGCCTTCTCTTCCAAAAACTTATCCACCACTTGATTAGAATGAATGAATATCTGATAAGAAGCCTTAATTGGAGCCCTGCAGCATCCTTCAGGCTCATGGCTCTCCATTGCTCCACCTTCTTATTTGTGACATGAAGAGAACCTAAAGGACCAAGGAAGTTCAAAGCAGCAGAAGATCCGAAAGGCGCGTCCCTTGGCCTCTTGGGTGCACCCTGCTTTTCGTTCAGATAAATGATTTGCCTTTTTGGGACAGGAACAGCTTGAGGAATAGGAGCTGGAGTAGGTGTGGATATTTAGGCCTTGGTAGCATCTTTCTTTAGTTTGGGCTTGGGTTTGTCGCTACGACGCGCCCCGAACGACTTGGGAATCCTGGGAGGAGCCATTTCTGCATAAGACATATGAAAAATATTAGTGAACATAGCAACAAGGTGCGCCTACACTTTGGGGTTTGCCCAAACAATATCGAATCTGCTAATGAAGGCTCAAAGCATATGATATGCAAAGAAGCAGCAGGTAAAGATAAAGGTGGGTACAAAATATATAAAGTAAAATGTGTAATCTTTGAATAAAGAATCTAAGGTGACAATAAAAGAATAAGGTGCCCTGACAAAGGACGCGCCCTCATCCAGAAATATTAAACTAATATTGATGAAATACGATGTGCAACGTTGAAACTAGCAAGGAATTTTACAAACAACATAATTTTCTTAAGTCAAGTAATGAAGACGCACCCAAAATGGAAGGCGCGCCATTAAAACCTAAAATAATCAAACCTATAGGAACCTCGCTTTGAAGGGAGCTGTCTTCTAATTCTTCCTCCTCCTCTTCAATTTCTTCATCACTATCTATGTCAATGACGCGAAAGACGGGGTTACCTTTTTTAAATTTTATGTATCTACACTTTGTTCCCACTTGGTCAGAAAAGATTTCAACTCGCATACAATTGTCTTGGTAACCAATGTTTATAAGTTTCATCTATCAGCAGCCACCCTAAAGGGAGCTTTTGCCCGCCTTTTAGGTGCGCCCTCAAGCTCCTTCACCACTAGTTTGTCTAAATAAAAAAAAAGAGTTATAAGAGACAAAGAATAAGTACAGATAAGCCAAGAAAGGAAAATGAAAGAGGCGTGCCCTTACTTGGAGATGTGTTGAATCGAATCCTTATCCTGGGAACATCATACAAGTAGAAAAAGTTTTCTTTCCAGCCCTTCTCATGGTTGATCTTTCCAGAAAAGAAGCCTTTCTTGTTGTGCTGCTTTTCCATGACCAAATAGTAATATCCATGGTCATACTTCCTTAGGCTGAAGAAATGACTTACTTCGTCCATTCTGGGTTGAGGAAAACCTAAGTCTGTGTAAAGGATGAATAAAGCAAGGACAAATTTGTAGTTGTTAGGGGAGAGCTGGAGTGGACTACATCATAAAGTTCAATCAACTCTCTAAAGAAAGGGTGCAAAGGTGCGCTCATGCCCAATGAAACCAGCTTAAGGCTGGTTACCATTAGGGATCCTGAAATTTCTTCCATAGTTAAAAATATGGGGTTGTATCATGCTAAAAGGGTGCGCCCATATACCGTCCATATAGTAGTACTCCATCATCCACTCTAGTTGTTCATCAGAATAGGCTGAAGGAAGTCCAACACTGAATAGTTTTCCATGCTCTTTCCTGAAATGTTTCTTCACGGCTTCATTATACAGCTCGAAGTTGTTTCAATCAAAGTCCAGCTCACTATCAGAAACCTCCCAATATTGGAAAGGGATGGGAGAAGATTCGGTAGAGGTAGAAAGCTAAAGGGTGTCTTCATCGAAAAAATTCATCTCATCACGAAGAGGCGATGAGTTCTCTTCAGACGCGCCCTCAGGGTTAGGGGAAGTGGGCGTGCCCTGTGATTGTTATGGAGAAAGGCTTGGAGAAATAGCCCTGTAAGAGATCTGGGATGGTCTTGCCCCAACATTGACTCCAATTTCAATGCCTCTGTACCTATCTGCGTTTAAACTTTCCAACCAATCGTCATCATCCAATTCTGTTCTAACAGGAACTGGAGATCTTTTCTTCTGAACTAGTTTTTGTTTACCCTTCCTTTGAGCTAAAGGGAGGTGGTCTAGGGAATCGCTTGAAGAATCTGCCATAATCTTTCTTTCTTTGAACTCTCGAATAAGACGCGGCTCCTATTTTAGGAAATGAGGAGTCCTATAGCGTCTGGAAAGTCTGGCTTGAAAGAGATAGGTGGAGGAGAAAAGATTCCTAGCCTTGTGCAAAAAATTTTAAAGGGACGAAAAGGAGAGGACGCGCCCTCGTCTGCCAGCTATACAAAACAAATAAAAGAATTTGTCTAAGGGCGGGTACAATTCAGAAAAAGGAGAAGAAAACTTGAAAAGCAAATGATAGAAGACATGTATTGAGAAGATAGCATGTCTCATTCAGAATTGGTATATATTGGATTAGATTAAAAATCATCTATTTTATTAAGTTCCAAAGGCGCGCCCCGTGTAAAGAATGCACGCCCAGTAGAAGTTATGTCTATTATAACAAGGTAAGAAGGTTACCTAAAAGGAAAGGAAGGCGCGCCCTATCACAGACTGGAAGACAAAAGGAAATGCGGAGTAAGGTGTGCCTTGACAGGGAAAGTTGTGTTTTATACTTAAAATCTAGATACGCTAGTAGTGGATAAAGGGAGATGGCGCACCCTACGTTGTAGGTGCGCCCAAGATAAATTCTGCGATATATGTGTTCTAAACCCAATAGTGAGCAAAAGAATACTAAATGGTTGTAATTCTCAAAAACATGAATTTGAAATTCGAAATCATGAAATTACAGATCTAAAACTACAAAACTCATATATATATATACAGATATACATACAAGTATACTGTTATTCCCTAACAATACAACAAGAATTACAGAAGGGGGTTGAATGTAATTCTGGCTTCTTTTTCTGATTTTAAAAATGTTCTAACTTAATACATATAACAGTGTTTGATTTGCTAAAGTGTGGAATAGAAAAATAATTGATATCAAAACACTAAGTAATAAAATACAAGGTTTTAAAACTTTCTTGTGGATATGAATGTATCCACCAGATATATATATATATATATATATATATATCAGAATGAGAACTCTGTGAAGCTTTGTATAGCTCACAACTGCTTTATAAGTTGAACAATCAAACTACAGAGAAATTCTTACAAGTACAGCCTTATCTGTTTCTCTGAGAAATATATTTGATTTGTTAAAATGTTCTACTTGCTACTCTTGGTTTATATATCACCAAGTTAAATGATAGTAAGACAAGATAATAAAACAAAACATATCTAGCCTAACTCCATGCTGCTTCACTACTCTATTCCAGCATCTTTGAATATCTTCACATTTACATGGAAATGGTAATGCTTCTTTGTTCTCAAAATCCTGCATAACAGGATGCCACATTCATTTTGCAAACACCCAACGCATGTGACTGTGTTGTCACTGTCAACAGCTATTTTGAATTTGATCATCCATCGGGACTATGTTGGTCATCCGTCGGGAGTTTTGTTGATCATCCGTCGGGAGTCTTGTTGATCATCCATCGGGAGTTTATCTGCCACTTGACTCTATTTTACTTATACAGAATTACAAGACATCTCATATTTAAAATTAGTCAACCTATTATGTATATCAATCTAGTAGTCAATATGACTTAGAGAACCCTACACAATCTACCAGACTAAAACATGTTGTATGCAGAAATGAGTTACAGTACTTATTTATTACATAAGCTACACTCTCGATGGATGTCAAATTGTCATCCGTCGGGACTATAAAGTTCATCCGTCGGGACTATATTAGATCATCCGTCGAGAGCTACAAATTTCACTAAGTTAAATCTACTTAGGTGTTTTGTTTAACTTATCATCAAGTTCACAACATATTCCTAATAATCTCCCCCAATTTATGTCTACTAGAATTGTAGCCATAAATTAAGAGAAACTTGATGATAACAAAACACACCAAGGATACAAATAAAAAGATAGTAGATAAAACTGATAAGTGCTATAATTTTATTGAAAATTGAACAAAACAAAGAGTTCTCACAATCATTGTCAAGCTGCTCCTCTAGTCTGAGCAGATGATTCTATTTCCTTGATTGTCTGGATTTCTTCCCAAGCTTCCTGTTATTTTCTTCTATTTGATTCTGGAGTTTTCTGTGGAATTCAAGTTCATCAGCTTTAGATAAATCCATTTTTTCTTAAATTTCCAATAGAGTCTCATTGCTAGAGATACTCAATTGGTCATCCAGTCTGAAGAATCTCCTAACACATTTATCTTCCATGAATTCCATCAGCCAATGAGGCCTCAAATGCACTCTTTTTCCCGTGAAGGGAATTGATAGAATTTTTGGGAGTGCATCTTTGGCTCTATTGCTCCTTAGATATTCTATTT
Organism: Apium graveolens; assembly: GCF_009905375.1. NCBI lineage: Eukaryota > Viridiplantae > Streptophyta > Magnoliopsida > Apiales > Apiaceae > Apium > Apium graveolens. The sequence goes on along the minus strand of NC_133652.1, from coordinate 262,075,903 downwards.
TCTTTAGGACTATTCTCCTTGCAGTCATATTAAATCCAAAGTTCTTCTAGAAGGATGAGTAGACCTTTATCAGTACAGATTGGCTTTTTTGAAGAATCCTGTGAAGTGGCCATGTGATTTCTTTCCCTCCCTTGTACTTGAACACCAGCCTTTCAGGAAGATGTCTATGAGCATCAATTCCTCTTAATTCTTCCAATTCCTCCAAGTAGAGGTTTATCTCAGAAAACTCCTTGATGTCACAGATGTATAAGAGATCTCCCTTGTTGACTGTACGTTGAGATTTTGTTAGGGTCTTGGATATTAGAATTACAGGCTTCACTTTCTTGATTGCTCTAGTCTTTGTTTTCTTTGGCTTGTTGAAGATAGGTAAATTTAGTTCAGGAATTGGCATACTTTCCTAGTCTATTGGCTCATCCTTGGGAATAATAGGCTCACAATGAAAGTTCTTTGTTGGATCCACCTTGAATTCCTCATTTGCCACTGAGGGCTTGGATGTTTGAGTTGAAGTTGTAGACTGTTTGGGAATATAGTCTTCCATTTCCTCATCACTGAAGTCCAATTTTCTATTGATTCTTTGCTTGTTTCTTGGTTTCTTTGTCTGTTGAGGTTCATTCTGCACTTTTTGATCCTAAGTTTCAGTTTCCACAGTTGGTTTTTCAGAAATATCAGTTGTAGCTTTCACAGCTTGAAGCTTGGCTACTATAGCAGCTTGCTCTTTCTCCTGTTTGAGCTTCTTAGCATCTATAACAGCTTGCCTCTTTTTTTTGCTTAATTCTTTATTTTTCTTCCCTCTTTGCTGCTGCAAACTGAGGATGTCTAGCCACCATACAAATCTCTTTTCCATTCCTGTACATTTTGGCAATTCTTTTCTTTTGCACTGAATCAGATGGATCTTTGTAGAATGCTATGGACCTTGCCAACAGCTTCTTTTCATCTGGCCTAGGTGTAACGACCGAGAATTTTGCGTCGTAATTAAGAAAGTAAAGTATGTGTTATGTGATGAGATTATGTGATTAAGCGGTGATTATTTGTCTTATCTGTATACTAGAGTTAAAGAGCGTGGATAAAAACGTTCCAATTTAAAGAGTCAGCTTAGAAGTCGAGCTGTGGTGTCGGGTCGTCAAGTAGACGGAACCCGTCCTAATATGGAATTAAATAATATAAAATATGAATTATATGTGAAGTAAAGTATTTTGTCTTAAGAGACGTGTTGATTGGCAAAGATAATGAGAAGCGTAATCGAAACGCTGAGCGTCGGGCCGTCAGGCTAAACGTGACCCGGTACGCGTAAAAGATGATAAAGATTAAAGAGGGATAGATTCTATGATCAGACCTGAGTCGTTATATGAATATATGTGTGTGATTGCTTGACTGTGTGCATGACTATGTGTTCTGTGTCAATTTTGTGAATTTTAAAGGAATTACGTGATTTAAGTAAAGGTTTAATTAACCTTCGCACATTTTTATAAAATCATCCGAGTAAGATAAAAATATGGGATTTGTTCTGTTATCCTTGTAAAGACCTTAGAGACTTTATAAAAATAATAAGTGAATTTGATTGTGGATCTTTGCATTTTTAAATTGATTTTAAGTGGAAAATGTATTTATTAAAGCAAGTTTGCGAAATTCATATAAAATCAATCGTTCGCTCAAATTCTTAATATGAGTAATGGATAAAAAGCTAATTTCGAGACCTACGTGTTAAAATTGTCATTTTCAATAATTCTCGACTTCCCGAGAGAGATATATTTTATATTTGAATTTTGTTGCATTTAAATAAAAAGAGAAAGTATGTGTGAGTCAAAAAGGAATTATTAAATTCCCATCTTGCCCTTGCTTTGGTGGAGTATAAATCAACCTCTTCCTCCCCATTTTCTTCTTTCTTTCCCGAGCACTCATTCTCTCTTCTCTCTTTTTCTTTCTTTCTCCCGAACACACTCTCTCTCACTCCCTCTCGGCTCTCTCATCTCTCACCTCTCTCACTCGCATGCAACCATTAAAACACACTCAAACACTGAGATATTGCTTCCATTAGTTGTTATTCTTGGTATATACTTCAATTCCTACTTGCATGTAAGTGATTATAAAGGTTTTGTTGAAGTGATCACTATGGTTGTGTTTAAGAAAAACAATTTCTTGAAGCATAACTATAAGAGTGATTTTAAGAGGTTTTGGAGGTCATAAACTCGAGAAGAGATCCGTCATGGACTCTCTCAAGTTCGACCACCACCGGCCATGATCCAAAGGAGAGCCGGTGGGTTTTCCATGATGTGATTGTTGGATTTTAATGTTGCATCTTATGGTTTCTTGAAAGCTTGAAAATGGGTTTTGTTTCTTTTGTTGAAAATTGAGTATGTGATTGGTAAAATGATTTCCTTGATTGTAAAATGAATGTGTGCATATGATTGTTGCTTAGAAAATCAAAATTTATAATTTGCATGTGAGTTTTTGCTTCGGCTTTATGCTAATAAAAAGGGAAATTGAATTTTGTGACTTGATCTTGGTATGAACTAAGCTTAATTAGTAGGAAATAGAGTTGCATGTTGATTTAAAAGAGGAGTTAGTGATGCATGTCAATGTTTGATTCTTGGATTGTGAATTTTGAATGTTTGCCGAATGGAAAATGGGTTTAAAAGAGATTGATTTGTGATTAAGTGAATGCATGCATTGAATAATTTGATTAAGGTTGAGTCATTAGGTGATGTTTGGCTTTGTGCTTCGGAAATCTTGATGAAAATGAGTTAAATGACTAAGTTAAGGCTTAAAACAAGTTGAAAATGTCATATAGGACTTTGCATGTCAAGATTGATCTTTGTATGTGTGTTTTCTTGATAAACCCGAATGGGTTGAATCTTTAAAGTGGTTTGTTGTGAGTAGACTTGATTAAAGTAATGATGGATGGTGATTAGATTAATAAGGAATGAATTATTGTTGCATGCTAAGTTTAGGTTCGAATTTTTGAGTTAATAAGAAAGGAAATTGAATTTGGTGAGATAATCTTGGTAAACACTAAGTTTGTATGATTTAAAAGCAATTGCATGATAGTTTTAAAGGAGATCAATGAGTGCATGCTAGTAATTAGTCTTTGAATTGAAAATTATGTTCTTGCCGAATGAAAACAAGATAAAAAGGGGATAACTTGGTGATTAAGTGTATGCATGTTGATTTGATGGATTGATTAAGTTGAAATCACTAAGTAGTGCATGGTTTGGTGACTTAATGAATGGAATGATTTAATAGGGGATTAAAACAAGAAAGAAATGTGGTATATAACCTTGCATGTCAAAATCTATTTTTGCATGTTTGATTCTTGATTGTGATAAGTGTTAAGGCCGAATAGGCCATAAGAAATAAAGGTCAAAACTTGATTTTGGTAATTGAAAGAATGATTGAGTGTTATATGTGAAAATCTTTGATTTTGCTTGATTGGATTGTTGTTTTGGTTCGAATTAAGGAATAAAAGAAAAGGGAATTAAGTCGATTGATATAAGTGATAGTATGCACGTAAATGTTTGGTTGTAAATGGGTCTAGTACTCGTAAAAGAGTCGTGTTAGTGTAATTTGAGAAATAGCCTAGGTCAAGCTAGTACGCTTTGATTGCTAGGAATATAAGGATATAAAAACTACGAGAAAGGATTGTGCTATGTGCTATATGCTGTGTGCTTATTTGTATAAGCTATATTCGTATGCTCGAGTCAAAGATATAATCGAGTTATCGTATAGAGAGATCGTTCCGGGAACGAGAGTTGGGAATCTAATTAAGATTTCTGGTTTTTATTGTAGATTCGGAGCGTGAGGGCATTCGGGCTAGGAAAGGGAAAAGTATACTAGGTGGTAGTAGTTCAACCCTCAGGAAAGCAATTTCAGGCAAGTAACTCTGATTACTTGTGTAAATGATTATAAAGGAAATGTGGTTCATACCATGTAGAGTATTGAACTGTTAAAGTATAAAACCCTTGCTTTATGAAACCCTGATATTGATTTGAAGTACCCTTGTTCTTGATAACCTGTTATTTATAATCCTATTAATTTCACCCTTTGATAATCTGCCTTTCTGTTCCAGTTTCCTATAATGCCATGAATCATATTTAACCTTTAATTATCTTGGATAACTCTGTTAATGATACCCTATTTCTCTTGATCGCCCTAATGATCCCTAAGTTATTACTGATCCTTCAAATTTAGTGCCTTATTATCCTTGATACGGAATTCTTGAGAATTGTTCCTTGCGTATCTTTGATTCACTCCCTGAACTTTGTTTCTTTAAAATCTCAATTAAGAATGAGTTTCGACTTGAAAGAGTCCGAATGATTTCAAATGCTTGGTAATGATAAAATGGATTTTAGAAAACCTATTTGTTTTTCCAACTCAAGTTTTTCCGAATGAATTCCTGATGGATTGGATTGAGACGTAAGAGGCTAGTGGGACTAGTCCAGTCATGGTAAGAGGCTAGTGGGACTAGTCCGATTTAAGGCTGAAATTATGTCGAATGGTACCTTAAGGACCGGAATGGAGGTCGATACGGGCTGATCACCCGTATATAATGAAATAGAAAGATAAGTGATCCAATCAAGGGTTCTAAATGATTATTTAAAAAGGGAACTGAAACTTTTATTCAGTAAATTGATTTTTTTGAAATGAAAATGGTTTATACTGCTTTGAAAAGAGTTGATTATGTGGAGCTTAAAGCTCAGAACCCTGATTCCTGAAATTGTTGATCATATGAATGATTCTATATCTTGAAATACTGTTGCTTTCCTCTACCGAAAGATCTATTTTGATCCTATAATGAATTGTGATGAATGTCGGCTTTCGTCCTGTTTCGAGCTTTTTTTCTTGAAAGCCCAACTATTCTTCGGATACCCTTTCCTTATCCCAAAGAAAATAAAAATAAATATATGGAAATCTGCCACCTAGATTAGCTAAGATAGAATGCCCTAGTTTGTTCAAAGTATATTGAGAATTGATATTGTAGAACTGCTATTTAGTTACTTGCTGAGTTTTATACTCATTTGTTTTGTCTTAATCTAACCATGGCAGTTAAGCAAGAAGATGGCCAGGCTTAGGCGCACTGCTCGTAAGAGCGTACCTGGTGGTCCCTACCGTATTGAGGGCTTCCAGTTGCCAGAGCAGGTAGTACAGGTTATGAGTGAGCTCGCGCCTAGAAAGAGGTGTTTAAAGATACAATGGGTTATCTGTCGATTTCCAGCCGGAATCGATATTGATTATTTAATAATATTTTGGGTTTGTAAGTTATATTTTATGATTGGTAGTTGTAATCTTGTCTCATACTTTATTTTATTGATCCTGTTAGTAGTTAATCGGGGTTTATGCATATTTAATTATTAGAATAGAGGTATGTGAGTCCTCATTTCCTAACCCCGAGATTGAGGGCGTCACAAGTTGGTATCAGAGCTACAGGTTCTAGTCCCTGAGACAAGTTAGGTTTTAAAAAGGGGTATTTTGGGAATATATCTATATCGCGAGAGAGTTCGACTCATGTAGAGTTGAGTTAGACTATTAGGTATAGTCTAAGGAAAGCGTTGATTGGTAAAGTAGAAACTAGAGTTAGGGTGTGAGTTAGCTGGAAGCTTTATTTGACCCTAACATTGTTTCTTGGTTGCTGTTTTGTATTTTCTCTCAGGATCCTAGTAGTGGTAGTGATTCAGACTCAGAGATTAGCTTGATCGGTACCCCTGTGGACCCTATTCTATCCTCTCCAGAGGAGCCTGTATATGTTAGTTCAGACCCTGAGGAGGACCCTTCTGAGAGTAGTGAGATCCCTATGTAGATTTCACCCTTGAGGCCTGATTCAGAGACCCCTGCCCCTGAGCCAGAGTCGGAGATGCCTAAGACTGTTCCTGTCAGTATTGGTGGCAAGTTAGCCCAGGACCGAGACTTTGTGTACTCCCGCATTCCTGAGTTAGGAGCTTTGGTTGATAGGTTGATTCGAGACTCTAGGCAGAGGACTTCTGTGGTGATGGAGGAGTGGAGAGCTAGGATTCAGTTGGTGGAGCAGGTTGCCAGGAAGAGATTGGATGAGGGACCATCCACTAGCGATGCTGATGCTGAGGCCCGGAGGCTGCATAAGATCATTCGCTGGATGTTGGTTGTATTGAGAGAGATCCTAGATGATTAGACGGGACTGTTGGTTGAGCCCGTAGATTGTTGTTGTTTTCAGCGTCGGTAGGCTTTGGGATACTTGGTCAGATGCCGGGATCCCTTTTTCATTTATCTTGTTGTATTTCAGACCAGTGTAGTATTAGTAGTTGGAAGTTAGGGGTAGATAGGGGGATGTTTTCCAGTTTTTCCTCTGTTTAACCCTGCTATTTATTGTACCTTGTTTCAGAACCTTAAAATCCAGAATATTTCCTATGTAACCCTTGATTTAAATAAATCTATTATCTTGCTTTCCTTTGTGCACCTTGTTTATCTTATAAACTGTTCTCAATGCCATGTTTTAAATACAGCTATGTTTTCGTACAACCATGTCTAAAGATCGTAAAACCCTATTTCGTGCCATGATAAAACAACACTGATATGAGAATTATGTAGTAATAGGATTGCATGTGCAAATTGGGTAAAACTTAAAACTCACAAAAGAGATTTCATAAAAATTGTTGTTATATATATGCCATGCTATCGTATTGCTAAATAATTGCTCAATCAGGTTTGTAAGAAATGGCCAACTCACCTGATCACCAAGAAGAAGAAATTCCCACCCAAGACCCAGAAATAAACCCAGAAACCACTTTGATGAGCAGACTTGCTCAGCTTTTGCAACAACCTGTGGCCCCGAAAGTTGGAAATTTCATGCACTTTCAATATGTTCATCCTCTAGAGTTCTTAGGTTTGCCAGATCCGATTAAAGCACAGTCGTGGTTGAGAGAGATGGAAAAAGCCTTTGAGCTAGCCGAAGTTTAGGACGATAAGAAAGCTCAGTACGCAAGTTATTATTTGAGGGATGAAGCAAGTTTCTGGTGGGAGTCTTCTAAGGCATTGTTGGAAGGCAAAGACTTATCTTGGGAGAAGTTCACTGAGATGTTTCTGGAAAAAGATTTGCCAAGTTATATGCAAGATCAGTTGGAGATGAAATTTTTGGATCTTAGACAGGAGGAAATGTCAGTAGCAGAATATGAGGAGAAGTTTTCGGAGTTGGCAAGGTTCGTGCCAGAGTACGTGAATACTGAAGTAAAGAAGGCTAAGAGGTTCCAGCAGGGACTTAAGCCGTGGATTAGGAGTCAAATAGCGATGTTGGAGATCAAGAACTATGCTGCTTTGGTTCAGAAGGCAATGATAGTGGAAGGTGAGCGGGAAGCTGCTCGAAGAGAAAATGAAGGAAGAAAGAGGAAGTTTGAAAGCTCTGAGCAAGAGCAAGGAAGTTCAAAGTTCAGAGGAAATTTTGGGAAGAATGGTGGAGGTCAGAACAAAAAGTTCCAGAAGTTTAGACCCGGGAATGGAGCTCAGAAGAACCGTTTCCAGAAAGCTGGACAATCGGGAAAGGAAAGCAGACCCCAGATGCAAGAATGCAGGAACTGTGGAAAGAGACACCCGGGGAGGTGTAATAAGCTGGATATAACATGTTTTAAGTGCAACCAGAAGGGGCATTATTCTTCAGAATGTTCAAATGAAATAAGGAAGCCTGATTTGGCTTGTTTCAAGTGTGGCAAGGTAGGCCATATGGCTAGAAATTGCAAGGAGCCTGTGCAGAAGGCTAATGTTCTCAGAATTGTTGGACCGCTGTCTCTCCCAGCACCATCAGCTCAACCCAGAGCTAGGACCTTTAACATGTCAATGAAAGATACGGTGCAAGATGTGGACGTGGTAGCAGGTATGCTTGTTATAAACTCAGTAGAAGTAAAAGTTTTGATGGATTCTGGAGCAACCAGATCTTTTATTTCTGAAAGCATTCTTGATAAGTTAAATTGTATTGCGTACCCTCTAGAGCCTAAGTTGATTATAGAGGTAGCAAATCAAGAGAAAGTTGTTATTAATAAGATTTGTCCCGATTGTGATGTGTCTATAGAAGGTCGGCACTTTTCTGCTGACTTAATTCCTTTTAAGTTAGGATAATTAGAGGTTATTCTAGGAATGGATTGGTTGTCAAATCATGAGGCGCAAATAGAGTGTAAAAGTAAGAAAGTGAAGTTAAAAACCAAGGATGATGAGGAAGTGATATTTAAAGGAAAAAGATAAGATAAGAAGTTTCTAACGGTTATTGAGGCGAGAAGATTAATGCGTCAAAGATGCGAGGTTTATTTGGCTCATGTCGTGGACGTGGAGAAAGAATATGTAAGGATCGACGATATTCCGGTAGTAAGAGATTTTCCGGACGTGTTTCCTGATGAATTGCCTGGACTACCACCAGACAGAGAGATCGAGTTTACGATTGAATTGGCTCCTGGTACGGAACCAGTGTCGAAAGCTCCCTATCGCATGGCGTCGGTTGAAATGAAGGAATTGGCAGCTCAGTTGCAAGAGTTGTTGGACAAAGGAGTAATCCGACCGAGTGTATCCCCGTGGGGCGTACCGGTGTTGTTTGTAAAGAAGAAGGATGGAAGTATGCGATTGTGTATCGATTACCGTGAGCTGAATAAGTTGACAATCAACAATAAGTACCCTCTACCGCGGATCGATGACTTGTTTGACCAATTGAAAGGAGCTCCGTGTTTCTCAAAGATTGATTTAAGATCTGGGTATCATCAATTTAAGATCAAAGCGGAAGATATACCTAAGACAGCGTTCCGAACAAGATACGGACATTATGAGTTTTTGGTGATGGCATTTGGATTGACGAATGCGCCAGCTGCATTTATGGATCTTATGAACAGAGTGTTCAAGCAGTATTTGGACAAGTTCGTGATTGTGTTTATTGACGATATACTTATTTATTCCAAAACGGAGGAAGATCATAAGGAGCATTTGAGGATTTCCTTGGAAATTATGTGAAAAGAGAAGCTGCATGTAAAGTTTTCAAAGTGTGAATTTTGGCTAAAGGAAGTGCGATTTCTTGGTCATGTAGTTAATAAAGAAGGAATTAAAGTGGATCCAGCCAAGATAGAAGCTGTAATGAATTGGGAAAGACCCAAGACTCCGACGGAAGTCAGAAGTTTTCTGGGATTAGCCGGATACTATAGAAGATTTGTGCAAGATTTCTCAAAGATTGTCATTTCATTGACAAAATTGACGAGAAAGAATGAGAAGTTCGTTTGGACAGAAAAGTGTGAGGAAAGTTTTCAAGAGTTAAAGAAGAGATTGGTAACCGCCCCAGTGTTGGTATTACCAGATGATAAAGGTGAATTTGTGATATTCAGTGATGCTTCCTATAAAGGACTTGGATGCATGTTAATGCAACACGGGAAGGAAATAGCATACGCGTCAAGGCAACTCAAGCCGCATGAGCAAAAGTATCCAACGCATGATCTGGAATTGGCAGCAATTGTATTTGCCCTTAAGATTTGGAGGCATTATTTGTACGGGGAAAAGTGCGAGATTTATACGGACCATAAGAGCTTAAAGTATATCTTTACTCAGAAAGAATTGAATATGCGACAAAGAAGGTGGCTGGAATTGATCAAAGATTATGATTGTGCGATAAACTATCATCCTGGAAAGGCAAATATGGTAGCTGATGCTTTAAGTCGAAAGGAAAAGTTGAATATGTTAACGTCATCAGAAGAATTAATCAAGGACTTTGAAAAGATGGAAATAGTGGTGCAAACTCCAGAATGTGGAGGTGAAGCCATTTATGCAATACAGTTTCAACCTGAAATTTTGGAAAAGATTAGATGCTATCAAGAGCAAGTGATGAATCGCGAAAGGAATAAGTTGACGGGAGAAGAAACTAAAGCTCAAAAGGATGGAAAAGGGATATACCGTGTTAACTCACGTATTTGGATACCTGATGTTGTGGAACTAAAGCACGAGATTTTGCAAGAAGCACATAACTCGAGATTTTCAATCCACCCTGGGAGTACGAAGATGTACCAGGATTTGAAAGAAAATTTTTGGTGGCCAAACATGAAAAAAGAAATTGCGAAATGGATAAGCAAATGTTACACGTGCCAAAGAGTTAAAGCGGAACATCAAAGGCCAAGTGGATTGCTTCAGCCACTGGACATACCTGAATGGAAATGGGAACATATCACGATGGATTTCGTGGTAGGATTACCTAAAACCAAGTCTAATCATGATGCGATTTGGGTGGTAATTGATCGATTGATAAAGTCAGCACATTTTTTGCTGATAAACGAAAGGTTTTCATTAGAGAAGCTGGTCAAATTGTATCTGGATGAAATCGTGATGCGTCACGGAGTTCCTGTATCTATCGTGTCTGATAGAGATCCAAGGTTTAATTCGAGATTTTGCCGACAATTCCACGATCATTTGGGAACGAAATTGAAAATGAGTACAGCATATCATCCGCAGACAGACGGACAAGGTGAAAGGACAATTCAGACAATTGAGGATATGTTGCGAACCTGCGCAATAGATTTCAAAGGAAATTGGGACGATCATTTGCCCTTAGTTGAGTTTTCCTACAACAACAGTTATCACGCAAGTATTGGCATGCCGCCTTATGAAGCTAAGGAAGTGTAGATCTCCTACTTTTTGGGACGAAGTTGGTGAGCGCAAGTTAATTGGACCCGAGCTAGTGCAGCAAACGAAGGAAAAAGTTGAAATGATACGAAAGAGATTAATTGTAGCTCAAGACCGACAGGCAAAGTACGCGAATCAAGAGCGGAAAGATGTGCAATTCGAAACTGGAGACAAAGTCTTATTGAAGATATCTCCTTGGAAAGGTTTGACTCGATTTGGAAAGAAAGAAAATCTAAGTCCAAGGTATATTGGACCATTTGAAGTATTGCGACAAGTTGGGAAAGTGGCGTATGAATTGGTGCTGCCGCCGCAAATGCAACATCTGCACAATGTATTTCATGTATCTCTCCTGAAAAAGTATAATGCCGATGCGAGCCATGTGATCGAGTTGGAACCAGTAGAAATCCAACCAGATTTGTCGTATGTGGAACAACCAGTGCGAATTTTGGATCGAAAAGAAAGGACGCTTAGAAATAAAGTTGTACCTCTAGTTAGAGTGTTGTGGAGAAATCCACTAGTCGAGGAATCGACTTGGGAATTAGAAAGCGAAATGAAAGAAAAGTATCCCCATCTATTTGCTTAGATTAGATTCTGGGGACAGAATCCTTTTAAGGAGGGTAGATTGTAACGACCGAGAATTTTGCGTCGTAATTAAGAAAGTAAAGTATGTGTTATGTGATGAGATTATGTGATTAAGCGGTGATTATTTGTCTTATCTGTATACTAGAGTTAAAGAGCGTGGATAAAAACGTTCCAATTTAAAGAGTCAGCTTAGAAGTCGAGCTGTGGTGTCGGGCCGTCAGGTAGAACGGAACCCGTCCTAATATGGAATTAAATAATATAAAATATGAATTATATGTGAAGTAAAGTATTTCAGCCTGACGGCCCGACGCTCAGCATTTCGATTACGCTTCTCATTATCTTTGCCAATCAACACGTCTAGATTCTATGATCAGACCTGAGTCGTTATGTGACTATATGTGTGTGATTGCTTGACTGTGTGCATGACTATGTGTTCTGTGTCAATTTTGTGAATTTTAAAGGAATTACGTGATTTAAGTAAAGGTTTAATTAACCTTCGCACATTTTTATAAAATCATCCGAGTAAGATAAAAATATGGGATTTGTTCTGTTATCCTTGTAAAGAACTTAGAGACTTTATAAAAATAATAAGTGAATTTGATTGTGGATCTTTGCATTTTTAAATTGATTTTAAGTGGAAAATGTATTTATTAAAGCAAGTTTGCGAAATTCATATAAAATCAACCGTTCGCTCAAATTCTTATTATGAGTAATGGATAAAAAGCTAATTTCGAGACCTACGTGTTAAAATTATCATTTTCAATAATTCTCGACTTCCCGAGAGAGATATATTTTATATTTGAATTTTGTTACATTTAAGTAAAAAGAGAAAGTATGTGTGAGTCAAAAAGGAATTATTAAATTACCATCTTGCCCTTGCTTTGGTGGAGTATAAATCAACCCCTTCCTCCCCATTTTCTTCTTTCTTTCCCGAGCACTCATTCTCTCTTCTCTCTTTTTCTTTCTTTCTCCCGAACACACTCTCTCTCTCTCACTCCCTCTCGGCTCTCTCATCTCTCACCTCTCTCACTCGCATGCAACCATTAAAACACACTCAAACACCGAGATATTGCTTCCATTAGTTGTTATTCTTGGTATATACTTCAATTCCTACTTACATGTAAGTGATTATAAAGGTTTTGTTGAAGTGATCACTATGGTTGTGTTTAAGAAAAACAATTTCTTGAAGCATAACTATAAGAGTGATTTTAAGAGGTTTTGGAGGTCATAAACTCGAGAAGAGATCCGTCATGGACTCTCTCAAGTTCGACCACCACCGGCCATGATCCAAAGGAGAGCCGGTGGGTTTTCCACGATGTGATTGTTGGATTTTAATGTGGCATGTTATGGTTTCTTGAAAGCTTGAAAAAGGGTTTTGTTTCTTTTGTTGAAAATTGAGTATGTGATTGGTGAAATGATTTCCTTGATTGTAAAATGAATGTGTGCATATAATTGTTGCTTAGAAAATCAAAATTTATGATTTGCATGTGAGTTTTTGCTTCGGCTTTAACTTGATCTTGGTATGAACTAAGCTTAATTAATAGGAAATAGAGTTGCATGTTGATTTAAAAGAAGAGTTAGTGATGCATGTCAATGTTTGGCTCTTGGATTGTGAATTTTGAATGTTTGCCGAATGGAAAATGGGTTTAAAAGAGATTGATTTGTGATAAGTGAATGCATGCATTGAATAATTTGATTAAGGTTGAGTCATTAGGTGATGTTTGGCTTTGTGCTTCGGAAATCTTGATGAAAATGAGTTAAATGACTAAGTTAAGGCTTAAAACAAGTTGAAAATGTGATATAGGACTTTGCATGTCAAGATTGATCTTTGTATGTGTGTTTTCTTGATAAACCCGAATGGGTTGAATCTTTAAAGTGGTTTGTTGTGAGTAGACTTGATTAAAGTAATGATGGATGGTGATTAGATTAATAAGGAATGAATTATTGTTGCATGCTAAGTTTAGGTTCGAACTTTTGAGTTAATAAGAAAGGAAATTGAATTTGGTGAGATAATCTTGGTAAACACTAAGTTTGTATGATTTAAAAGCAATTGCATGATAGTTTTAAAGGAGATCAATGAGTGCATGCTAGTAATTAGTCTTTGAGTTGAAAATTATGTTCTTGCCGAATGAAAACAAGATAAAAAGGGGATAACTTGGTGATTAAGTGTATGCATGTTGATTTGATGGATTGATTAAGTTGAAATCACTAAGTAGTGCATGGTTTGGTGACTTAATGAATGGAATGATTTAATAGGGGATTAAAACAAGAAAGAAATGTGGTATATAACCTTGCATGTCAAAATCTATTTTTGCATGTTTGATTCTTGATTGTGATAAGTGTTAAGGCCGAATAGGCCATAAGAAATAAAGGTCAAAACTTGATTTTGGTAATTGAAAGAATGATTGAGTGTTATATGTGAAAATCTTTGATTTTGCTTGATTGGATTATTGTTTTGGTTCGAATTAAGGAATAAAAGAAAAGGGAATTAAGTCGATTGATATAAGTGATAGTATGCACGTAAATGTTTGGTTGTAAATGGGTCTAATACTCGTAAAAGAGTCGTGTTAGTGTAATTTGAGAAATAGCCTAGGTCAAGCGAGTACGCTTTGATTGCTAGGAATATAAGGATATAAAAACTACGAGAAAGGATTGTGCTATATGCTATGTGTTGTGTGCTTATTTGTATAAGCTATATTCATATGCTCGAGTCAAAGATATAATCGAGTTATCGTATAGAGAGATCGTTCCGGGAACGAGAGTTGGGAATCTAATTAAGATTTCTGGTTTTTATTGTAGATTCGGAGCGTGAGGGCATTCGGGCTAGGAAAGGGAAAAGTATACTAGGTGGCAGTAGTTCAACCCTCAGAAAAGCAATTTCAGGCAAGTAACTCTGATTACTTGTGTAAATGATTATAAAGGAAATGTGGTTCATACCATGTAGAGTATTGAACTGTTAAAGTATAAAACCCTTGCTTTATGAAACCATGATATTGATTTGAAGTACCCTTGTTCTTGATAACCTGTTATTCATAATCCTATTAATTTCACCCTTTGATAATCTGCCTTTCTGTTCCAGTTTCCTATAATGCCATGAATCATATTGAACCTTTAATTATCTTGGATAACTCTGTTAATGATACCCTGTTTCTCTTGATCGCCCTAATGATCCTTAAGTTATTACTGATCCTTCAAATTTAGTGCCTTATTATCCTTGATACGGAATTCTTGAGAATTGTTCCTTGCGTATCTTTGATTCACTCCCTGAACTTTGTTTCTTTAAAATCTCAATTAAGAATGAGTTTCGACTTGAAAGAGTCCGAATGATTTCAAATGCTTGGTAATGATAAAATCGATTTTAGAAAACCTATTTGTTTTTCCAACTCAAGGTTTTTCGAATGAATTCCTGATGGATTGGATTGAGACGTAAGAGGCTAGTGGGACTAGTCCAGTCATGGTAAGAGGCTAGTGGGACTAGTCGGATTTAAGGCTGAAATTATGCCGAATGGTACCTTAAGGACCGGAATGGAGGTCGATACGGGCTGATCACCCGTATATAATGAAATGGAAAGATAAGTGATCCAATCAAGGGTTCTAAATGATTATTTAAAAAGGGAACTGAAACTTTTATTCAGTAAATTGATTTTTTTGAAATGAAAATGGTTTATACTGCTTTGAAAAGAGTTGATTATGTGGAGCTTAAAGCTCAGAACCCTGATTCCTGAAATTGTTGATCATATGAATGATTCTATATCTTGAAATACTGTTGCTTTCCTCTACCGAAAGATCTATTTTGATCCTATAATGAATTGTGATGAATGTCGGCTTTCGTCCTGTTTCGAGCTTTTTTTCTTGAAAGCCCAACTATTCTTCGGATACCCTTTCCTTATCCCAAAGAAAATAAAAATAAATATATGGAAATCTGCCACCTAGATTAGCTAAGATAGAATGCCCTAGGTTGTTCAAAGTATATTGAGAATTGATATTATAGAACTGCTATTTAGTTACTTGCTGAGTTTTATACTCATTTGTTTTGTCTTAATCTAACCATGGCAGTTAAGCAAGAAGATGGCCAGGCTTAGGCGCACTGCTCGTAAGAGCGTACCTGGTGGTCCCTACCGTGTTGAGGGCTTCCAGTTGCCAGAGCAGGTAGTACAGGTTATGAGTGAGCTCGTGCCTAGAAAGAGGTGTTTAAAGATACAATGGGTTATCTGTCGGTTTCCAGCCGGAATCGATATTGATTATTTAATAATATTTTGGGTTTGTAAGTTATATTTTATGATTGGTAGTTATAATCTTGTCTCATACTTTATCCTGTTGATCCTGTTAGTAGTTAATCGAGGTTTATGCATATTTAATTATTAGAATAGAGGTGTGTGAGTCCTCATTTCCTAACCCCGAGATTGAGGGCGTCACAAGTTGGTATCAGAGCTACAGGTTCTAGTCCCTGAGACAAGTTAGGTTTTAAAAAGGGGTATTTTGGGAATATATCTATATCGCGAGAGAGTTCGACTCATGTAGAGTTGAGTTAGACTATTAGGTATAGTCTAAGGAAAGCGTTGATTGGTAAAGCAGAAACTAGAGTTAGGGTGTGAGTTAGCTGGAAGCTTTATTTGACCCTAACATTGTTTCTTGGTTGCTGTTTTGTGTTTTCTCTCAGGATCCTAGTAGTGGTAGTGATTCAGACTCAGAGATTAGCTTGACTGGTACCCCAGTGGACCCTATTCCATCCTCTCCAGAGGAGCCTGTATATGTTAGTTCAGACCCAGAGGAGGACCCTTCTGAGAGTAGTGAGATCCCTATGCAGATTTCACCCTTGAGGCCTGATTCAGAGACCCCTGCCCCTGAGCCAGAGTCGGAGATGCCTAAGACTGTTCCTGTCAGTATTGGTGGCAAGTTAGCCCAGGACCGAGACTTTGTGTACTCCCGCATTCCTGAGTTAGGAGCTTTGGTAGATAGGTTGATTCGAGACTCTAGGCAGAGGACTTCTGTGGTGATGGAGCAGTGGAGAGCTAGGATTCAGTTGGTGGAGCAGGTTGCCAGGAAGAGATTGGATGAGGGACCATCCACTAGCGATGCTGATGCTGAGGCCCAGAGGCTGCATAAGATCATTCGCTGGATGTTGGTTGTGTTGAGAGAGATCCTAGATGATTAGACGGGACTGTTGGTTGAGCCCGTAGATTGTTGTTGTTGTTTTCAGCGCCGGTAGGCTTTGGGATACTTGGTTAGATGATGGGATCCCTTTTTCATTTATCTTGTTGTATTTCAGACCAGTGTAGTAGTAGTTGGAAGTTAGGGGTAGATAGGGGGATGTTTTCCAGTTTTTCCTCTGTTTAACCCTGCTATTTATTGTACCTTGTTTCAGAACCTTAAAATCCAGAATATTTCCTATGTAACCCTTGATTTAAATAAATCTATTATCTTGCTTTCCTTTGTGCACCTTGTTTATCTTATAAACTGTTCTCAATGCCATATTTTAAATACAGCTATATTTTCGTACAACCATGTCTAAAGATCGTAAAACCCTATTCCGTGCCATGATAAAACAACACTGATATGAGAATTATGTAGTAATAGGATTGCAAGTGCAAATTGGGTAAAACTTAAAACCCACAAAAGAGATTTCATAAAAATTGTTGTTATATATATGCCATGCTATCGTATTGCTAAATAATGGCTCAATCAGGTTTGTAAGAAATGGCCAACTCACCTGATCACCAAGAATAAGAAATTCTCACCCAAGACCCAGAAATAAACCCAGAAACCACTTTGATGAGCAGACTTGCTCAGCTTTTGCAACAACCTGTGGCCCCAAAAGTTGGAAATTTCAAGCACTTTCAATCTGTTCATCCTCCAGAGTTCTTAGGTTTTCCAGATCCGATTAAAGCACAGTCGTGGTTGAGAGAGATGGAAAAAGCCTTTGAGCTAGCCGAAGTTAAGGACGATAAGAAAGCTCAGTACGTAAGTTATTATTTGAGGGATGAAGCAAGTTTCTGGTGGGAGTCTTCTAAGGCGTTGTTGGAAGGCAAAGACTTATCTTGGGAGAAGTTCACTGAGATGTTTCTGGAAAAACATTTGCCAAGTTATATGCAATATCAGTTGGAGATGAAATTTTTGGATCTTAGACAGGAGAAAATGTCGGTAGCAGAATATGAGGAGAAGTTTTCGGAGTTGGCAAGGTTCGTGCCAGAGTACGTGAATACTGAAGTAAAGAAGGCTAAGAGGTTCCAGCAGGGACTTAAGCCGTGGATTAGGAGTCGAATAGCGATGTTGGAGATCAAGAACTATGCTGCTTTGGTTCAGAAGGCAATGATAGTGGAAGGTGAGCGGGAAGCTGCTCGAAGAGAAAATGAAGGAAGAAAGAGGAAGTTTGAAAGCTCTGAGCAAGAGCAAGGAAGTTCAAAGTTCAGAGGAAAGTTTGGGAAGAATGGTGGAGGTCAGAACAAAAAGTTCCAGAAGTTTAGACCCGGGAATGGAGCTCAGAAGAACCGTTTCCAGAAAGCTGGACAATCGGGAAAGGAAAGCAGACCCCAGATGCAAGAATGCAAGAACTGTGGAAAGAGACACCCGGGGAGGTGTAATAAGCTGGATATAACATGTTTTAAGTGCAACCAGAAGGGGCATTATTCTTCAGAATGTTCAAATGAAATAAGGAATCCTGATTTGGCTTATTTCAAGTATGGCAAGGTAGGCCATATGGCTAGAAATTGCAAGGAGCCTGTACAGAAGGCTAATGTTCTCAGAATTGCTGGACCGCCGTCTCTCCCAGCACCATCAACTCAACCCAGAGCTAGGACCTTTAACATGTCAATGAAAGATGCGGTGTAAGATGTGGACGTGGTAGCAGGTGTGCTTGTTATAAACTCAGTAGAAGTAAAAGTTTTGATGGATTCTGGAGCAACCAGATCTTTTATTTCTGAAAGCATTCTTGATAAGTTAAATTGTGTTGCGTACCCTCTAGAGCCTAAGTTGATTATAGAGGTAGCAAATCAAGAGAAAGTTGTTGTTAATAAGATTTGTCCCGATTGTGATGTGTCTATAGAAGGTCGGCACTTTTCTGCTGACTTAATTCCTTTTAAGTTAGGAGAATTTGAGGTTATTCTAGGAATGGATTGGTTGTCAAATCATGAGGCGCAAATAGAGTGTAAAAGTAAGAAAGTGAAGTTAAAAACCAAGGATGGTGAGGAAGTGATATTTAAAGGAAAAAGACAAGATAAGAAGTTTCTAACAGTTATTGAGGCGAGAAGATTAATGCGTCAAGGATGCGAGGTTTATTTGGCTCATGTCGTGGACGTGGAGAAAGAATCTGTAAGGATCGACGATATTCCGGTAGTAAGAGATTTTCCAGACGTGTTTCCTGATGAATTGCCTGGACTACCTCCAGACAGAGAGATCGAGTTTACGATTGAATTGGCTCATGGTACGGAACCAGTGTCGAAAGCTCCCTATCGCATGGCGCCGGTTGAAACGAAGGAATTGGCAGCTCAGTTGTAAGAGTTCTTGGACAAAGGAGTAATCCGACCGAGTGTATCCCCGTGGGGCGCACCGGTGTTGTTTGTAAAGAATAAGGATGGAAGTATGCGATTGTGTATCGCTTACCGTGAGCTGAATAAGTTGACAATCAAGAATAAGTACCCTCTACCGCGGATCGATGACTTGTTTGACCAATTGAAAGGAGCTGCGTGTTTCTCAAAGATTGATTTAAGATCTGGGTATCATCAATTTAAGATCAAAGCGGAAGACATACCTAAGACAGCGTTCCGAACAAGATACGGACATTATGAGTTTTTGGTGATGGCATTTGGCTTGACGAATGCGCCAACTGCATTTATGGATCTTAAGAACAGAGTGTTCAAGCAATATTTGGACAAGTTCGTGATTGTGTTTATTGACGATATACTTATTTATTCCAAAACGGAGGAAGATCATAAGGAGCATTTGAGGATTTCCTTGGAAATTCTGCGAAAAGAGAAGCTGCATGCAAAGTTTTCAAAGTGTGAATTTTGGCTAAAGGAAGTGCAATTTCTTGGTCATGTAGTTAATAAAGAAGGAATTAAAGTGGATCCAGCCAAGATAGAAGCTGTAATGAATTGGGAAAGACCCAAGACTCCGACGGAAGTCAGAAGTTTTCTGGGATTAGCCGGATACTATAGAAGATTTGTGCAAGATTTCTCAAAGATTGTCATTTCATTGACAAAATTGACGAGAAAGAATGAGAAGTTCGTTTGGACAGAAAAGTGTGAGGAAAGTTTTCAAGAGTTAAAGAAGAGATTGGTAACCGCCCCAGTGTTGGTATTACCAGATGATAAAGGTGAATTTGTGATATTCAGTGATGCTTCCTATAAAGGACTTGGATGCATGTTAATGCAACACGGGAAGGTAATAGCATACGCGTCAAGGCAACTCAAGCCGAATGAGCAAAAGTATCCAACGCACGATTTGGAATTGGTAGCAATTGTATTTGCCCTTAAGATTTGGAGGCATTATTTGTACGGGGAAAAGTGCGAGATTTATACGGACCATAAGAGCTTAAAGTATATCTTTACTCAGAAAGAATTGAATATGCGACAAAGAAGGTGGTTGGAATTGATCAAAGATTATGATTGTGCGATAAACTATCATCCTGGAAAGGCAAATGTGGTAGCTGATGCTTTAAGTCGAAAGGAAAAGTTGAATTTGTTAACGTCATCAGAAGAATTAATCAAGGACTTTGAAAAGATGGAAATAGTGGTGCAAACTCCAGAATGTGGAGGTGAAGCCATTTATGCAATACAGTTTCAACCTGAAATTTTGGAAAAGATTAGATGCTGTCAAGAGCAAGTGATGAATCGCGAAAGGAATAAGTTGACGGGAGAAGAAACTAAAGCTCAAAAGGATGGAAAAGGGATATACCGTGTTAACTCACGTATTTGGATACCTGATGTTGTGGAACTAAAGCACGAGATTTTGCAAGAAGCACATAACTCGAGATTTTCAATCCACCCTGGGAGTACGAAGATGTACCAGGATTTGAAAGAAAATTTTTGGTGGCCAAACATGAAAAAGGAAATTGCGAAATGGATAAGCAAATGTTACACGTGCCAAAGAGTTAAAGCGGAACATCAAAGGCCAAGTGGATTGCTTCAGCCACTGGACATACCTGAATGGAAATGCGAACATATCACGATGGATTTCGTGGTAGGATTACCTAAAACCAAGTCTAATCATGATGCGATTTGGGTGGTAATTGATCGATTGATAAAGTCAGCACATTTTTTGCTGATAAACGAAAGGTTTTCATTAGAGAAGCTGGTCAAATTGTATCTGGATGAAATCGTGATGCGTCATGGAGTTCCTGTATCTATCGTGTCTGATAGAGATCCAAGGTTTAATTCGAGATTTTGGTGACAATTCCACGATCATTTGGGAATGAAATTGAAAATGAGTACAGCATATCATCCGCAGACAGACGGACAAGGTGAAAGGACAATTCAGATAATTGAGGATATGTTGCGAACCTGCGCAATAGATTTCAAAGGAAATTGGGAAGATCATTTGCCCATAGTTGAGTTTTCCTACAACAACAGTTATCACGCAAGTATTGGCATGCCGCCTTATGAAGCGTTGTATGGAAGGAAGTGTAGATCTCCTACTTATTGGGATGAAGTTGGTGAGCGTAAGTT
Source organism: Apium graveolens (assembly GCF_009905375.1). Taxonomy (NCBI): domain Eukaryota; kingdom Viridiplantae; phylum Streptophyta; class Magnoliopsida; order Apiales; family Apiaceae; genus Apium; species Apium graveolens. Next base: position 262,055,060 of record NC_133652.1, on the reverse strand, counting down.
AATTAGCCCCGAGCTAGTACAGCAAATGAAGGAAAAAGTTGAAATGATACGAAAGAGATTAATTGCAGCTCAAGACCGACAGGCAAAGTACGCGAATCAAGAGCGGAAAGATGTGCAATTCGAAACTGGAGACAAAGTCTTATTGAAGATATCTCCTTGGAAAGGTTTGACTCGATTTGGAAAGAAAGAAAAGCTAAGTCCAACGTACATTGGACCATTTGAAGTATTGCGACAAGTTGGGAAAGTGGCGTATGAATTGGCGCTGCCGCCGCAAATGCAACATCTGCACAATGTATTTCATGTATCTCTCCTGTAAAAGTATAATGCCTATGCGAGCCATGTGATTGAGTTGGAACCAGTAGAAATCCAACCAGATTTGTCCTATGTGGAACAACCAGTGCGAATTTTGGATCGAAAAGAAAGGACGCTTAGAAATAAAGTTGTACCTCTAGTTGGAGTGTTGTGGAGAAATCCACTAGTCGAGGAATCGACTTGGGAATTAGAAAGTGAAATGAAAGAAAAGTATCCCCATCTATTTGCTTAGATTAGATTCTGGGGACAGAATCCTTTTAAGGAGGGTAGATTGTAACAACCGAGAATTTTGCGTCGTAATTAAGAAAGTAAAGTATGTGTTATGTGATGAGATTATGTGATTAAGCGATGATTATTTGTCTTATCTGTATACTAGAGTTAAGGAGCGTGGATAAAAACGTTCCAATGTAAAGAGTCAGCTTAGAAGTCGAGCTGTAGTGTCGGGCCGTCAGGTAGAACGGAACCCGTCCTAATATGGAATTAAATAATATAAAATGTGAATTATATGTGAAGTAAAGTATTTCGTCTTAAGAGACGTGTTGATTGGAAAAGATAATGAGAAACGTAATCGAAACGCTGAGCGTCGGGCCGTCAGGCTGAACATGACCCGGTACGCGTAAAAGATGATAAAGATTAAAGAGGGATAGATTCTATGATCAGACATGAGTCGTTATGTGACTATATGTGTGTGATTGCTTGACTGTGTGCATGACTATGTGTTCTGTGTCAATTTTGTGAATTTTAAAGAAATTACGTGATTTAAGTAAAGGTTTAATTAACCTTCGCACATTTTTATAAAATCATCCGAGTAAGATAAAAATATGAGATTTGTTTTGTTATCCTTGTAAAGACCTTAGAGACTTATTAAAAATAATAAGTGAATTTGATTGTGGATCTTTGCATTTTTAAATTGATTTTAAGTGGAAAATGTATTTATTAAAGCAAGTTTGCGAAATTCATATAAAATCAACCGTTCGCTCAAATTCTTAATATGAGTAATGGATAAAAAGCTAATTTCGAGACCTACGTGTTAAAATTGTCATTTTCAATAATTCTCGATTTCCCGAGAGAGATATATTTTATATTTGAATTTTGTTGCATTTAAGTAAAAAGAGAAAGTATGTGTGAGTCAAAAAGGAATTATTAAATTACCATCTCGCCCTTGCTTTGGTGGAGTATAAATCAACCCCTTCCTCCCCATTTTCTTCTTTCTTTCATGAGCACTCATTCTCTCTTCTCTCTTTTTCTTTCTTTCTCCCGAACACACTCTCTCTCTCTCACTCCCTCTCGGCTCTCTCATCTCTCACCTCTCTCACTCGCATGCAACCATTAAAACACACTCAAACACTGAGATATTACTTCCATTAGTTGTTATTCTTGGTATATACTTCAAATCCTACTTGCATGTAAGTGATGATAAAGGTTTTGTTGAAGTGATCACTATGGTTGTGTTTAAGAAAAACAATTTCTTGAAGCATAACTATAAGAGTGATTTTAAGAGGTTTTGGAGGTCATAAACTCGAGAAGAGATCCGTCATGGACTCTCTCAAGTTCGACCACCACCGGCCATGATCCAAAGGAGAGCCGGTGGGTTTTCCATGATGTGATTGTTGGATTTTAATGTTGCATGTTATGGTTTCTTGAAAGCTTGAAAAAGGGTTTTGTTTCTTTTGTTGAAAATTGAGTATGTGATTGGTAAAATGATTTCCTTGATTGTAAAATGAATGTGTGCATATGATTGTTGCTTAGAAAATCAAAATTTATGATTTGTATGTGAGTTTTTGCTTCGGCTTTAACTTGATCTTGGTATGAACTAAGCTTAATTAGTAGGAAATAGAGTTGCATGTTGATTTAAAAGAAGAGTTAGTGATGCATGTCAATGTTTGGTTCTTGGATTGTGAATTTTGAATGTTTGCCGAATGGAAAATGGGTTTAAAAGAGATTGATTTGTGATTAAGTGAATGCATGTATTGAATAATTTGATTAAGGTTGAGTCATTAGGTGATGTTTGGCTTTGTGCTTCGGAAATCTTGATGAAAATGAGTTAAATGACTAAGTTAAGGCTTAAAACAAGTTGAAAATGTGATATAGGACTTTGCATGTCAAGATTGATCTTTGTATGTGTGTTTTCTTGATAAACCCGAATGGGTTGAATCTTTAAAGTGGTTTGTTGTGAGTAGACTTGATTAAAGTAATGATGGATGGTGATTAGATTAATAAGGAATGAATTATTGTTGCATGCTAAGTTTAGGTTTGAATTTTTGAGTTAATAAGAAAGGAAATTGAATTTGGTGAGATAATATTGGTATACACTAAGTTTGTATGATTTAAAAGCAATTGCATGATAGTTTTAAAGGAGATCAATGAGTGCATGCTAGTAATTAGTCTTTGAGTTGAAAATTATGTTCTTGCCGAATGAAAACAAGATAAAAAGGGGATAACTTGGTGATTAAGTGTATGCATGTTGATTTGATGGATTGATTAAGTTGAAATCACTAAGTAGTGCATGGTTTGGTGACTTAATGAATGGAATGATTTAATAGGGGATTAAAACAAGAAAGAAATATGGTATATAACCTTGCATGTCAAAATCTATTTTTGCATGTTTGATTCTTGATTGTGATAAGTGTTAAGGCCGAATAGGCCATAAGAAATAAAGGTCAAAACTTGATTTTGGTAATTGAAAGAATGATTGAGTGTTATATGTGAAAATCTTTGATTTTGCTTGATTGGATTGTTGTTTTGGTTCGAATTAAGGAATAAAAGAAAAGGGAATTAAGTCGATTGATATAAGTGATAGTATGCACGTAAATGTTTGGTTGTAAATGGGTCTAGTACTCGTAAAAGAGTCGTGTTAGTGTAATTTGAGAAATAGCCTAGGTCAAGCGAGTACGCTTTGATTGCTAGGAATATAAGGATATAAAAACTACGAGAAAGGATTGTGCTATGTGCTATATGCTGTGTGCTTATTTGTATAAGCTATATTCGTATGCTCGAGTCAAAGATATAATCGAGTTATCGTATAGAGAGATCGTTCCGGGAACGAGAGTTGGGAATCTAATTAAGATTTCTGGTTTTTATTGTAGATTCGGAGCGTGAGGGCATTCGGGCTAGGAAAGGGAAAAGTATACTAGGTGGCAGTAGTTCAACCCTCAGGAAAGCAATTTCAGGCAAGTAACTCTGATTACTTGTGTAAATGATTATAAAGGAAATGTGGTTCATACCATGTAGAGTATTGAACTGTTAAAGTATAAAACCCTTGCTTTATGAAACCCTGATATTGATTTGAAGTACCCTTGTTCTTGATAACCTGTTATTCATAATCCTATTAATTTCACCCTTTGATAATCTGCCTTTCTGTTCTAGTTTCCTATAATGCCATGAATCATATTGAACCTTTAATTATCTTGGATAACTCTGTTAATGATACCCTGTTTCTCTTGATCGCCCTAATGATCCCTAAGTTATTACTGATCCTTCAAATTTAGTGCCTTATTATCCTTGATACGGAATTCTTGAGAATTGTTCCTTGCGTATCTTTGATTCACTCCCTGAACTTTGTTTCTTTAAAATCTCAATTAAGAATGAGTTTCGACTTGAAAGAGTCCGAATGATTTCAAATGCTTGGTAATGATAAAATGGATTTTAGAAAACCTATTTGTTTTTCCAACTCAAGGTTTTCCGAATGAATTCCTGATGGATTGGATTGAGACGTAAGAGGCTAGTGGGACTAGTCCAGTCATGGTAAGAGGCTAGTGGGACTAGTCTAATTTAAGGCTGAAATTATGCCGAATGGTACCTTAAGGACCGGAATGGAGGTCGATACGGGCTGATCACCCGTATATAATGAAATGGAAAGATAAGTGATCCAATCAAGGGTTCTAAATGATTATTTAAAAAGGGAACTGAAACTTTTATTCAGTAAATTGATTTTTTTGAAATGAAAATGGTTTATACTTCTTTGAAAAGAGTTGATTATGTGGAGCTTAAAGCTCAGAACCCTGATTCCTGAAATTGTTGATCATATGAATGATTCTATATCTTGAAATACTGTTGCTTTCCTCTACCGAAAGATCTATTTTGATCCTATAATGAATTGTGATGAATGTCGACTTTCGTCCTGTTTTGAGCTTTTTTTCTTGAAAGCCCAACTATTCTTCGGATACCCTTTCCTTATCCCAAAGAAAACAAAAATAAATATATGGAAATCTGCCACCTAGATTAGCTAAGATAGAATGCCCTAGTTTGTTCAAAGTATATTGAGAATTGATATTGTAGAACTGCTATTTAGTTACTTGCTGAGTTTTATACTCATTTGTTTTGTCTTAATCTAACCATGGCAGTTAAGCAAGAAGATGGCCAGGCTTAGGCGCACTGCTCGTAAGAGCGTACCTGGTGGTCCCTACCGTGTTGAGGGCTTCCAGTTGCCAGAGCAGGTAGTACAGGTTATGAGTGAGCTCGCGCCTAAAAAGAGGTGTTTAAAGATACAATGGGTTATCTGTCGGTTTCCAGCCGGAATCGATATTGATTATTTAATAATATTTTGGGTTTGTAAGTTATATTTTATGATTGGTAGTTGTAATCTTGTCTCATACTTTATCCTGTTGATCCTGTTAGTAGTTAATCGGGGTTTATGCATATTTAATTATTAGAATAGAGGTGTGTGAGTCCTCATTTCCTAACCCCGAGATTGAGGGTGTCACAAGTGGGTATCAGAGCTACAGGTTCTAGTCCCTGAGACAAGTTAGGTTTTAAAAAGGGGTATTTTGGGAATATATCTATATCGCGAGAGAGTTCGACTCATGTAGAGTTGAGTTAGACTATTAGGTATAGTCTAAGGAAAGCGTTGATTGGTAAAGCAGAAACTAGAGTTAGGGTGTGAGTTAGCTGGAAGCTTTATTTGACCCTAACATTGTTTCTTGGTTGTTGTTTTGTGTTTTCTCTCAGGATCCTAGTAGTGGTAGTGATTCAGACTCAGAGATTAGCTTGACCGGTACCCCTGTGGACCCTATTCTATCCTCTCCAGAGGAGCCTGTATATGTTAGTTCAGACCCAGAGGAGGACCCTTCTGAGAGTAGTGAGATCCCTATGTAGATTTCACCCTTGAGGCCTGATTCAGAGACCCCTACCCCTGAGCCAGAGTCGGAGATGCCTAAGACTGTTCCTGTCAGTATTTGTGGCAAGTTAGCCCAGGATCGAGACTTTGTGTACTCCCGCATTCCTGAGTTAGGAGCTTTGGTAGATAGGTTGATTCGAGACTCTAGGCAGAGGACTTATGTGGTGATGGAGGAGTAGAGAGCTAGGATTCAGTTGGTGGAGCAGGTTGCCAGGAAGAGATTGGATGAGGGACCATCCACTAGCGATGCTGATGCTGAGGCCCGGAGGCTGCATAAGATCATTCGCTGGATGTTGGTTGTGTTGAGAGAGATCCTAGATGATTAGACGGGACTGTTGGTTGAGCCCGTATATTGTTGTTGTTGTTTTCAGCATCGGTAGGCTTTGGGATACTTGGTCAGATGCCGGAATCCCTTTTTCATTTATCTTGTTATATTTCAGACCAGTGTAGTAGTAGTTGGAAGTTAGGGGTAGATAGGGGGATGTTTTCCAGTTTTTCCTCTGTTTAACCCTGCTATTTATTGTACCTTGTTTCAGAACCTTAAAATCCAGAATATTTCCTATGTAACCCTTGATTTAAATAAATCTATTATCTTGCTTTCCTTTGTGCACCTTGTTTATCTTATAAACTATTCTCAATGCCATGTTTTAAATACAGCTATGTTTTCGTACAACCATGTCTAAAGATCGTAAAACCCTATTTCGTGCCATGATAAAACAACACTGATATGAGAATTATGTAGTAATAGGATTGCATGTGCAAATTGGGTAAAACTTAAAACTCACAAAAGAGATTTCATAAAAATTGTTGTTATATATATGCCATGCTATCGTATTGCTAAATAATTGCTCAATCAGGTTTGTAAGAAATGGCCAACTCACCTGATCACCAAGAAGAAGAAATTCCCACCCAAGACCCAGAAATAAACCCAGAAACCACTTTGATGAGCAGACTTGCTCAGCTTTTGCAACAACCTGTGGCCCCAAAAGTTGGAAATTTCAAGCACTTTCAATCTGTTCATCCTCTAGAGTTCTGAGGTTTGCCAGATCCGATTAAAGCACAGTCGTGGTTGAGAGAGATGGAAAAAGCCTTGAGCTAGCCGAAGTTAAGGACGATAAGAAAGCTCAGTACGCAAGTTATTATTTGAGGGATGAAGCAAGTTTCTGGTGGGAGTCTTCTAAGGCGTTGTTGGAAGGCAAAGACTTATCTTGGGAGAAGTTCACTGAGATGTTTCTGGAAAAAGATTTGCCAAGTTATATGCAAGATCAGTTGGAGATGAAATTTTTGGATCTTAGACAGGAGGAAATGTCGGTAGCAGAATATGAGGAGAAGTTTTCGGAGTTGGCAAGGTTCGTGCCAGAGTACGTGAATACTGAAGTAAAGAAGGCTAAGAGGTTCCAGCAGGGACTTAAGCCGTGGATTAGGAGTCAAATAGCGATGTTGGAGATCAAGAACTATGCTGCTTTGGTTCAGAAGGCAATGATAGTGGAAGGTGAGCGGGAAGCTGCTCGAAGAGAAAATGAAGGAAGAAAGAGGAAGTTTGAAAGCTCTGAGCAAGAGCAAGGAAGTTCAAAGTTCAGAGGAAAGTTTGGGAAGAATGGTGGAGGTCAGAACAAAAAGTTCCAGAAGTTTAGACCCGGGAATGGAGCTCAGAAGAACCGTTTCCAAAAAGCTGGACAATCGGGAAAGGAAAGCAGACCCCAGATGCAAGAATGCAGGAACTGTGGAAAGAGACACCCGGGGAGGTGTAATAAGCTGGATATAACATGTTTTAAGTGCAACCAGAAGGGGCATTATTCTTCAGAATGTTCAAATGAAATAAGGAAGCCTGATTTGGCTTGTTTCAAGTGTGGCAAGGTAGGCCATATGGCTAGAAATTGCAAGGAGCCTGTGCAGAAGGCTAATGTTCTCAGAATTGCTGGACCGCCGTCTCTCCCAGCACCATCAGCTCAACCCAGAGCTAGGACCTTTAACATGTCAATGAAAGATACGGTGCAAGATGTGGACGTGGTAGCAGGTATGCTTGTTATAAACTCAGTAGAAGTAAAAGTTTTGATGGATTCTGGAGCAACCAGATCTTTTATTTCTGAAAGCATTCTTGATAAGTTAAATTGTGTTGCGTACCCTCTAGAGCCTAAGTTGATTATAGAGGTAGCAAATCAAGAGAAAGTTGTTGTTAATAAGATTTGTCCCGATTGTGATGTGCCTATAGAAGGTCGGCACTTTTCTGCTGACTTAATTCCTTTTAAGTTAGGAGAATTTGAGATTATTCTAGGAATGGATTGGTTGTCAAATCATGAGGCGCAAATAGAGTGTAAAAGTAAGAAAGTGAAGTTAAAAACCAAGGATGGTGAGGAAGTGATATTTAAAGGAAAAAGATAAGATAAGAAGTTTCTAACGGTTATTGAGGCGAGAAGATTAATGCGTCAAAGATGCGAGGTTTATTTGGCTCATGTCGTGGACGTGGAGAAAGAATATGTAAGGATCGACGATATTCCGGTAGTAAGAGATTTTCCGGACGTGTTTCCTGATGAATTGCCTGGACTACCTCCAGACAGAGAGATCGAGTTTACGATTGAATTGGCTCCTGGTACGGAACCAGTGTCGAAAGCTCCCTATCGCATGGCGTCGGTTGAAATGAAGGAATTGGCAGCCCAGTTGCAAGAGTTGTTGGACAAAGGAGTAATCCGACCGAGTGTATCCCCGTGGGGCGCACCGGTGTTGTTTGTAAAGAAGAAGGATGGAAGTATGCGATTGTGTATCGATTATCGTGAGCTGAATAAGTTGACAATCAACAATAAGTACCCTCTACCGCGGATCGATGACTTGTTTGACCAATTGAAAGGAGCTCCGTGTTTCTCAAAGATTGATTTAAGATCTGGGTATCATCAATTAAAGATCAAAGCGGAAGATATACCTAAGACAGCGTTCCGAACAAGATACGGACATTATGAGTTTTTGGTGATGGCATTTGGATTGACGAATGCGCCAGCTGCATTTATGGATCTTATGAATAGAGTGTTCAAGCAGTATTTGGACAAGTTCGTGATTGTGTTTATTGACGATATACTTATTTATTCCAAAACGGAGGAAGACCATAAGGAGCATTTGAGGATTTCCTTGGAAATTATGCGAAAAGAGAAGCTGCATGCAAAGTTTTCAAAGTGTGAATTTTGGCTAAAGGAAGTGCGATTTCTTGGTCATGTAGTTAATAAAGAAGGAATTAAAGTGGATCCAGCCAAGATAGAAGCTGTAATGAATTGGGAAAGACCCAAGACTCCGACGGAAGTCAGAAGTTTTCTGGGATTAGCCGGATACTATAGAAGATTTGTGCAAGATTTCTCAAAGATTGTCATTTCATTGACAAAATTGACGAGAAAGAATGAGAAGTTCGTTTGGACAGAAAAGTGTGAGGAAAGTTTTCAAGAGTTAAAGAAGAGATTGGTAACCGCCCCAGTGTTGGTATTACCAGATGATAAAGGTGAATTTGTGATATTCAGTGATGCTTCCTATAAAGGACTTGGATGCATGTTAATGCAACACGGGAAGGAAATAGCATACGCGTCAAGGCAACTCAAGCCGCATGAGCAAAAGTATCCAACGCACGATCTGGAATTGGCAGCAATTGTATTTGCCCTTAAGATTTGGAGGCATTATTTGTACGGGGAAAAGTGCGAGATTTATACGGACTATAAGAGCTTAAAGTATATCTTTACTCAGAAAGAATTGAATATGCGACAAAGAAGGTGGTTGGAATTGATCAAAGATTATGATTGTGCGATAAACTATCATCCTGGAAAGGCAAATATGGTAGCTGATGCTTTAAGTCGAAAGGAAAAGTTGAATATGATAACGTCATCAGAAGAATTAATCAAGGACTTTGAAAAGATGGAAATAGTGGTGCAAACTCCAGAATGTGGAGGTGAAGCCATTTATGCAATACCGTTTCAACCTGAAATTTTGGAAAAGATTAGATGCTGTCAAGAGCAAGTGATGAATCGCGAAAGGAATAAGTTGACGGGAGAAGAAACTAAAGCTCAAAAGGATGGAAAAGGGATATACCGTGTTAACTCACGTATTTGGATACCTGATGTTGTGGAACTAAAGCACGAGATTTTGCAAGAAGCACATAACTCGAGATTTTCAATCCACCCTGGGAGTACGAAGATGTACCAGGATTTGAAAGAAAATTTTTGGTGGCCAAACATGAAAAAGGAAATTGCGAAATGGATAAGCAAATGTTACACGTGCCAAAGAGTTAAAGCGGAACATCAAAGGCCAAGTGGATTGCTTCAGCCACTGGACATACCTGAATGGAAATGGGAACATATCACGATGGATTTCGTGGTAGGATTACCTAAAACCAAGTCTAATTATGATGCGATTTGGGTGGTAATTGATCGATTGATAAAGTCAGCACATTTTTTGCTGATAAACGAAAGGTTTTCATTAGAGAAGCTGGTCAAATTATATCTGGATGAAATCATGATGCGTCACGGAGTTCCTGTATCTATCGTGTCTGATAGAGATCCAAGGTTTAATTCGAGATTTTGACGACAATTCCACGATCATTTGGGAACGAAATTGAAAATGAGTACAGCATATCATCCGCAGACAGACGGACAAGGTGAAAGGACAATTCAGACAATTGAGGATATGTTACGAACCTGCGCAATAGATTTCAAAGGAAATTGGGACGATCATTTGCCCTTAGTTGAGTTTTCCTACAACAACAGTTATCACGCAAGTATTGGCATGCCGCCTTATGAAGCATTGTATGGAAGGAAGTGTAGATCTCCTACTTATTGGGATGAAGTTGGTGAGCGCAAGTTAATTGGCCCCGAGCTAGTGCAGCAAACGAAGGAAAAAGTTGAAATGATACGAAAGAGATTAATTGCAGCTCAAGACCGACAGGCAAAGTACGCGAATCAAGAGAGGAAAGATGTGCAATTCGAAACTGGAGACAAAGTCTTATTGAAGATATCTCCTTGGAAAGGTTTGACTCGATTTGGAAAGAAAGAAAAGCTAAGTCCAAGGTACATTGGACCATTTGAAGTATTGCGACAAGTTGGGAAAGTGGCGTATGAATTGGCGCTGCCGCCGCAAATGCAACATCTACACAATATATTTCATGTATCTCTCCTGAAAAAGTATAATACCGATGCGAGCCATGTGATCGAGTTGGAACCAGTAGAAATCCAACCAGATTTGTCCTATATGGAACAACCAGTGCGAATTTTGGATCGAAAAGAAAGGACGCTTAGAAATAAAGTTGTACCTCTAGTTAGAGTGTTGTGGAGAAATCCACTAGTCGAGGAATCGACTTGGGAATTAGAAAGAGAAATGAAAGAAAAGTATCCCCATCTATTTGCTTAGATTAGATTCTGGGGACAGAATCCTTTTAAGGAGGGTAGATTGTAACGACTGAGAATTTTGCGTCGTAATTAAGAAAGTAAAGTATGTGTTATGTGATGAGATTATGTGATTAAGCGGTGATTATTTGTCTTATCTGTATACTAGAGTTAAGGAGCGTGGATAAAAATGTTCCAATTTAAAGAGTCAGCTTAGAAGTCGAGCTGTAGTGTCGGGCCGTCAGGTAGAACGGAACCCGTCCTAATATGGAATTAAATAATATATAATGTGAATTATATGTGAAGTAAAGTATTTCGTCTTAAGAGACGTGTTGATTGGTTAAGATAATGAGAAGCGTAATCGAAACGCTGAGCGTCGGGCCGTCAGGCTGAACATGACCCGGTACGCGTAAAAGATGATAAAGATTAAAGAGGGATAGATTCTATGATCAGACCTGAGTCGTAATGTGACTATATGTGTGTGATTGCTTGACTGTGTGCATGACTATGTGTTCTGTGTCAATTTTGTGAATTTTAAAGGAATTACGTGATTTAAGTAAAGGTTTAATTAACCTTCGCACATTTTTATAAAATCATCCGAGTAAGATAAAAATATGGGATTTGTTCTGTTATCCTTGTAAAGACCTTAGAGACTTTATAAAAATAATAAGTAAATTTGATTGTGGATCTTTGCATTTTTAAATTGATTTTAAGTGGAAAATGTATTTATTAAAGCAAGTTTGCGAAATGCATATAAAATCAACCGTTCGCTCAAATTCTTATTATGAGTAATGGATAAAAAGCTAATTTCGAGACCTACGTGTTAAAATTGTCATTTTCAATAATTGTCGACTTCCCGAGAGAGATATATTTTATATTTGAATTTTGTTACATTTAAGTAAAAAGAGAAAGTATGTGTGAGTCAAAAAGGAATTATTAAATTACCATCTTGCCCTTGCTTTGGTGGAGTATAAATCAACCCCTTCCTCCCCATTTTCTTCTTTCTTTCCTGAGCACTCATTTTCTCTTCTCTCTTTTTCTTTCTTTCTCCCGAACACACTCTCTCTCTCTCACTCCCTCTCGGCTCTCTCATCTCTCACCTCTCTCACTCGCATGCAACCATTAAAACACACTCAAACACCGAGATATTGCTTCCATTAGTTGTTATTCTTGGTATATACTTCAATTCCTACTTGCATGTAAGTGATTATAAAGGTTTTGTTGAAGTGATCACTATGGTTGTGTTTAAGAAAAACAATTTCTTGAAGCATAACTATAAGAGTGATTTTAAGAGGTTTTGGAGGTCATAAACTCGAGAAGAGATCCGTCATGGACTCTCTCAAGTTCGACCACCACCGGCCATGATCCAAAGGAGAGCCGGTGGGTTTTCCATGATGTGATTGTTGGATTTTAATGTTGCATGTTATGGTTTCTTGAAAGCTTGAAAAAGGGTTTTGTTTCTTTTGTTGAAAATTGAGTATGTGATTGGTAAAATGATTTTCTTGATTGTAAAATGAATGTGTGCATATGATTGTTGCTTAGAAAATCAAAATTTATGATTTGCATGTGAGTTTTTACTTCGGCTTTAACTTGATCTTGGTATGAACTAAGCTTAATTAGTAGGAAATAGAGTTGCATGTTGATTTAAAAGAAGAGTTAGTGATGCATGTCAATGTTTGGTTCTTGGATTGTGAATTTTGAATGTTTGACGAATGGAAAATGGGTTTAAAAGAGATTGATTTGTGATTTAGTGAATGCATGCATTGAATAATTTGATTAAGGTTGAGTCATTAGGTGATGTTTGGCTTTGTGCTTCGGAAATCTTGATGAAAATGAGTTAAATGACTAAGTTAAGGCTTAAAACAAGTTGAAAATGTGATATAGGACTTTGCATGTCAAGATTGATCTTTGTATGTGTGTTTTCTTGATAAACCCGAATGGGTTGAATCTTTAAAGTGGTTTGTTGTGAGTAGACTTGATTAAAGTAATGATGGATGGTGATTAGATTAATAAGGAATGAATTATTGTTGCATGCTAAGTTTAGGTTCGAATTTTTGAGTTAATAAGAAAGGAAATTGAATTTGGTGAGATAATCTTGGTAAACACTAAGTTTGTATGATTTAAAAGCAATTGCATGATAGTTTTAAAGGAGATCAATGAGTGCATGCTAGTAATTAGTCTTTGAGTTGAAAATTATGTTCTTGCCGAATGAAAACAAGATAAAAAGGGGATAACTTGGTGATTAAGTGTATGCATGTTGATTTGATGGATTGATTAAGTTGAAATCACTAAGTAGTGCATGGTTTGGTGACTTAATGAATGGAATGATTTAATAGGGGATTAAAACAAGAAAGAAATGTGGTATATAACCTTGCATGTCAAAATCTCTTTTTGCATGTTTGATTCTTGATTGTGATAAGTGTTAAGGCCGAATAGGCCATAAGAAATAAAGGTCAAAACTTGATTTTGGTAATTGAAAGAATGATTGAGTGTTATATGTGAAAATCTTTGATTTTGCTTGATTGGATTGTTGTTTTGGTTCGAATTAAGGAATAAAAGAAAAGGGAATTAAGTCGATTGATATAAGTGATAGTATGCACGTAAATGTTTGGTTGTAAATGGGTCTAGTACTCGTAAAAGAGTCGTGTTAGTGTAATTTGAGAAATAGCCTAGGTCAAGCGAGTACGCTTTGATTGCTAGGAATATAAGGATATAAAAACTACGAGAAAGGATTGTGCTATGTGCTATGTGCTGTGTGCTTATTTGTATAAGCTATATTCGTATGCTCGAGTCAAAGATATAATCGAGTTATCGTATAGAGAGATCATTCCGGGAACGAGAGTTGGGAATCTAATTAAGATTTCTGGTTTTTATTGTAGATTTGGAGCGTGAGGAAATTCAGGCTAGGAAAGGGAAAAGTATACTAGGTGGCAGTAGTTCAACCCTCAGGAAAGCAATTTCAGGCAAGTAACTCTGATTACTTGTGTAAATGATTATAAAGGAAATGTGGTTCATACCATGTAGAGTATTGAACTGTTAAAGTATAAAACCCTTGCTTTATGAAACCCTGATATTGATTTGAGGTACCCTTGTTCTTGATAACCTGTTATTCATAATCCTATTAATTTCACCCTTTGATAATCTGCCTTTCTGTTCCAGTTTCCTATAATGCCATGAATCATATTGAACCTTTAATTATCTTGGATAACTCTGTTAATGATACCATGTTTCTCTTGATCGCCCTAATGATCCCTAAGTTATTACTGATCCTTCAAATTTAGTGCCTTATTATCCTTGATACGGAATTCTTGAGAATTGTTCCTTGCGTATCTTTGATTCACTCCCTGAACTTTGTTTCTTTAAAATCTGAATTAAGAATGAGTTTCGACTTGAAAGAGTCCGAATGATTTCAAATGCTTGGTAATGATAAAATGGATTTTAGAAAACCTATTTGTTTTTCCAACTCAAGGTTTTCCGAATGAATTCCTGATGGATTGGATTGAGACATAAGAGGCTAGTGGGACTAGTCCAGTCATGGTAAGAGGCTAGTGGGACTAGTCCAATTTGAGGCTGAAATTATGCCGAATGGTACCTTAAGGACCGGAATGGAGGTCGATACGGGCTGATCACCCGTATATAATGAAATGGAAAGATAAGTGATCCAATCAAGGGTTCTAAATGATTATTTAAAAAGGGAACTGAAACTTTTATTCAGTAAATTGATTTTTTTGAAATGAAAATGGTTTATACTGCTTTGAAAAGAGTTGATTATGTGGAGCTTAAAGCTCAGAACCCTGATTCCTGAAATTGTTGATCATATGAATGATTCTATATCTTGAAATACTGTTGCTTTCCTCTACCGAAAGATCTAGTTTGATCCTATAATGAATTGTGATGAATGTCGACTTTCGTCCTGTTTTGAGCTTTTTTTCTTGAAAGCCCAACTATTCTTTGGATACCCTTTCCTTATCCCAAAGAAAACAAAAATAAATATATGGAAATCTGTCACCTAGATTAGCTAAGATAGAATGCCCTAGTTTGTTCAAAGTATATTGAGAATTGATATTGTAGAACTGCTATTTAGTTACTTGCTGAGTTTTATACTCATTTGTTTTGTCTTAATTTAACCATGGCAGTTAAGCAAGAAGATGGCCAGGCTTAGGCACACTGCTCGTAAGAGCGTACCTGGTGGTCCCTACCGTATTGAGGGCTTCCAGTTGCCAGAGCAGGTAGTACAGGTTATGAGTGAGCTCATGCCTAGAAAGAGGTGTTTAAAGATACATTGGGTTATCTGTCAGTTTCCAGCCGGAATCGATATTGATTATTTAATAATATTTAGGGTTTGTAAGTTATATTTTATGATTGGTAGTTGTAATCTTGTCTCATACTTTATCCTGTTAATCCTGTTAGTAGTTAATCGGGGTTTATGCATATTTAATTATTAGAATAAAGGTGTGTGAGTCCTCATTTCCTAACCCCGAGATTGAGGGCGTCGCACTAGGTGTCTCAAACATAAGATCCACAGGGTTTTTGTCTGAGAACTTTGAATAGCTTCTTTTAGGCTTCATAATTAGATTGGCTTTTGGAGACTTGATGCAAGAGCTTTGGTCTTTTCCAAGCTACCTACACTAATTTCATTCACTGAGATTTGTTTGACTTGTGAGTGGTAATGAAAAGTCTTGTCTGGTTTCTGTATCTGACCAAATTTCTATTAAATATCTGCATCAATCTTCTTCCATTTATCATCTAGCTCCTTCTCAGCTGCTGCTACATCAATCTTTGTCAGTTTGTCATTTGATTCTAGTTTTGCTGCTACTAGATTGATAAGATCAATGTTATCCATAGCTGGTGGATTAATAAAAGCAATTTCTGGCACATCTACTTTGCTGACTTAAATTTTGAGCAGTTTCTCCCCCTCACTTGATGAGCCTTTCTCCCCCTTTTTGTTAGCATTAAGTTATTGAGAAGAAGGGAGTTGTGCAGCCACCAACTGTTGAAGCAGAGCAGTATGAGCTTCCTGATTTGCAAGTATGTTGGCCACTGACTTCTCCATATTAGACAACCTAGAGTTCATGGCCTCAACCTTTCTGTTTAGATCATCTTATTTCCTTAGCTTTTGAGCTATCTCAGTCATGGTGGTTCCTGGAAGTCTGGAATCCAACCTTGCCACAAAATCTTATTTGACTTCAGAATTTTCTTGCTTCATTTCATCCACACTTTGACTGTGTTGGAGAGCTTAAATCTTGTACAGTTGTAGAGCTTCAAGATATGCTGTGAGTAACCTTTTAGTGTTAGCACTTGTGGATGCCTGAATTACTGTTTGGGTGTTATGAATCAGCTTGAGTAAGGTGGATTGGAGATGTGAATATGAGCACTCTTTAGTCAACATTCAGGAAAGAATATCTGCATCTCCCCCTATGTTCATATTGTCATCCTCCACATCTTCACCATCATCCCTAAAAGAGTCTTCAGTCAATTCATGTTCACTACCAGTTGTAGATGGCATAGCAGTGATTGCATCCTTTTCCCTTTGTAATGAAGCAGTTGTGTGCACTAGGTTCAACATCCTCTTAGCATCCTCATTGCCCTGTCCAGCTAGAGTTTGATAAGCTGGAACAGGATGAGTAAATATCTCAGCATCCCGGGAGATAGAATCTATGACAACTTGATATTCTTGCTGAAACAGTCTATCCCTTTCTGCATCACTGACATCCATTGACTCAATAGAAATGGTGTCCACCCTTATAACTCCTGTACCTGCATTTCTCTCATGATCTCTCTTTTGTTGCATCAAGGGCTCCCCTTGGCTCACCATCCGCACACCCTCACCTTCACCTTCTAAGGTAGGACTCCTCTCACTCTCTTTTTCTAGGCTGGAAGAAATAGCCTGCGTGAGTTCACTCTTTTCCTCTCCTTTTGCCTGGGAGCAACCCAGCCTCTCACTCATTTCACTTCCTTCCCTCAGTCCTGTTAGTCCCTTAACAATATAGCAAGAATTACAGAAGGGGGGTTGAATGGAATTCTTGAACCTTTTTCTTGAAATAAAAATGTTCAACTCGATTATGGATATATTTGTTTTGATTAGCACAATGTGGAATGTAAACTTGAATGAATCAAAACATAAGTAATTAAAAACAATAGTCTTTAAAAACTTTCTGGTGGATTTAAACAATTCCACCAGAGATATATATAATATATCGAGAGGACTCTGTGTGCAGAAATGCTCACAGCTGCTTACAAAATAGAACTGCTGAGAATACAGGAAATGCTAAAGATTGTGCTTACAAAGATTTCTCTGTTTTCTTATGTTTTTCAGCTATCTTAGTTATTTTTCTATTTGCCACTCTCTTGGTTTATATATTACCAATATTACAAAGTCAAAAGAACTGAACAAATATAAAATCTAACAGTCTTGATCTTTGCTGCTTTTCGTCCTCTATTACCCAGTTAATGGGCTTCCACAGTGTGTTTGTATCCAACTCGACGGCTGTGTGTCAACTTTCACTGTTCAACTGATATTTGAATCTTGATATGATCATCCGTCGACTTTCAGATCACCCTTCGATGACTTAATTGATCATCCGTCGACTGCTATGTTAAACATCCGTTGATAGTCATTTGATCATCCGTCGAAGCTTTGTTAATCATCCGTCGGTAGCTATTTTGGCACTTGACTTCATTTCACTTATACAGAATTACAAGATATTGCTTATGTACAGTTAATCAACCTATTCTGCATATCTAGTTAAAGTCAACATGACTTATATGCTACTACAGATTCTATACAAAGTTGCATACATCACTGTGCTACAAACTTATTATTACATAAGCTACTCACTCGATGGATAATAAGTTAATCATCCGTCGGGACTATAATGAGTTATCCGTCGGGACTAAAACTCTTATCCGTCGAGTGCTACATAATTTCACTAAGTAAAATCTACTTAGACATTTTGTTTAAGTGATCATCAAGTACACAACATATTCACAACAATCTCCCCCAATTTATGTCTACTGGAATTGTAGCCATAAATTAAGAGACACTTGATGATTACAAAACATCCTTAACATATATCTTTAAAGATAAGTAGATAAAACTGAAAGTGCTTCAATTTAAACAAAATGTACAAGGTTTGGCTCACAGTCAGTTCAAGATGCTCCTCTAGCCTGAGCAAATTTTTCTAGTTTCTTGAAGGTCTGGATCTTCTTCCAAGCTTTCTGTTGTTTTCTTCAATTTGATTCTGGAGCTGCCTGTGGAATTCTAATTCATCAGATTCTGAGAGATCTAACATTTCTTGCATCTCCAAGAGAGTCTCATTGCTAGAGATACTCAATTGGTCTTCTAATCTGAAGAATCTTCTCACACCCTTGTCATCCATGAATTCCATCAGCCAGTAGGGCCTTAGATGCACTCTTCTCCCTGTGTATGGGATGATAAGAGTCTTGGGAAGTGTATCTTTGGCTCTAACACTCCTTAGCTCTTCAATCTTCTTCGATACTAATCTTCTTGCAGTTACATTGAACCCAAAGTTTTTATTGAAGGATGAATAGACTTTGATCAACAAAGCTTGGCTTTCTTCAAGTATCCTGTGAAGAGGCCACTGAATCTCCCTTCCTCCTTTGTACTTGAACACCAACCTTTCAGGTAGGTTTCTGTATGCATCAATTGCCCTTACCTCATCCAGCTCCTCCAGATAAAGGTTTAGATCTGTGAATTCTTTGATGTCACATAAGTACAAGTAGTCTCCCCTGTTGACCTTGGGTTGAGCTTTGACTACTGACTTGGATTTGAGAGGTGACAACTTCACTTTCTTGACTGCCCTTGACTTTGTCCTTCTTGGCTTAGTAAGAATTGGCAAGTTGAAGTCAGGAATTGGTAATTTATCCCACTCTATTGGCTCATCCTTTGGCACAATAGGCTCTCCATGTATGTTCCTGTAGGGGTCCACCACCCTTATATCTTCAAATACCACAGAGGGCTTTGATGATTGAGTTTTAGCTTGAGTGGATTCCTTAGGAAATTGATCTTCCAATTCCTTGTCAACAACATCCAATTTCCTTTTTGTTCTTTTAGCCAGTTCTTTCTTTCTTGGGGATTTCTTCTGTTCTTTAATCTTCTTCTTTGATTCAGTAGCTTGAGATGGTTGAGAGGGAATTTGTTGAGAAGAATTTACAGCCTGTAGCTTGGCCAAGATAGCAAACTGTTCTTTCTTTTGTTTAGACTTCTTTGCATCTAGAGCAGCTTGCCTCTTTTCCTGCTTCAATCTGGCTTTTTCTTCTTTCTTTGCATGAGAAAATTATGGATGTCCAGCTACCACACAAATTTCCTTCCCATTTCTGAATATCTTTGCAAATCTCTTTCTTGAGGCTGAATCAACTGGATCTTTGTAGAAGACAATAGATCTTGACAGAAGCTTCTTTTCATCAGGCTTGGGTGTCTCATACACAGTATCCATAGGGTTCTTCAAAGATGACTTTGGATAGTTTGCCCTTGGTTTAAGAATTATCTCAGCCTTTGTAGTCTTGATGCAGGAAGATTGTCCTTTCTCCAGATAGTTCATGCTCATCTCATTCACACTGATTGTCTTGACATGAGAGTGATGGATGGCTGACTGAACTGGTTTCTTGACTAATTCAAACCTTTTCTGTATGTCCTCATCAATCTTTATCCAGTTGATCAGAGTCAACTTTCCTTTATCAGCATCTTTCAAATTTTCTGCTGCTGCATTGATAAGATCTATACCATCTGCAACTGGTGGCTTGGAGATAGTAATTGAAGGTACAATTACTTTGCTGATTTGAACTATAAGTTTCTCCCCCTCAGTTGGTCCTTTCTCCCCCTTACTTGATTCTCTCTCCCCCTTTTTGTTATTATCAAGTGGAGGAGTTAGGCCTTGTGCTTTAGCCAGTTGCATAAGAAGATTTGTCTGAGTCTGTTGATTTTGAAGAAGTAGAGCCACTGAATTCTCAATAACTTGAACTCTGTTCTCCAGCTTGGCTATCTTCTTGTCAGAATCTGATTCTCTCCTTAATCTCAGTAATAGATCTTGCATGGTACCATATGGCATTACTGAATCCAGCTTCTTAGAGTTATAGGTCTTCAAGTCAGCTATATCCCTTTTCAATTCATCCACACTGAGATTCTGTCTTAAGTGCTGGATCTTCATTAGATGTAGAGAGTCCAGGTGAGCTTGAAGAACAGCCTTGGTACCAGTATCTGAAGTTTCCTGAAGGGCCTGTTGAATAGCTATTACTTGTTTGACCAAAGACACCTCAAATTGTCCTGGTGTAGATTCCTTTGCCCATGCCCATTCAGGTAAACTTAAAGCAGAACTTGGGACTTCAGCTCCCCCTAAGTTCATGCTTCCATCCAAAGAACCAGAGTCATCATCATCAGAATTTACTCCAAATTCTTCAGATGGCTCTCCAGCTTGAGAAGGCATTCTGGTCACAGCAGCTTTATCTCTTTGAAGAGATTCTGTGGTGTGCACTAAGTTCAAAGTCTGCTCTGCCTCCACATTGCCCTGAGCAGCCAACAATTGATAGGCTAAAACAGGGTGAGTAAAAGTGTCAGCATCCAAGGAAATGTTATCAATTACAGCTTTGTAATGTTGTTGAAATTGTCTTTCCTTTTCAGCATCATCCACAATTATTGACTCACTAGCAATGGCTGGTTCCATCCTTATTTCTCCAGTACCTGCCTTTCTCTCATATTCTCTCTTTTGTTGCATCAGGGTCTCACCCTGGCTCCCCACCCTCACACCCTCACCTTCACCTACTAAGGTGGGACTCCTCTCACTCACTTTTGCCAATCCTGAATGATTGGATTGCTGAGATTCACTCTTTTCCTCTCCTTTTTCCTGGGAGCAACCCAGCCTCTCACTCAATGCACTCTCCTCTCTCAGTCCTAAGAGTGATTGTATTACCACTAAATCTTCTGCACTTGAAATTATTGAAGTTTGAAGTTGTGCAGAGACACTCGACGGATAAGTGATATCCGTCGGGTGAGTGGTAAAGCTATCTGATGGATAACTGCTGTAAAGCTTATCCGTCGGGATACAATCACTACTCGACGGATGAGCAATATCCATCGAGAGAGTAGAAATGAATGAGGTGGGAAGAGAAACTATTGTTGACTCTATGTTGATTGAAGTTATTTGAGGCACAGATGTCACAATAGAATCTAAAAGAATTGGCAAGTGAGCCAACAAATCATCTAAAAGATGATGCTCACTTGCACTATATTTTGGCTTCCCCAACAGAGTTAGAGAAGGGGAATCAGGAATTGAAGTGTTTATCATGTCCACTTCCAGTGAGTTAGTTGGTGAGTATGGTGTTTCAGTGGCTTCTATAATGAGAGATTTTGGCTGTGACTCCACATTTATTGGAGCCACATCAATATGAATTTGAGAAGGTACAGGGCTGTGTCTTTAGCACCAGTTTGCACTAAGTGTGTGCCCTATGCATCCCCAGTTGTTTTGGATTTCTTCTTTCTGGTGTAAGTTTGGGGTGAGCTTGTATCCCTAACCCTTTTGGCCTGTGCTCTTGGATGAGAGCTTTGTTCAATAGCCACATCCTTTTGGGAGGATGCGGCTAGAAGTGAGCTTTTGTCCTTTTTAAGCACTGCAGTTTGTTGGGAAACTGCAGTGTGGCTAGGCTGGGATTCACTCAACTCTCCAACCTTATCCTTGGGGTTTCTTTGATGTTCACCCCTTCCCTCACCTATCTTACCCTCTTTCACATTCCCCTCTTTGGCTTTGGTAGATTTTTCAACTGGTACCTTTTGAGAGATACCAGAGGGGGTTTTCTTTGATTTGGATTTAGAAATTGCAGTTGTTTTGGCAGCTTTGGTAGGCAACTGTTTGGTCATTGTCACAGTTGCCATAGCTATGCCTGAAGTCAAAGAAATAGAAGAGATTGGAATAGTTGAGGGTATGGATGAACTTACCTCACTTACCTGAGGTGTCAGCATTACAGGAAAATAGAACATTGGCACATCCCTGTGATGGTTGGCTCTGTTCAAGTCTGTAATGATTCTTCTCTCTTGAACCCAACAAGCTAATTTGTTGTTTGGGTTCTCAAGCACAATCTCTTGACAAAGATGGTTAGCCAGAAGCATAAAAAATCTAGCATAGTAAACATTCTTTCCTCTTTAGGCTAAGTCACCTAATTTAAAACCTAACTCATACACAATAAGGTCACTGAAATTGTAAAATTTGTCTGTAACTAGCATGTATAGCATGTTTGTTAGGTCCCAATTTGTTTGTAGAAGGGGGGTTGAATGCAAACAATACCGTTTAAGCGAATAAAATACGGAATAAAAAAATGAAACAAAATTCAAGTTAAATAAAACTTTTATTAAACTTGAAAGGCGTTACAACTACGGTATCGGTTACAAGGGATTAATCTCAAATCAATTATTACAAATCTAGAATAAATTCGACATGAACTTTTTCTATTTTTGCAATTAAAAGATCAAATGCTAAATGCGATTTGAGATTAAGTTCTAGGGATTTTAATCCGCTAGATTGATACACAAGAACAAGATAAAGATTTCTAGTTGATTGGATTTAACTTTACAATCTAGAAATTTAATCTTGAAGAAAGCAGATGAAAAATGAAATTGTTTTGCCTTTATTTTCTAGTTCTTTTTCTCTTGACTTGTGTGTTCTGTATGTTGAATAATTGCATCATTGTCTTCTGCTGTGTTTTTTTTGTTTAAGTAAACAAAACCATCTAGTTTACTCAGCAAGACTTTCGGCAAGACAATCCAATGAACTGGTATGACAATCCATTTGAACTGGTAGGACTTTCGGTGAGACTATCCTTTTGAACTAGCAAGACAATCCCAATAGCTAGCAAGACAATCAGAATGAACTAGCAAGACTTTCGGTATGACTATCAATTGTCATACCGATTGTCATAGTAGTTCAAATCAAATTGTCTTACTGAATTATTAATAGATTTTAATCTAATAATAATTCTGAAAATCTTTAATATTAATTCTGAATTAATTAATCAATTAATTCAATTAATCAATAAATTAATCTTTGCAGATATAATTTATTTTCTTAATTAAATTATATGACTTAATTAATTAATAGAGAATTAATATTAATCTTGAGCAGCAACCATTCTTCTGAAAATTACTGTCAAGTATGAATCAATTCCACCACTTCAATGTTGACACTCGATGTACTGTCTGGTTCATGAGTGACTAACTTCCGTGACGTTTCTTCAAGTCTTGACCTTGATACTCTTGATTTTCTTCAGACTAAATCCTTGTAATTAATTGATACCCTGATGAGATCTCTGTCACTTGATTAAATCCACAATTCTGATTTATATCACTGAGGCTTGATCAATTTCTTGAGCTTCTTCCAGTGAATTAAGTCTTCAAGTCTGTAGATGAATAATGTTTCTTAACCCTTTGACAGATGTTACTATATGAGATCTCTCTGACGATAGATCCACTATTTACTTATTACATTCTTATTTGAGTTGAGTTAAATCCTCGAATATACAAATAGGCTATGCCATATGTCTTTCAATCTCCCCCTATTTGCTTGTTAGACAATAACAACAAATACCTAGAGGATAACTCAACTAACAAATAAGAAAAAGATATAAACAGAAATGCAAAGTAAATAGCAGAAAAGTTCTGGATTATATTTAACATTTTCCAGATTCCAAAAGAAATTTACAAGTGAATACAAGATAGATGTTCCTTTAGCCTGAACATATAACTACATTAGACTATCTTGATTCATAAAGCTCTAATCATATTACATTGAGTTTTGAGCTAATTGATTTCAGTTGTCTTCTCTTCTGACTTCACCTTCTTCTAAATCTTGAAGCAACTCTTTATCAAAGACACGATCCTTTTCTGAAGTGAAGCTTGTTGGTCTGACTGGTTGAACTCCAACTGACTTCAGCTTATTCTTGATCTGATTGTACCTTTTAATATTCTTTTCACAATAAGGTTGAATCAAATCAGCAGCTTGAGTCTTCAACATGGATGAGTATCCAGCAGTTCTTAAATGATGTTCCATCCAGACCAGATGCTTAGCTGAGTAGTCTTTAAGAAATTGTACATCTAGCTGACAGATTTGAAGACAATCAGACTTAAAGAATCTCACCTGATGAGGATTGTTGACCACTTGAGGACTAGCCCTGCTGGCAAACTCTTTAAGCCTTTCTCGAAGAACTTCATTCAATTATGAGCTTCTTTTTACCTTGTTGAGAAGAACCCAAATCTCTGACAAAGAACGATTCTCAAACAGATGAAGTGACACCTTGAAAGATCCTTCACTCTAACAATATACAAAAATGCTCATCTCATTTAGGGATCTATCAAAAGCAGCTGTGATCCTTGAGACTTCAGTCTTGATAGCATTCATGTACGTGTCATTGTTAGGATTTGAGATTTCCAGCTTGTCAAGAAGATGTAGGAACTGTCTATCATTGTTAGTGCTCAGCTGAGGCATATCAAGTACTCTCCTAGCTTCATCCCATTTTTCACCAATCTTCAGTCTGACATCTCTTCTCCTTTCTTGAGCCTTAATGTCATGAAGACGTTGCTTTTGAAGAGTTTCTGTTTTTTGTATGTCTGTCCTCTTGTCAATAATCTGGGAGACCTTTTTGAGTTCAGCTTCTTTTCTTTTCATCTCTGACTGCTGCTGCTGAAACTCTTTCTCAAAGATAGGATCCACTGTAGCTTCCTCTTCCCATTCTCCAAAATCACTTTCCTCTTCAGCTTCAAATAAACCATCTTTATCTTCCAACACTGGTTCAGTGGGAATGTCAAAAATATCAAAGTCATCCTGTTCTCCACTGTAATAGACATCATCAGCCTTTCCTTTGTCCCCAGCAGAGGTATCTTTTTCTTTCCCCTTTCCACTACTCCCTTTCTTCTCCCCCTTAGTTGAGGGATCCTCTACTGATTTTCCCTT
The DNA here is from genome assembly GCF_009905375.1 of Apium graveolens. NCBI lineage: Eukaryota > Viridiplantae > Streptophyta > Magnoliopsida > Apiales > Apiaceae > Apium > Apium graveolens. The sequence continues at coordinate 262,030,329 of NC_133652.1, read as the reverse complement.
AGATTCTCCATGACCTCCATCACCTCCCGAGCCTGAGCCTCCACCAGACGGCCCTTCAAAGTAAGTCCTTTGTTCTTCATTGGGACAGTGAGAATTTTTGATCATGTAGTACAGGTGCTTCATCCCTTCATTCTGATGTTCCATACCTGTCTCTATCTTCAGAAATCTAGAGGAATCCAGTGAATGATTCATTTCAACCAAATCTTCAAGAGAAGTCATCCTTGTATGTAGAGAGCAGAAGTCAGAAATGTCATCAGATGATAAAGTTGGAGTTTCCTGAATGGAATTGAGCTTTGGTGTGACAGTGTTCTTGAGATCTGAGATATTATTCCTTATGAGTGCCAGCTGATTATTGACAGAGGTGGAAGAAGAAGACCGTTCAACCACTTGTGCTTTAAATGCTTGAGCTTCAGCTTGACTTTTAGCAAGTTCTTCTTTTAGAGCAGCAATTTGAGCTAATAGGTTTACAGTATCAGTGTCTGTGTGTGCTCTCACCTGAATTTCACTCGTGTTTGGTTCACTCGCCTCATGTGCTTGTGTTTCTCTCAATATAATTGCTCGTGAGGAGTCTTCCTGTTGCTGTTCTTCTGTACCTGCAGTTAAAATCACCCTAGCCTCTTCAAGAGAGGTCAGTGGTGGTGCAATGGGAATTCGCGAGTCCCGATCCTCAGTCAAACCTATCATTTCATGTGAAATAGATGTCTGAATTGCTTCAGGGATAGATTGACCGAGTTGCCCTCCACTTTCTCCAGATAAATCTGCGAGTGGAGAATCCCTTGAGGGAGCCAGAGGTGTTTGATCTGGGAGGGGAGAAAATGACTCTATTAAGGGTGGCTGAGAGTCAGATTTTCCCTCAGAAGCATGTGACTGCTCTTCTGCCGTAACTATGGCAGGCACTGTAACAGACTCTATGTGCGCTCCTCGCTCTGTGTCCTGAGTATCATCTGTGGGTATGTATGGTTCCATTGTGAGTAATGGAATTGTGCTTGACTCAGTACAAGATGTCATGGCCCTATGGCGAATTTCAATAGATTCATCCTGTTGAGAGAATGTCTCTAGTAACTGTTCATTGGCCATTTCAAAGTCCATGTCCTGTTGGGAGGACAAGGATGGGCTTTCAGATGCCTCAGTATAAGTTCTTCTTTTCTTTGGAGGAGGCAGAGCTGAGGGTTCACTCACATTTAACAATGCACTACTTCCTATTAATCTTCTGGGTAACATTTTAGACAGAGGGGGAGTGGTTGAGATAGAATGTGACTCTGTGTTTGGCTCTATTACCTGGGATTGAAGCTGTGGTTCTACAACTTCATGGTCAGCCCTATCAACCACTGGGGGTCTTTCAACAGAAGTAGGAATGGAGTGAGAGTGAGGAATTACTACCTGTAAAGGAAGAGCATCTGATGTTGGAGGAGCCTGGGTGGCTTGAACCACTGGAGGTTGAGGTTGCTGTTCATGACCGGAAAGATTGAAAATAGGTAAAGGAATATAGGTGGCCATGAAAGCAGATACAAGTACTGGAACTTGCATGAATTTAAAGGTTGTGTCTTGGCGGGTGTAAATCTTTTTGCTTACTGGAGGGGGTTCGGTTACTGCAGAGTTAGCAAAAAGGGCTTTGTGTTCAGGTGTGAGAAGATGATCTGCTATAAGCATGAGAAAACGAGCATAGTAACATGATACCCTACGATTTGTAGAATGATCACGTAAAGCAGTAGTGAGACGTCTCAAGAGAATGGGAAAAAGTAGTTTGCCAAAATTGATCCTTTGATTGAAAACAACCGCAAGACCAATATACTGCAGAGTGGAAGTGATGTTGTGAAAGTTGGATTTAGTGCAGTTGGCAAACACTTTAGAAAGTGTATCGAAGAAAATATCCCATTCAGACACCAAATTGGATTTAGAAAGTTTGGTTAAATTGATCACCCCCTGATAGTGAATAGCATGGAAAAAGTTTGTGATATCATTTTCAAAGGGTAAATTACAGAAATTGTCCAATGGAAAATTTAACGCCTGATTGACTACTGTTTCATCAACCACATACTGTGTGTTTGCCACGGTGAATGAAAAAGATTTTGAATCATCGGCCACAGTAGAGGTTGTGCAAATCAGTCTAAGCAGATCGACATTTAAAATCACATTTGATTTAATAGCAGAGCTAACAATCGAATGGTCATTTAAAAATCTAATCCAAGGCTTAAATTTTTCCACATCACATTTTTCCGGATTAAAATAACCAACCTGATTATGCGCGACAATTTGGAAATTGAGAGCCATTTTAAAATAATAATAAGACACACACTTTCAGAATTTTAAGAATAATATTAAAAAAATTCAAATTAATTTAATTAATTTAATAATTCGAATTAAATTAATTATAATCGAAAAATTTAGACAGGAATGTATCTCGTTAAAATTCCTAACTCACAAACACAGTTTTGAAAAACCAAAAGACACAAATCAAAAATTAAAAGTAAAATAAAATAAAAAATACCCAAAATCAAAAAACAGAAACTGATTTTGATTTGTTTGATTTCTTTTAACAAAAATCCAACAGCACTTCTGTATGTATATACTTGTATGTATATATCACAGGAGTGATGATTTTTGTATGCTGAGTAAAAACTCGAGCAAGAAACAATGGTGACTTTGGAGTAGCAGTTCGAAGAGAGAGAGAAAGAGAAGGAGACTGTTGAAATTTTGAAATAAAATGAACTGATGAAAATAAAAAAACAGACACACAAACCATTAAGTAGTATAACTGGTATGACAATCCGGGATTGTCATACAGATTGTCATACCAGGTTAAAGACAGAAAAAAACAAATAAAACAAAACAAATAAAAATAAATAACTGGTATGACAATCTGATAGTCATACCGATTGTCATACCAGTACAAAATAAAACAATATAATTCTGATATTAATTTTATTACTGGCATGACAATCAATAGTCATACCGATTGTCTTGCCAGTTATAAAATTAATCTGATTTCAAAATAACCAATCATTATTACTAAAATGACTTTCAGCAAGACAATTTCAATTGTCTTGCCGATTGTCATTCTAGAATAAGATAAAATAAGTATTAACAGATTTATATATACATGTGTACTGAAATGATTTTCAGCAAGACAATTTTAATTGTCTTGCCGATTGTCATTCCAGTAGAAAGACTATATATATATTTACAGAATATATTAACAAATATGGAAAACTGAAGTAAAGTCTTATATTAATAGTAAAAATTCAGAAAATATTTACAAAAACAAAGACAATATTTCAGAATTAATTATTTTTATTTCAAAAATAGATTTCTGTTGAATTTTAGCAAATAAAATTCATAGAAAAATATTTTTAGAGAAAATAAAACATTCTGAGATATTTGAAGTTAACAAGTCGAGTAAATAAAACAGATAAGATAATAAAAATTCCATAGAAATAAGCAAGAAATATGATAGAATGATAAAACAAATTTTCAAATGAATTTTTCATCTATGAAAAATTCATTTGTAAATTCATTCAAGAACAGATCTCAGATATTAACTAAATTAATCACTAAAACTATTCAACATGCCCAATTTACCAACTAATCTGGTAAATGTGGATTCATCAAGTGGTTTAGTGAAAATATCTGCTATTTGTTCTTCTGTTGGAACAAAGAATAGTTCAATAGTACCATTCATGACGTGCTCTCTAATAAAATGATACCTGATGTCAATGTGCTTTGTCCTTGAGTGCTGCACAGGGTTGTTGGTGATGGCTATTGCACTTGTATTGTCACATAAAATAGGAATTTTGTTCAATACAGAGCCATAGTCCCGTAGCTGGTTCCTAATCCACAAGATCTGAGCACAGCAGCTTCCAGCAGCAATATATTCAGCCTCGGCCGTTGAGTTGGAAACTGTTTGCTGTTTCTTGCTATACCATGAGACTAGCCTGCTTCCTAGGAATTGACAACTTCCTGAGGTGCTTTTCCTATCAACAACACTTCCTACGTAATCTGAATCTATATATCCAACAAGGTTAAAACCAGATTCTTTAGGGTACCAAATACCTAGATTTGGTGTTCCCTTAAGATATCTTAAGATTCGTTTAACAGCAACGAGATGAATATCTCTAGGATCCGCTTGGAACCTTGCACATAAGCATGTAGCATACATAATATCTGGTCTACTTGCAGTAAGATAGAGTAACGAGCCAATCATACCTCTGTAGCTTGTGACATCTACCTTAATGGAGTTTTCACATGGTCCAAGCTTGACAGCTGTAGTTGATGGAGTCCTTGCTGATGCAGAATCCTCTAGATTGTACTTTTTGAGGAGTTCCTTGAGATACTTGGATTGACAAATAAATGTTCCATCTAACCTTTGATTTACTTGTAATCCAAGAAAGAACTTCAGCTCTCCCATCATGCTCATTTCAAACTTGCTGTGCATTAACTTATCAAATCTCTTACAGAGATTATCATTAGTAGACCCAAATATTATATCATCCACATAGACTTGGACTAATATAGTATCATTCTTATGTTTTTTAGAAAAGAGAGTTTTGTTTATGACACCTCTAATAAAGCTATTTTCAATAAGAAATTCAGAGAGAGTGTCATACCAATTTCTTGGAGACTGTTTGAGCCCATAGATAGCCTTGAAAAGAAAGAAGACAAAATCCAAATGATCTGGATCTTCAAAACCAGGAGGTTGCTCTACATATACCTCTTCATCCAGCTTTCCATTCAGAAAGGCGCTCTTGACATCCATTTGATAAACTTTAAAGTTTGAGAATGCTGCGAATGCCAGAAATATCCTGATGGCCTCAAGTCTAGCCACTGGAGCATAGGTTTCATCATAATCAATGCCTTCAGCTTGAGAATACCCTTTTTCTACCAGTCTTGCCTTGTTTCTTGTAACCACACCATCTTCATCTAGTTTATTCCTGAATACCCACCTAGTACCAACAGCTTTCTTGTGTGTAGGTCTAGGTACTAGTTTCCAGACTTGTTGACTTTCAAACTGATTGAGTTCATCTTGCATAGCAATCACCCAATCTGGATCAGTTAGTGCTTCTTCAATCTTCTTAGGTTCCATCTCAGAAAGAAATCCTGAGAACAGACACTCATTTTGAGTAGCACGTCTAGTTCTGACTCCAACATCTGGATCACCAATAATCAACTCAAAAGGGTGAGCTTTATTCCAGACAGTCTGTCTTGGAAGATTTGATCTTGATGATTCGCCTTGAAATTCATTGTGATGTTGTGTCCTACTAGATGATCCTTCAGCATCTCCCCCTGAGTTGTTGCCATGTTGACTTGAAGATTCTCCATCAGTAGCAGTGATATCTACATTGTTGCCAAAGTTTCCATCACTATTACCTTGAGTATCATCAAGATTAACAGGTTCTTCACCAGCAACAACCTCAGGTTCTTGACCATGTTCTGATTCTGAATCTGACATATCATCAAACTTCAGTTTCTCAGAAGGATCTTCAGTTTGGATATTAGGGAGTTTAGTGTCATCAAATGTAACATTGACACTTTCAGTTACTTTGTGTTGATCAATGATATACACTCTGTGAATCTTCTTCCATATCCAACAAAAATACCCTCATATGCCTTTGCCTCGAATTTACCACGACGCTCATCTCCATCCTTGAGCACGAAGCATCTGGCACCAAATACATGAAAGCATTTGATAGAAGGTTTCTGTTCATTCAAAATCTCATAAGGAGTTTTCATGAAGTCTTTGTTGATTAGAGTTCGATTCTGAGTATAACATGCAGTATTGACAGCTTCAGCCCAAAAGTACATTGGAAGACCGGATTCACTTAACATCATTCTTGCAGCTTCAATCAATGTACGATTCTTCCTTTCTACCACTCCATTTTGCTGAGGGGTTCTAGGAGCTGAAAATTGTCTGGTAATCCCTTTGTCTGTACAGAATTCATTGAGAAGTGCATTCTTGAATTCTGTCCCATTATCTGACCTTATTGCTCTAACAGAGACGTTAGAATCTAACTCAATCATCTTGATATGATCAATCACAACTTGTGGTGTTTCATCCTTAGAGTGAAGAAATAAAACCCACGTATACTTGGAATAGTCATCAACTATCACAAGACAGTAACACTTCTTTGACATCGAAAGGACATTAACTGGTCCAAATAAATCCATGTGCAATAATTGCAGAACACCAGTTATGGAAGATGTGTTAGTGCCTCTGTGACTTGCTTTCTTTGACTTTCCTTTCTGGCAAGCCTCACATAGTCCTTCTGGAGAGAATTCCAGCTGAGGCAGACCTCTTACCAATTCTCTTTTTACAAGAGAATTCATTGTTTTAAAATTGAGATGAGAAAGTCTCTTGTGCCATAGTCAACTCTCATCTGACGATGCCTTTGCATAGAAACAATTGACTTCAGGATTGCTTCCAGAGTTCATGTCAGCTACGAACAGATTTCCTTTCCGGATTCCCATTAAGGAGGGTTTTTCACTTTTCTTGTGCAGAATCTGACACTTCAGCTTGTCGAATAAAACATTGTAGCCGTTGTCACAGAACTGACTAATGCTAAGTAGATTGTGTTCAAGTCCTTGCACAACATATACATTTTCAATGATAACATTTCCAGCTAGCAAACAGCCATATCCCTCCGTTAAACCTTTGCTGTTATCTCCAAAGGTAACCACTGGGCCAGCTTTCTCAACCACATTTGATAGCAGGGCTCTATCTCCGGTCATATGTCTTGACGATCCGCTATCAAGAATCCACACTACCGGTTGTACCTGTTTAATGCCCTGCAATACAAATGGATTAGACCTTCTTCGGAACCCAAGCTTGGCTGGGTCCGGCATACTTGTAAAATTGGCCTTTATCAGGCAAAACAACATTCTTAATTTTAATATTCTCAACGTTCTCAATGACTGAACATTTGACCTTGTGAACAGCCTTGACAAATTTCTGTTTAGGCTTAGGCACAAATGTCTCCTTTCTAGCTTTAGGAGGACTAGCAGTCTTAGACCTATCATGCTTTCTATTATTCACATGCTGACGAGGAGTAGTCTTATCATTAGAAACATGCTTACCATTAAAATAAGCAAACATCAAATTAAAAGCACAAGACATACAATCAGGAACACCACATGCTTTATGAGAAGGATTAACAATAGGCAACTTATGCATGGTAGACATGGCATTTGTGTTATCCAACTCATGTGTGTCTGAGTTAGTCTCAGTTGCTTTCACAACCTTGACTGGAACTTTTGACACACTTGACTTGGAGACAGCTTTCTCATTAGCATTATCTTCAGCACAGATTTCTTCTTGAATAATAAAAGAGGTCTCATCAAATGGTTCAGCAATTGATTCTTTATAGAGGGGTTCATCAACACCCTTAAGCACATGTGGTACTTCCCTGCCTTTAGCACAGACATGAGGAGGGGAGTTTATGCCTAATTTTCCAATAGCAGCATTGTAATCATAACCTATACCAGATGTTTGATTAACAGCTTGCTTATTGTAAAACTCTTTGGACTTCGAACAAGAATTAAAGTAAGCTTTAACCTTAGCCTCAAGACCGGTGATCTTGTCTTTGAGAATAGTTTCAAGTTGTCTATAACAGTCAACTCTATTCTCTAGAAAAGATACTTGTTCTTTTAATTTATCTTGATTAATGTGCACAAGTCTTAATTCATTGACCTCTTTCTCAAGGTCTTTGATTTGTTGATTTAATAATTCATTATCACGATGAGCACAATCTAAGGAACCCCCTAGATGATAAACTAATTCAGCATCAGTAAATTTTACCTCTTTTCTTGACGATGAGGTGTTTGCATCACTAGCCATGAGAGCAAGATTCCCAACTTCTTCATCTTCACTGTCAGTATCATCCCAGCTTCTTCCCTTTGCCAGGTAAGCCCTTTCAGATTTACTCTTTTGATTAGAATCGTAAGAGTTCTTCCTTGCTTGTTTTGGCTTCCTGCATTCTATGGCAAAGTGTCCCAACTCATTACAGTTGAAGCATCGAATGGTGCTTCGATCAACCATCCCTGTTTTATACCCACCACTGCTGGTGTTAGAGGATGAAGATCCACCTTTCTGGAATCTGTTGTAGTTGGACTTGTACTTGAACTTGGGGTTCCTTTTGAATCTGACATTTGAGAATCTCTTGACAATCAGGGCCATTGACTCATCCTCCAATTGCTCCAGTTCTTGCAAGGAATAATAATCATCTCCTGATTGATTTGTAGTAGAAGGATCAAATTCTGCTACTATCACATTATCTTCAACCTTGGAAGACTGTACCATTCTTTCTGACTGTTGAGATTGTTGTTGATATTGTGGTTGTTGTTGTTTTTCATCAGCTACTAGAGCAGTAGACGTGCTGACCACTCTTCCTTTCCCGTAAACTTCCTTCTGCTGAATCTGCTCCAACTCATAAGTCTTTAACACACCATAGAGCCTTTCCAAAGAAGTCTCACTCAGATCTCTTGCTTCTCTTATGGCAGTGATTCTATGTTCGAGATGAGTTGGCAGTGTTAAAAGGAACTTTTTGTTGACCTCCCTAATGGAATAGTATTTACCATTAATGTTCAGGTTGTTGATCAATGCATTGTACCTCTCAAACACTTCAGTGATTCCTTCTCCTGGATTGGATTTAAAGTATTCATACTCAGAGGTTAGGATTTCTAGCTTGTTCTCCCTAACTTCCTCTGTGCCTTCATTAATAATCTCAATAGTTTCCCAGATATGTTTGGAATCTTTACAATTCATCACATGTCTATTCATCAGGGGATTAAGGGAATCTACTAAAATTAATTGAAGGCTAGCATCCAGGGAGGCTTCTTCTATTTCAGCAGGAGAGAAATCCTCAGGATCTTTCACATAAGTTCTCGCTTTGGTGATCACCACATCATTTTCTATTACCTCTGGTTCAATAACCATAGGAATTTTTGGACCCTTCTTTAACACTTGCAAATATTTGGGATTAGCCACTTGTAAAAACAGTAGCATCTTCTTCTTCCACATAACATAATTTTCTTTATCGGAAAGTGGAATTTTAACGGTTCCAACTTTTTGTGTAGTCATTATGAATTTTTTGAGTGAATAAAAAATTCAAGAAGTGAAAGAAACACAAAAGTCTAGGATCTAGATTTGTACGTTAATCAGAAGGCTCTGATACCAATTGTTAGGTCCCAATTTGTTTGTAGAAGGGGGGTTGAAAGCAAACAATATCGTTTAAGCGAATAAAATACGGAATAAAAAATGAAACAAAATTCAAGTTAAATAAAACTTTTATTAAACTTGAAAGGTGTTACAACTACGGTATCGGTTACAAGGGATTAATCTCAAATCAATTATTACAAATCTAGAATAAATTCGACATGAACTTTTTCTATTTTTGCAATTAAAAGATCAAATGCTAAATGCGATTTGAGATTAAGTTCTAGGGATTTTAATCCGCTAGATTGATACACAAAAACAAGATAAAGATTTCTAGTTGATTGGATTTAACTTTACAATCTAGAAATTTAATCTTGAAGAAAGCAGATGAAAAATGAAAAAGTTTTGCCTTTGTTTTCTGCTTCTTTTTCTCTTGACTTGTGTGTTCTGTATGTTGAATAATTGCATCATTGTCTTCTGCTGTGTTTTTTTTGTTTAAGTAAACAAAACCATCTAGTTTACTCAGCAAGACTTTCGGCAAGACAATCCAATGAACTGGTATAACAATCCATTTGAACTGGTAGGACTTTCGGTGAGACTATCCTTTTGAACTAGCAAGACAATCCCAATAGCTAGCAAGACAATCAGAATGAACTAGCAAGACTTTCGGTATGACTATCAATTGTCATACCGATTGTCATAGTAGTTCAAATCAAATTGTCTTACTGAATTATTAATAGATTTTAATCTAATAATAATTCTGAAAATCCTTAATATTAATTCTGAATTAATTAATCAATTAATTCAATTAATCAATAAATTAATCTTTGCAGATATAATTTATTTTCTTAATTAAATTATATGACTTAATTAATTAATAGAGAATTAATATTAATCTTGAGCAGCAACCATTCTTCTGAAAATCTTCTGAAAATTACTGTCAAGTATGAATCAATTCCACCACTTCAATGTTGACACTCGATGTACTGTCTGGTTCATGAGTGACTAACTTCCGTGACGTTTCTTCAAGTCTTGACCTTGATACTCTTGATTTTCTTCAGACTAAATCCTTGTAATTAATTGATACCCTGATGAGATCTCTGTCACTTGATTAAATCCACAATCCTGATTTATATCACTGAGGCTTGATCAATTTCTTGAGCTTCTTCCAGTGAATTAAGTCTTCAAGTCTGTAGATGAATAATGTTTCTTAACCCTTTGACAGATGTTACTATATGAGATCTCTCTGACGATAGATCCACTATTTACTTATTACATTCTTATTTGAGTTGAGTTAAATCCTGGAATATATAAATAGGCTATGCCATATGCCTTTCAATGTTAAGCATGGAAATGTTCACAGAATCAAAATTACTGATTTTTCCAGAAAAGACTTTAGTTACAACATCACACATGTAACTCCATTCCTTCCTAAGACCTAGTCTTCTAATGTCACTTAGTTTTGTAGTAGGAAGTGCATAATGAATGGAATTGAGCATATTGACAATATCAGTGTCAGTGTGTGATGCAGTTACATTATCATCAGGAATCTTGAAACATGTTTTTATTACATCACTATTGATACAGAATTCATTACCTTTGATGGTCAGAGTGATGGTTTTGTCAGTAGAGTTGTAGATTGATATTGTCCACATCTCTTCAACAACTTCACAATGAATTGTGGGTGATTCCAGCATGGCAAAACTTAACTTGCAGTTCTTCACGAAGTCCATCATCTTATGATAGTCTTCTGATTGCTGAATACCCTTATTGACCAAAGCAGTGAAGTTGTTGTTCTCATATATGAACCCAGTCTGTGACATGATCTTTACTACGGGTGTCATTGTTAGAGAAGAAAAGCTTAAAGAGAAAGAGGATTTTTGCTTGAGAGAGAATGAAATAACACAGTTGAATTTGAGAATGATAAAAGAAAATGATTAGAATGAAATAAGCTTTTATACTTTACTCAAAATCAACAGATAAAAATAATAAAAAGAAGTAAATTACCCAATAGAAAATGCCTAAAATAGCCGTTTTAAAATAAACTGTAAAAATTCCACCCATTATCCGTCGTGTAATGCTTACAAACTGTAAGTATACTCGATGGATAATGTTCAGGGAATTAACGGTTACGATTTAGAAACTTCAACGGATGAGGATAAACTGTTATCCGTCGAGCTTTAAAATATTCCAGAAAAGTAATTGATTTTTATTTACAATTTTTATATCGACGGATGACTCAACCCGATGGATAATGGTCATCCGTCGAGATGCAAATTTTGACTTAGCCAAAATTTCATCCAAGACTAAAAATCAGCTAAATTTCTGGCTACTTTTTAACTTCCAAAATAATTCAGATAAATTCAAGAGTAATTAAGCATACCTAACTCACTTACCAACCTAGAAAAGGTGGATTCATCCAGTGGTTTGGTAAAAATATCTGCAAGTTGCTTCTCACTTGGAACAAAATGTAGCTCTACAGTACCATTCATTACATGTTCCCTTATGAAATGGTACTTGATGTCTATATGCTTTGTCCTTGAATGTTGCACTGGATTTTCAGTGATGGCAATTGCACTTGTGTTGTCACAGAAAATAGGAATCCTTTCAACTTGCAAGCCATAGCCTAGCAATTGATTTTTCATCCATAAAATCTGTGCACAGCAACTGCCAGCAGCAATATATTCAGCTTCAGCTGTAGAAGTAGAAACTTAATTTTGCTTTTTACTGAACCAGGACACAAGCTTGTCTCCTAAAAATTGACAGGTTCCTGTTGTGCTTTTTCTATCAATTCTGCAACCTGCATAGTCTGCAACTGAATAACCAGTTAGATCAAAACCAGAATCTCTAAGATACCAAATGCCAAGTTTTGGTGTTCCTTTGAGAAATCTGAAAATTCTCTTAATAGCTATTAAGTGAGACTCTCTAGGATCAGCCTGAAATCTAGCACATAAACATGTAGCAAACATTATATCTTGCCTACTAGCTGTTAAGTACAGAAGTAAGCCAACCATGCCTCTATAACTTGAAATATCCACAGACTTTTCAGTAGTGTTTAGTTCAAGCTTAGTTGCAGTGGCCATGGGAATTTTTGCAGATGTGCAATCCATTAGATCAAACTTCTTTAAAAGATCAAAAATATATTTAGTTTGAATAATGAATATTCCATCACTAACTTGCTTAACTTGTAAACCAAGAAAGTAAGTTAGTTCTCCCATCATACTCATTTCATACTTACTTTGCATCAGTTTGGCAAACTTTTTATAAAGTTTCTCATCTGTAGAGCCAAAAATAATATCATCTACATAAATATGAACAATTATGCTAGAGCCATTAACATTTCTGAAAAATAAATTTTTATCTACAGTACCTCTTGTGAAGTGATTTTCCAAAAGGAACTTTGATAAAGTGTCATACCAGGCTCTAGGTGCTTGCTTTAGTCCATAAAGTGCTTTCAATAGATAATAGACATACTCTGGGAAATTTGGATCTTCAAAGCCAGGAGGTTGACTTACATACACTTCTTCCTCCAAATCTCCATTCAGAAAGGCACTTTTGACATCCATTTGATAGACCTTGAAATTGGCATGGGCTGCATAGGCTAAGAAGATTCTGATGGCTTCAGGTTTTGCAACAGGAGCAAATGTTTTATCAAACTCTATCCCTTCTTGCTGACAATAGCCTTTAGCAACCAATCTTGCTTTGTTCCTTACTCTATGCCATTTTTATCCATCTTGTTTCTGAATACCCATTTGGTGTCTATTGGATTCTTTCCTGTAGGCTTGGGTACCAGCTTCCATACTTTATTCCTTTCAAATTGGTTTAGCTCCTCCTGCATAGCTAAAATCCAATCAGGATCTAATAAGGCTTCTTCTACCTTCTTTGGTTCTTCCTTAGACAGGAAGCTGCTGTATAGACATTCTTCTTGAGTTGCTCTCCTGGTTTGAACTCTGGAAGAAACATCACCAATAATCAGTTCAAAGGGGTGATCTTTTGTCCATTTTCTTGGTTGAGGTAGATTAGCCCTAGATGAAGAGACCTCAATGTTGTCTTGATGTGTGATTGAGTTTTGATTGCTAGAAACTCCCCCTGAGTTTGTGGATCTTTGATTTGAGATAGGGGTACTTTCTATGGGTGATCTTCCTTGACTTCCTGCTCCTTTTGATAACCCGACGGATGGTGAATTTTGAGTACCGACGGATCAGGCAGGTTGTCTTCCGACGGATAATACAGATTGCCTTCCGACGGATGAAGCATTATGTAACTCGACGGATGTTGAGTTTTGTGCTTCATTTGTGGTAGATTTGTCTGCATTATCCTTAGACACTGTTTCTTGATCACTCCCATCATCACTTTCATCACTGACCATCTCAACATTGTCGAATTTGAGGCTTTCATGGTAATCTCCATCTTTTAGTCCTTCAATCTTTTTATCATCAAACACAACATGTATAGATTCAACAACAATGTTGGTTCTTAGATTGTAGACTCTATATGCTTTACCAACAGCATATCCAACAAAAATTTCTTCATCTGCTTTAGCATCAAACTTCCCATTTTGATCAGTTTGATTTCTCAGAATATAGCATTTACAGCCAAAGACATGAAGAAAGTTTAGAGTTGGCTTCTTGTTCTTGAACAGTTGATAAGGTGTCATGTATCTTGCTTGATTAATCAGAGAGATGTTCAGAGTGTAGCATGCAGTGTTTACAGCTTCAGCCCAGAAATAAGTTGGTAATTTTGATTCTTCAAGCATTGTCCTTGCAGCTTCAATAAGAGATCTATTCTTTCTTTCCACTACTTCATTCTGTTGTGGAGTCCTTGCTGCTGAAAACTCATGCAAGATCCCATTTTCCTCACAAAATACTCTCATGACATAGTTCTTGAACTCAGTTCCATTGTCACTCCTGATTCTTCTAACTTTGAAATCAGGATGATTGTTAACTTGCCTTATGTGATTGATGATGATTTCACTAGCCTCATCTTTGGACTTTAGAAAATAGGTCCAAAAGAACTTTGAGAAATCATCTACAATTACTAGGCAAAATCTTTTCTTTGAAATTGACAATATATTGACTGGTCCAAACAAATCCATGTGAAGCAGTTGCAGAGGCTCTTCAATTGCTGAATCAAGTTTCTTCCTGAATGATGCTTTAATCTGCTTCCCTTTTTGGCAGGCATCACACAGTCCATCCTTTGTAAACTCCACCAGAGGAATGCCTCTAACTAGCTCTTTCTTTACCAGCTCATTCATGGTCTTGAAGTTCAAATGGGATAGCTTCTTGTGCCATAGCCAACTTTCATCTTGACTTGCTTTACTAAGAAGACAAGTTACAGGTTCTGCTTTAGTTGAGTTGAAGTCAGCTAGGTACACATTTCCTCTTCTCACACCAGTGAGAACCACTTTGTTGTTTTGATTATTAATCACAACACAGGTTTCTTTGTTGAAGGTTACTGAGTTGCCTTTGTCAAGCTGGCTGATACTCAACAGATTGTGTTTGAGACCATCCACTAAGGCAACCTCTTCAATGATGACATTGTCCTTTGAAATCAAGCCATATCCCACAGTATAACCTTTGATGTCATCTTTAAAAGTGATACTTGGGCCAGCTCTCTCTTCAAACTCTGTGAGCAGGGTAGAATCACCAGTCATGTGTCTTGAACAACCACTATCCAAGTACCAAAGATTCCTTCTGTTTCCCTGCACACATCAAAATCAAATCAAGTTGATTTTGGTACACAAGTTTCCTTGGGTCCTGCCTTGTTAGCTTTCTTCTTCTGTTTCTTAGGCCTTAACTCATTTGACTTAGGAATTTCAGATTCTTCCTTAGTCATTTGGGTTGGGCCTTTAAAACCACTAGATGCAACAGAATTATCATGCATGTTATGGCTAACAGGAAATGGCATGCTTGGTGCAAACATGTTATTCCACTAAGGCATGCTAAATGGCATTTGAGGCATATTCTATGCAGCATAATATGAATTAGGTGCAAATGGCATATTAGCAAACTGTGCATTCATGTTCTGTGTAGGCATAGCATTAACAGGATTGAGAGGCATGGCATTCATGTTAGAGAATTGTGGCTGAACAGACATGGGAGTAAGCATGGCAGATTTGCAATTAACAGATAAATGATTTACACTACCACACTTGACACAGATTTTTCTAGGAGCATATTTGTCAGGTGTGTAGTTATTGTGTTTGTTAATCCCTACTTTACCATTCCTATTGTTTTTCCTTTTAGTCTCTGTTTTTACCTCTATCTTCTCAAGTCTGTCACTTAACTGTTTGACAGTCATGTGACCAACATTAGCCTTCTTCCCTTTCTTGGCTTGACTTGACTCTCCTGAAACAAAGTTCTTGGAAACAGAACCATACTTATCATTTAGCTTGGTTAATTTGGCTTTGCTAATGGGTTTGCTTACAGCCGACAGATGAGGATTTTTATCATTCGACGGATAACACTTTTTGTTATCCGACGGATAGTCCTCATCATCCGCCGAGTCTACATCTGTCAGCAACCCATCTACCAAAATAGGTTCTAGTTTCTCCTTATTCTTTTTCCAGGCTTCATCACAAAAAGACTCAATTCCTTGAACCTTGGTGATTTGAGCATGAACATCTCTGGATGTTTTCCATGCTTTAATCACTCTTGTTCACGATCGAGCTGCTTCTTTAAAATTTCTTCCTTTTTCAAAGACTCAGTTAATTCCTCCTTGGCAATTCTACACTCAATTTTTAGTTTCTCAAACTCAACAAACTGAGACTCAAGCACATTATTCCTCTCACTCAAAAACAAGTTATATTCTTTGATTTTAGCATTTTCTTTAGTGAGGGATTAAGTGTAACACGCAAATGATACAATTCTGTAGACATGTCATTTATTGCATCATTACACTCAGCTTTAGATAAATGTGCAAGGTTTGTAGTGATTACCTGATTGCTTGAGGAACTTGTCTCTGTTTCATCGAACTTGGCCATAAGAGCTAGATTGACATAGCTGACATCTTCATCTTCATCCAAGCCATCAGCTGCCCAGTCATTCTCTTGTGTAATAAAAGCCCTTTCCTTTTGTTTGAGTAGATCAAAGTATTTTTGCTTGTAATCTACAGACTCAAATCTTTTCTTGCTGGAATCTGACATTTTACACTCATTTGCAAAATGCCCTGCCAAGCCACATTTGTAGATGGCATAACAGTGATTGCATCCTTTGCCCTTTGTAATGAAGCAGTTGTGTGCACTAGGTTCAACATCCACTTAGCATCCTCATTGCCCTGTCCATCTAGAGTTTGATAAGCTGGAACAGGATGAGTAAATATCTCAGCATCCCGGGAGATAGAATCTATGACAACTTGATATTCTTGCTGAAACAGTCTCTCCCTTTCTGCATCACTGACATCCATTGACTCAATAGAAATGGTGTCCACCCTTATAACTCCTATACATGCATTTCTCTCATGATCTCTCTTTTATTGCATCAAGGGCTCCCCTTGGCTCACCACCCGCACACCCTCACCTTCACCTTCTAAGGTGGGACTCCTCTCACTCTCTTTTTCTAGGCTGGAAGAAATAGCCTGCGTGAGTTCACTCTTTTCCTCTCCTTTTTCCTGGGAGCAACCCAGCCTCTCACTCATTTCACTTGCTTAACTAACAGGTGCAAAAGTTTCATCAAAATTTATTCCTTCTTGTTGACAGTAGCCCTTAGCAACCAGTCTAGCTTTGTTCCTGATAACTATGCCATTTTTATCCATCTTGTTTCTGAATACCCACTTGGTGTCAATTGGATTCTTTCCTTTAGGTTTGGGTACTAGTTTTCATACCTTGTTCCTTTCAAATTAGTTTAGTTCCTCCTGCATAGCTAAAATCCAATCAGGATCCAACAGAGCTTCTTCTACCTTCTTGGGTTCTTCCTTAAAAAGGAAGTTGTTATACAGACACTCATATTGAGTTGTTTTCCTTGTTTGAACTCTAGAAGATGCATCACCAATAATGAGCTCAAAAGGGTGATCTTTAGTCCAATTTCTCTATTGTGGTAGATTAGCTCTAGATGAAGTGGCCTCATTGTTGTCTTGATGTGTGACTGAGTTTTGATTATAAGAAACTCCCCCTGAGTTTGTGAATCTTTGATTTGAGGAATGGGTACTATCTGTAGGTGATCTGTTTTGACTCTCAGCTTCTCTCATTATTCGGACGGATGATGCACTTTGTATCTCGACGAATGAAGCTGATTGTCTACCGATGGAAGAAGTATTCTGTAACTTGACAGATGTTGAATTATGCGCTTCATTAGTTGTAGTTTTTCTTCAATATCCTTAGCCACTGTTTCTTGATCACTCTCATCATCACTATCATCACTAACCATCTCAACATTATCAAATTTGAGGCTTTCATGGAAATATCCATCTTGCAGTCTTTTAATCTCTTTATCATCAAACACTACATGTAATTATTCCATAACAATGTTGGTTCTTAGATTGTAGACTCTATATGCTTTTCCAACAGCATATCCAACAAAAATTCCTTCATCTGCTTCGGCATTAAACTTCCCATATTGATCAGTTTGATTCCTTAAGATATAACATTTGCAGCCAAATATATGAAGAAAATTTAGAGTTGGCTTCCTATTCTTGAACAACTGATAAGGAGTCATGCATTTGGCTAGATTAACCTAAGAAATTTCTGAGTATAGCATGCAATATTCACAGCTTCAGCCCAAAAATATGTTGGTAATTTTGATTCTTCAAGCATTGTACTTGCAGCTTCAATTAGAGATTTGTTTTTCCTTTCCATCACTCCATTTTGTTGAGGAGTTCTAGCTGCAGAAAACTCATGCATAATTCCATTCTCTTCACAAAATGATCTCATCACAGAGTTTTTGAACTCAGTTCCATTGTTACTCTTGATTCTTCTCACTTTGAAGTGAGGATGATTGTTGACTTGCCTTATGTGATTGATGATGATTTCACTAGCTTCATCTTTGGACTTTAGAAAATATGTCCAAGAGAACTTTGAGAAATCATCTATAATACCTCTAACCAATTTTTTCTTGACAAGCTCATTCATGGTCTTGAAGTTTAGATGGGACAGCTTCTTGTGTCATGGCCAACTTTCATCTTGACTTGCTTTACTGAGAAGACAAGTGACTGATTATGCATTTGATGAGTTGAAGTCAGCTAGGTACACATTTCCTTTTCTCACTCCGGTGAGAGCCACTTTGTTGCTCTTTTTGTTTGTCACAACACAGGCTTCTGAATTGAAGGTAACTGAGTTGTCCCTATCACAAAACTGGCTAATACTCAACAGATTATGTTTGAGTCCATCCACTAGGGAAACCTCTTCAATGATGACATTATCTTTTGAAATCAAGCCATATCCCACAGTATAACCCTTGCTGTCATCTCCAAAACTAATACTTGGGCCAGCTCTTTCCTTGGACTCAGTGAGCAGGGTAGAATCTCCAGTCATGTGCCTTGAGCAACAACTATCCAGATACCAAAGAATATTTCTATTTCCTTGCACACATCAAAATCAAATCAAGTTGATTTTGGTACCCAAGTTGCCTTTGGTCCTGCCTTGTTAGCCCTTTTCTTTAGTTTCTTAGATTTGACCTCATTTGACTTGGAGATTTCAAATTCATCCTTAGTCATTTGAGTTGGACCCTTGAAACCAGTTATTAAAGTAGAATTATCATGCATATTTTGATTAACAGGAAAAGGCATACTATTTGCAAACATGTTATTCCAGTAAGGGATGCTAAATGGCATTTGAGGCATAATATGGATTAGGTGAAAATGGAATATTAGCAAATCGTGCATTCATGTTCTATACAGGCATAGGTTCAGCATCCTCTCAGCATCCTCATTGCCCTGTCCAGCTAGAGTTTGATAAGCTGGAACAGGATGAGTAAATATCTCAGCATCCCGGGAGATAGAATCTATGACAACTTGATATTCTTGCTGAAACAGTCTCTCCCTTTCTGCATCACTGACATCCATTGACTCACTAAAAATGGTGTCCACCCTTATAACTCCTGTACCTGTATTTCTCTCATGATCTCTCTTTTGTTGCATTAAGGGCTCCCCTTGGCTCCCCTTGGCTCACCACCCGCACACCCTCACCTTTACCTTCTAAGGTGGGACTCCTCTCACTCTCTTTTTCCAGGCTAGAAGAAATAGCCTGCGTGAGTTCACTCTTTTCCTCTCCTTTTTCCTGGGAGCAACTCATCCTTTCACTCATTTCACTTCCTTCCCTCAGTCCTAAGAGTGATTGTACAACTACTAACTCATCTACACTTGTAACAATTGTTGAAACTTCAGTGTGTGTCGAGAGTACCGATGAATGAGAAACATCCATCGAGATAGTAGTTAGGATATCCGACGGATGACTGCTGTTAGGCGCATCCGTCGTGATACAATCATGAAATGACGGATGAACAATATCCATCGGAATAGAAGAAATGAATAAGTTTGGAGTGGAAACAATTATGGACTCTTTGCATAATGATGAATATTTGGGCACAGATGTTTCAACAGTTCCTGAAATAATTGGCAAGTGAGCCAACAAATCATCCAAAAGATGATGCTCACTTGCACTAGATTTTGGCTTCTCCAACAGAGTTAAAGAAGGGGAATCAGGAATTGATTTGTTGATAATATCCACATACAGAAAATTTCTGGGAGAGTTTGGTGTTTGCGGTGCTTCCATTACTAAAGATTTTGGCTGTGACTCCATATTTATTGAAGCCACATCAAACTGACTTTGAGATGGTGCAGTGACTGAGTCTTTAGTTTCAGTTTACACTGTGGGTGTTCCCTGTGCATCCCCAACGGTTTTAGATCTCTTCTTTCTGGCATAGGTTTGAGGCGAACTAGTGTCCCTTACCCTTTTGGCTTGTGCTCCTGGTTGGGAGCTTATTTCAATAGTAACATCCTTTTGAAAGGATGAAACTAGAGTTGTGCTAATTTTCTTATTAACTACCACAATTTTTTGGGAAACTGTGGTGTGGCTAGGCTTGGGTACACTTATCTCACCAACCTTATCCTTAGAGTTTCTTTGATTTTCACCATGTCCCTCACCTATCTCACCACCCTTCACACTCCCCTCTTCAGGTTTGGTAGATTTTGCAACTGGTTTCTTTTGAGAGAAACCAGAGGGGGCTTTATTTGTTTTGGATTTTGAAGTTTTTGTTTTGGTAGCTTGGGTAGTCATCTGTTGGGTCATTGACACAGATGTCATAGCTACACTTAAAGGCAAAGAAATTTGTGAGGTTGGAAGAGTAGTGACAGTGGTGCTTACCTCACTTACCTGAGGGCCCTCCATGATTGGAAAGTAGAAGAGGGGCACCTCTTTGTGGTGACTTGCTCTATTCAGATCTGCAATTATTCTCCTTTCTTGAACCCAACAATCCAGTTTGTTGGTTGGGTTCTCAATAACAATATTCTCAATAAGATGGTTAGCAAGAATCATAAAGAATCTAGCATAATAGACACTTTTACCTCTCTTATAAACTTCCCCTAACTTATAGCATAATTCAAACATAACCATGTCACTGAAATTATGATAACTATCAGTAACTAGCATATAGAGCATGTTAAGCATGGCAATATTGACATAATTAAAATTACTTATTTTTTTCCAGAAAACACCTTGGTAACTACATTACACAAATAACTCCATTCCTTTCTAAGACCTAGCCTTCTAATCTCACTTAATTTAGAGGTGGAAAGTGTATACCCAATAGAATTAAGCATGGTAACTAAATTAGCATCTGTGTGTGGAACAGTAGTATTATTTTCAGGAATCTTAAAGCATGCTTGAATTGTGTCACTGTTAATGCAGAATTGCTTACCTCAGAGTGTGAAAGTTATGGTTTGGTCTATAGACTGGTACACAGCAGTTGTCCACATCTCTTCAACAACTTCACAGTAGATGGTCGGTGATTCCAGCATAGCATAACCGAGTTTGCAACTTTTCACAAAATCCATCATTTTGTGAAAATCTTCAGACGCCGGAATTTCCTTGTTCACAAGAGCTACAAAGTTATTCTTCTCATAGATAAATCCAGAATGAGACATAATTTTGACTACTGGTGCCATTATTAAAGGGAGGAAATTTGTAGAGAGAAAGAGAGTATTTGCTTTGGAGAAGAAGAGAGTTAGAGCAATTGATTTAAGAATGATAAAAGAAAGGAATAAAAATGAATTTTGCTTTTATACTATCTCAGAAATAAATTGTCAAAAGTAATAAAATGAAATAAAGCAACCAATCAAAATAGCCTAAAATAGCCGTTTAAAATAAATAAACTGTCAAAATTCTATCAATTATCCGTCGTGATATACTTACAGACTGTAAGTATATCCGATGGATAATGTTCAGAGTTCCAACGGCCATGATGAAAGCAATTCGACGGATGAGAATAAAATAATTATCCGTCGGGTATAAAATAATCCAGAAAAATAATTAATTTTTATTAAGCTATTCTATTCCGACGGATGATCAAACTCGATGGCTAATGAACATCCGGTAGGATGTAAATTTTGACTTAGCCAAAATTTCATCTAACATGAAAAATCCATTAAATTTCTGGCTGCATTACAACTTGTAAAAATATCTGTAATAATTTAAGAGTAATTAAGCATACCTAACTCACTTACCAACCTGGAAAAGGTGGATTCATCAAGTAGCTTGGTAAAGATATCTGCAAGCTACTTTTCACTTGGAACAAAATGAAGTTCCACTGTACCATTCATCACATGTTCCCTAATAAAGTGGTACTTGATGTCTATATGTTTTATTTTTGAATGCTGTACTGAATTTTCAGTGATGGCAAATGCACTTGTGTTATCACAAAAAATAAGGAATTCTGTCCACTTGTAGACCATAGTCCAATAATTGGTTTTTCATTCATAAAATATGTGCACAGAAACTACTAGTAGCAATATATTCAACTTCAGCTGTAGAAGTAGAAACTGAATTTTACTTTTTACTGAACTAGGATACAAGCTTGTTTCCTAAAAATTGATAGGTTCATTTTATACTTTTTCTATTACAACCTGCATAATCTGCATCTGAATAACCAGTTAGATCAAAACCAGAATCTCTAGGGTACCAAATACTAAGTTTTGGTGTTCCTTTGAGATATCTGAAAATTCTCTTAATAGCTATTAAATGAGATTCTCTAGGGTCAGCCTGAAATCTATCACAAAGACAGGTAGCAAACATTATATCTGGCCTACTAGTTGTTAAGTACAGAAGTGAGCCAACCATGCCTCTATAGCTTGAAATATCCACAGACTTTTCAGTAGTGTTTAATTCAAGTTTAGTAGCAGTGGCCATGGAAGTTTTTGTAGATGTGCAATCTATTAGATCAAACTTCTTTAAAAGATCATAAATATATTTGGTTTGACTAATGAA
This sequence comes from Apium graveolens, assembly GCF_009905375.1. Taxonomy (NCBI): domain Eukaryota; kingdom Viridiplantae; phylum Streptophyta; class Magnoliopsida; order Apiales; family Apiaceae; genus Apium; species Apium graveolens. The sequence goes on along the minus strand of NC_133652.1, from coordinate 262,007,770 downwards.
TATTCCATCACTAACTTGCTTAACTTGTAAACCAAGAAAGTAAGTTAGTTCTCCCATCATGCTCGTTTCATACTTACTTTGCATCAATTTGGCAAAATTTTTACAAAAATTTTCATCTGTAGAGCCAAATAAAATATCATCTACATAAATTTGAACAAGTATACTAGAGTCATTAACATTTATAAAGAATAAAGTTTTATCAACAGTACCTCTTGTGAAGTGATTTTCCAGAAGAAACTTTAAGAAAGTGTCATACCAGGCTCTAGGTGCTTGCTTAAATCCATAAAGTGCTTTCAAAAGATAGTAGACATATTCTGGGAATTTTGGATCTTCAAAACCAGGAGGCTGACTGACATAGACTTCCTCTTTCAAATCTCCATTCAGAAAGGCACTTTTGACATCCATTTGATAGACTTTGAAATTGTCATGGGCTACATAGGCTAAGAAAATTCTGATGGCTTCAAGTCTTGCAACAGGTGCAAAAGTTTCATCAAAATCTATTCCATCTTGTTGACAGTAGCCCTTAGCAACCAGTCTAGCTTTGTTCCTGATAACTATGCCATTTTGATCCATCTTGTTTCTGAATACCCACTTGGTGTCAATTGGATTCTTTCCTTTAGGTTTGGGTACCAGTTTCCATACCTTGTTCCTTTCAAATTAGTTTAGCTCCTCCTGCATAGCTAAAATCCAATCAGGATCCAACAGAGCTGCTTCTACCTTCTTGGGTTCTTCCTTAGAAAGGAAGTTGTTATACATACACTCATATTGAGTTGCTTTCCTTGTTTGAACTCTAGAAGATGCATCACCAATAATGAGCTCAAAAGGGTGATCTTTAGTCCAATTTCTCTGTTGTGGTAGATTAGCTCTAGATGAAGTGGCCTCATTGTTGTCTTGATGTGTGACTGAGTTTTGATTATAAGAAACTCCCCCTGAGTTTGTGAATCTTTGATTTGAGGAATGGGTACTATCTGTAGGTGATCTGTTTTGACTCTCAGCTTCTCTCATTATTCCGGCGGATGATGCACTTTGTATCTCGACGGATGAAGCTGATTGTCTACCGACGGAAGAAGCATTCTGTAACTTGACAGATGTTGAATTATGCGCTTCATTAATTGTAGATTTTTATTCAATATCCTTAGCCACTGTTTCTTGATCACTTTCATCATCACTAACCATCTCAACATTATCAAATTGGAGGCTTTCATGGAAATATCCATCTTGCAGTCCTTTAATCTCTTTATCATCAAATACTACATGTAATTATTCCATAAATGTTGGTTCTTAGATTGTACACTCTATATGCTTTTCCAACAGCATATCCAACAAAAATTCCTTCATCTGCTTCGGCATCAAACTTCCCATATTGATCAGTTTGATTCCTTAAGATATAACATTTGCAGCCAAAGATATGCAGAAAATTTAGAGTTGGCTTCCTATTCTTGAACAACTAATAAGGAGTCATGCATTTGGCTAGATTAACCAAAGAAATATTCTGAGTGTAGCATGCAGTATTCACAGCTTCAGCCCAAAAATATGTTGGTAATTTTGATTCTTCAAGCATTGTACTTGCAGTTTCAATTAGAAATTTATTTATCCTTTCTATCACTCCATTTTGTTGAGGAGTTTTAGCTACAGAAAACTCATGCATAATTCCATTCTCTTCACAAAATGATCTCATCACAGAGTTTTTGAACTCAGTTCCATTGTCACTCCTGATTCTTCTCACTTTGAAGTCAGGATGATTGTTGACTTGCCTTATGTGATTGATGATGATTTCACTAGCTTCATCTTTAGACTTTAGAAAATATGTCCAAGAGAACTTTGAGAAATCATCTATAATTACTAGGAAATATCTTTTCCCTGAGATGGATAACACATTGTTTAGTCCAAACAAATCCATGTGCAACAGTTGCAAAGGTTCTTCAATTGTTGAATCCAGTTTCTTTCTGAATGATGTTTTGACCTACTTTCCTTTCTGGCAGGCATCACACAATCCATCCTTAGTAAACTCCACTTGAGGAATACCTCTAACCAATTTTTTCTTGACAAGCTCATTCATGGTCTTGAAGTTTAGATGGGACAGCTTCTTGTTCCATAGTCAACTTTCATCTTGACTTGCTTTACTGAGAAGACAAGTGACTGATTCTGCATTTGATGAGTTGAAGTCAGCTAGGTATACATTTCCTTTTCTCACTCCAGTGAGAGCCACTTTGTTGCTCTTTTTGTTTGTCACAACACAGGCTTCTGAATTGAAGGTAACTGAGTTACCCTTATCATAAAACTGGCTGATACTCAACAGATTATGTTTGAGTCCATCCACTAGGGAAACCTCTTCAATGATGATATTATCTTTTGAAATCAAGCCATATCCCACAATATAACCCTTGCTGTTATCTCCAAAACTAATACTTGGGCCAGCTCTTTCCTTGAACTCAGTGAGCAGGGTAGAATCTCCAGTCATGTGCCTTGAGCAACCACTATCCAGATACCAAAGATTCTTTCTATTTCCTTGCACACATCAAAATCAAATCAAGTTGATTTTGGTACCCAAGTTGCCTTGGGTCCTGCCTTGTTAGCCCTTTTCTTTGGTTTCTTAGATTTGACCTCATTTGACTTGGGGATTTCAAATTCATCCTTAGTTATTTGAGTTGGACCCTTGAAACCAGTCATTAAAATAGAATTATCATGCACATTTTGATTAACAGGAAAAGGCATACTATTTGAAAACATGTTATTCCAGTAAGGGATGCTAAATGGCATTTGAGGCATACTAAATGCAGCATAATAAGGATTAGGTGAAAATGGAATATTAGCAAACTGTGCATTCATGTTCTGTACAGACATAGCATTCATAGGCATGGCAGTCATGTTGGTCATGTTAGAAGAAGAGGAAGGTGCAGACATGGGAGTAGGCATAGCAAGCTTGCAATTAACAGACAAATGATTAACACTACCACACTTAACACAGATTTTTCTTGGAGCAAATTTATCAGGTGTGTAGTTGTTATGTTTGTTGATTCCTACCTTCCCATTTCTATTATTTTTCTTTTTAGCTTCTGTTTTAACCTCAATCTTTTATAATCTGTCATTCAATTGCTTGATAGACAGATTCCCAACATTAACTCTCTTTTCCTTCCTCACTTGACTTGATTCATATTTCTCATTCAACTTGGTTAGCTTAGCTTTGCTAACTGGTTTACTCACAACCGACGGATGTGGCTCCTTGTCTCTTGACGGATAATCCTTTTGATTATCCGACGGATGATTTTCATCATCCGTCGAGTCCACATCTGTAATATCCCATATTTTCAAATATTATTATTATTATTATTTGGAATTATTTATGTGATTTTATGTAAATTTTAGTGAATTATCTGATAAGTGGAATTGATGTTTGGGTGTTTATATGTGATATTATTTGAGTATTTGAATTATTATATGTCCAGAATAAAATATAGATAATTGTGATATTTTTCTGGTAATTTTTGGACTGTTAGATGATTTTATATTAATTTATGAATTATTAATTATTTTCTGAATAATTACCAAAATTATTTTATAAAGCCGGGAATCGTCCGACTTCAACCGATTTTTCGTTTTTACAACCCAAAACTCTTCCGAAAACTCCTTCCTAACCTAATCTGGTAATTCCGGACATTTTTCGTGTTTTGACTTTTTCAATTCGGATTACGGTTTGACCCGTGCGCGGCCCGGCGCAATATTTTCGATACGATAGTTATTTCGGTAATCAATAAAACCCGTATTTTCGAGAGACGGGATATTTTTATATTATTCTCGTATATAATGTTTTATAAAAAGCTCGGTTTTGATAATTATCCAATTTTGGTATTGAATCGGATCGTTATTGCTGTTACTTAGCTGCTAAGCAACTAATTTAACGATCCAAAACGATCCAAAACGATCCAAAACGATCCAAAACGATCCAGAACGATCCAATATTCCATAAATATAAATAGCTTTTTTATTTATTAATAATTATTATTAAAAATCAGTTTTTATTTTTATTTTTCAGAAAATCAGATCTTTCTCTCAAGAACTAGGGTTAGGGTTTTGATTTGTTCTTGAAGATCAAAGCAGATTTGGGAATGATTCTGTGGTCCAAATCACAAGTGTGAATATTCGTTTTGAAGCCCTTGATTTTCTCTATCATTTTCTACCATCAAATCGTATCAACGATTGGTAAATTTTTAATTGTTAATTTTAGGGTTCTTCGTCGTTTTAATCGATTTGGGGCTTTCTTGTTTCTTGATTGTTCATAAGTTTTGATGTTATAAATAGCTTTAGATGATCATTTACAATTGATTCATGTATATATATATGTTATTTGGTTGCTTGAAGTGGTAGAACGAGTTCATGGGTTTAGTTAGAAGTTATTTATCAAATTTCCGGATTCATACTTGATTATTTGATTGTGTAGTGAGTTGTAATAGATTATAGACGTTGAGAGCTTCGTTTTGTGATATAGAACGTCGAGTTTGGTTGGGATTTGCCCGATTTCGAGTTTTGACCGGCGTGTTCATCGGATTCTTGGTGGTTTGATCGGAATTAACGAACTGGAGGTTGCTTGCTGTTGTTATGGCTTCGTTGATGTTGTTGAGATTGTACAGATGAAAACCGTGTAAAAATCGAGGTGATTCGGTGATGTTTTCGGGCTAAACGGAGGTTCGCCGGTTTCCGGCGAAGCCGCCGGTTTCTGGGTTCAAGCCCAGATTTCGGTCGACGTCCGACCGGTTTCCGGTTGTCCTCTCTGTTCAATGCCGCCCTTCGATCCAAAAACTCTGAACTCAGCTTTTCAAAAACGTTTTTAGGATTTGCTTTTTTAAAAATAAATCAAATTCAATTCTTAATTCCCAAAATTTATTTTCTATTTCAAAATGATTTTGTTAATTATTTTGTAAATAATTAACTGAATTATTTTAATTTCAGAAATTATTTTCTTTATTGTTTTCAAAAATCCAATTTGATTTAATTATTTATAATTTATTTTAATTATTTATTTATGGATTTAATTAATTGATTAAATCATTTGATCAATTAATTTTATTTATAAATAGTTAAATAAAATGTAAATTATTTATAATTAATTCAAATGAATTCTAAAAATTGTTTTTAAGCTTTTAAAAATTATATTTTGGTATTTAAAAATCAATTAATATTATTATTAATTGATTTAATTCTATTTATTCTTATTTTATGCGTAATAAATCAACCGTTCGTCCGTTTAATACGAAACGAACGCCTCTAGACTCAGAAAAACATTTCGCTTTCAATAAAAATACTTTCGAGACCCAAATTCTTTTGTTTCGAAATGTCGCTTGTTTTGCAAGTTAGTTCTGAGTCGCTTATTTATCTAAAAGTCATATTTTTGACCAGATGTCACTTTTAAACGTATCGAGTCGACCCTTTTGATGAACCGAGTCATATGTGATATGAATTATGTGATATATGAGTTATGTGCTTATGTGTTATGTGAATTAGGTGTGTATGTGGATCAAGGGTCCTATGTTTGTCTGTTATATTTATGTGAGGGTCATAAGAATCTTGTGTTGGGCTGTTTCTTTTATGTGCGGGCTATCGTATGGGTAGACGATAGGCTTTTGATGCGTAGTTCGTCTAGTGATTATCGTTTAGACGATTAAAGTTCTATATTTTAATTATAGATGCGAGTCTTTCAAGACGATCAAAACCAGAGGGCATGGATGAGGACTAGAGTTGAACAGTATGGAATATTGGGTTGCAGCACTGCATGAGCAGTAGACCAAAGAATTAGTAGAAGAAAGGCGGTGATGCTTTGAGACAGAACATCAGAATAGATGCGTCTTTGCGAGTGTGACTAACTGCTAAATCTCAAAGGCAAGCACCCTAACCTCACTTATCATTCAAGTGACATTTATTTCGATTCATATTATGCAAGTACCTCTAACTTCACTTATTGTTCAAGTGATATTTATTTTAAAATTTATCATGCAAGTATTGCTTTCCCTATTCAGTTCGGAATAGATAAATGTTTTACATATCGCTGAATTAAATGATTCTGTTTATGCAAGTACTCTTCTGCTGTTCTATGTTCAGAATAGCTAAGTGATTTTACTTATCAAATTACTGGATTTACAAATGTTTTGGGTTTTGAGAAAAATGATTTTGTTGCAAGTATTCCTGCCCAAGTGAATGGGGGAATAAAATTATTTCGGGTGTCGAGTATTATGACCCCTTTTCAATAAAAGGTTTTGAGATTGAATGGTTACTGATTGCGTAAGAGGCCGAAGCACCGGTCCAGCGTGAGCTATTATACAGAAGTGTAATATGGAAGTGTAATATCTTACAAGGCTTGTTATGCCTTTTCTGGTGCCCTATAGGTACCGTATGTCTTCGGGATACGGGTAGTACCTATATTAACGGTATGGCTGCGGGATACCGGTGTTGTTTCATGACTGATCATCAGGAACAGCATAGTGCATAATTTGGTTCCAATCGATATTATTATATTACTTTTGATAATCTTATAAGGAAGGATTTATCAACTATTTCTGTTTTGGAATAATGGTAAAATGCAGTTTTAATTTAGATTATAATTTATGCTGATACTCATGTTGTTGTTAAATATCAAATGTGGTATTAGTATAGATGAATGATGTTGACTTCAGTATGGAATGTTGTGAGCATCAAAGTTCATATTGATATCTAATTTGATATGACAGCAAAATAAGTATTAATTTGAAGAGTTCGGTTTTGAATAAAGTTTATGATTCAATCCATAATCATTGTTTCATGTTATTGTGGTTTACGATATTTCCGTAAACACTGTTTTACGAGTTTTATTCTCGTTATGATTCAAAGTATTGCTGAAGCACGTCGCTGGAAAATATAAAAAGGGTTTTTGAATACAATTAAGGAATCAATTTTGGGGTTCCACTACTATAATTTTATGATTCAGCAATTATGATTTTTAAATGTTCTGCGCTGATGCAGATGTCGGTTTTATATCAAAACGACCCTATATATGTTATAATTAACTTGCTGAGCATTTCTTTCGCTCATACTTGCCTGTTTTCAAATTTAACCTCCAGTGAGGATTAGCTTGCGCTGTTTAGCTGCGTAATTCGAAAAAGCAAAGAAGAAGCTCTTGGAAGGTGGTTGGTCCAGGGTTTGCGGACTAGTGTAAGTTTTATTGTGTAAAGTTATTTATATTAGATTATATTATAGTTGTATATTTTATTTGGGCCTAGTATACTTCATTTCGAAGTTATACTAGTGGCTTTAGTTTTGAGTTGGAATTTATTGAAAAGAGTTTCAAAAGAAAGTGAAAAATTTATTGATGGAATTTGGAATTCTTGTTTCTAGAACTGTAACCTTAAAAGATCTTGGATTAGTTTGGGGTCATTTATGATAATTATCTTCCGCTGACATTTATTTATTGATTTAACAGGTTAATTTGGATTGAAGTTTTATAGTGACGACCAAATCCTCTGACCCCGGATTTGGGGGCGTTACAGGTTGGTATCAGAGCTGAGGTTATAGCAGACTAGAAACGAGAGTGTGTAGGAGTGTGTATAGCTATGTGAGGACGTTTGAGCTCATATCGAGTTCCTGTTGGACTATTGAATATAGTACCAACGAATAAGTTAAGATAAGACGTATTTGTTTGAGATGATTATGCTGAGCTGGATGGAACTCCGGTAAGCTGCAAACTTCTATGGTGGAATCTTTCGAGACTACTACGGTTCGACGACGATGAAGATTATCGATATCTTTGGAACATGAAGAAGCGTCTAGAATCAGATGGCGAGTCAACTGGAGAGTTCAAATTGAAGATAAATATTAAGACTTTGACAATACCTTCTAAATCTATAATCCCTTTTGACATCTCTCAAAAAGAAGTGATTGTTAGAGGATATATTCCCTAACACTCATTTTCAATCCTATCTGTGTTTTAAATGTGTCAGAGGCTGTCATGAAGCCTATTTTTCAGGTTTTGATAGCTCTGCCAAGTTATGATAATTTAACTTCCACTTTTCTTATTTGGTGGATGGTTTCTTGGTGATGTGACACCACTTGCTCATTTGGTGCCATAATTTTTTTTCTCTGGATTTCATTCCTTCAGAAATATCAGCTTTGAAATCTTTTCAGTTTTATTCATTTGATTTTCGATCACTTTGATATTCTTTTATTCTGACTGGGATGAACAACCCTAACTATAGGGGACACAAGGTATACCTGTCTGTGTGATAGGAGTTGGATGGGACGCCATCACTTGTGTGTATTGTGAATACATGAAGGTTAACAACCTTTAGTAGTGTCTTAATTTGGACACGCAATACCAAGTTCGTTTGATCATATTGATCTCTCAGTTATTATTTCATTTCAACAATAATTTTTCTCCAATTCAGATTCTATCCTGTTATGATATGAAATTCTTTTCTTTTCTATGATTTTATCATTTCAAATATTCGAAGGTATGCCAATCAAGTTAAGTTGAGTATCCTGGTCAAGTTAAAGTAAGGGGGTGTGACGGAAAGTTGGTTAGAAAACCCTTAGTGCTTTCTTCTGCTGATTCCGAGGACGGAATCCTTATAAGGGGGGTAGATTGTAATATCCCATATTTTCAAATATTATTATTATTATTATTTGGAATTATTTATGTGATTTTATGTGAATTTTAGTGAATTATCTGATAAGTGGAATTGATGTTTGGGTGTTTATATGTGATATTATTTGAGTATTTGAATTATTATATGTCCAGAATAAAATATAGATAATTGTGATATTTTTCTGGTAATTTTTGGACTGTTAGATGATTTTATATTAATTTATGAATTATTAATTATTTTCTGAATAATTACCAAAATTATTTTATAAAGCCGGGAATCGTCCGACTTCAACCGATTTTTCGTTTTTACAACCCGAAACTCTTCCGAAAACTCCTTCCTAACCTAATCTGGTAATTCCGGACATTTTTCGTGTTTTGACTTTTTCAATTCGGATTACGGTTTGACCCGTGCGCGGCCCGGCGCAATATTTTCGATACGATAGTTATTTCGGTAATCAATAAAACCCGTATTTTCGAGAGACGGGATATTTTTATATTATTCTCGTATATAATGTTTTATAAAAATCTCGGTTTTGATAATTATCCAATTTTGGTATTGAATCGGATCGTTATTGTTGTTACTTAGCTGCTAAGCAACTAATTTAACGATCCAAAACGATCCAAAACGATCCAAAACGATCCAAAACGATCCAGAACGATCCAATATTCCATAAATATAAATAGCTTTTTTATTTATTAATAATTATTATTAAAAATCAGTTTTTATTTTTATTTTTCAGAAAATCAGATCTTTCTCTCAAGAACTAGGGTTAGGGTTTTGATTTGTTCTTGAAGATCAAAGCAGATTTGGGAATGATTCTGTGGTCCAAATCACAAGTGTGAATATTCGTTTTGAAGCCCTTGATTTTCTCTATCATTTTCTACCATCAAATTGTATCAACGATTGGTAAATTTTTAATTGTTAATTTTAGGGTTCTTCGTCGTTTTAATCGATTTGGGGCTTTCTTGTTTCTTGATTGTTCATAAGTTTTGATGTTATAAATAGCTTTAGATGATCATTTACAGTTGATTCATGTATATATATATGTTATTTGGTTGCTTGAAGTGGTAGAACGAGTTCATGGGTTTAGTTAGAAGTTATTTATCAAATTTCCGGATTCATACTTGATTATTTGATTGTGTAGTGAGTTGTAATAGATTATAGACGTTGAGAGCTTCGTTTTGTGATATAGAACGTCGAGTTTGGTTGGGATTTGCCCGATTTCGAGTTTTGACCGGCGTGTTCATCGGATTCTTGGTGGTTTGATCGGAATTAACGAACTGGAGGTTGCTTGCTGTTGTTATGGCTTCGTTGATGTTGTTGAGATTGTACAGATGAAAACCGTGTAAAAATCGAGGTGATTCGGTGATGTTTTCGGGCTAAACGGAGGTTCGCCGGTTTCCGGCGAAGCCGCCGGTTTCTGGGTTCAAGCCCAGATTCCGGTCGACGTCCGACCGGTTTCCGGTTGTCCTCTCTGTTCAATGCCGCCCTTCGATCCAAAAACTCTGAACTCAGCTTTTCAAAAACGTTTTTAGGATTTGCTTTTTTAAAAATAAATCAAATTCAATTCTTAATTCCCAAAATTTATTTTCTATTTCAAAATGATTTGGTTAATTATTTTGTAAATAATTAACTGAATTATTTTAATTTCAGAAATTATTTTCTTTATTGTTTTCAAAAATCCAATTTGATTTAATTATTTATAATTTATTTTAATTATTTATTTATGGATTTAATTAATTGATTAAATCATTTGATCAATTAATTTTATTTATAAATAGTTAAATAAAATGTAAATTATTTATAATTAATTCAAATGAATTCTAAAAATTGTTTTTAAGCTTTTAAAAATTATATTTTGGTATTTAAAAATCAATTAATATTATTATTAATTGATTTAATTCTATTTATTCTTATTTTATGCGTAATAAATCAACCGTTCGTCCGTTTAATACGAAACGAACGCCTCTAGACTCAGAAAAACATTTCGCTTTCAATAAAAATACTTTCGAGACCCAAATTCTTTTGTTTCGAAATGTCGCTTGTTTTGCAAGTTAGTTCTGAGTCGCTTATTTATCTAAAAGTCATATTTTTGACCAGATGTCACTTTTAAACGTATCGAGTCGACCCTTTTGATGAACCGAGTCATATGTGATATGAATTATGTGATATATGAGTTATGTGCTTATGTGTTATGTGAATTAGGTGTGTATGTGGATCAAGGGTCCTATGTTTGTCTGTTATATTTATGTGAGGGTCATAAGAATCTTGTGTTGGACTGTTTCTTTTATGTGCGGGCTATCGTATGGGTAGACGATAGGCTTTTGACGCGTAGTTCGTCTAGTGATTATCGTTTAGACGATTAAAGTTCTATATTTTAATTATAGATGCGAGTCTTTCAAGACGATCAAAACCAGAGGGCATGGATGAGGACTAGAGTTGAACAGTATGGAATATTGGGTTGCAGCACTGCATGAGCAGTAGACCAAAGAATTAGTAGAAGAAAGGCGGTGATGCTTTGAGACAGAACATCAGAATAGATGCGTCTTTACGAGTGTGACTAACTGCTAAATCTCAAAGGCAAGCACCCTAACCTCACTTATCATTCAAGTGACATTTATTTCGATTCATATTATGCAAGTACCTCTAACTTCACTTATTGTTCAAGTGATATTTATTTTAAAATTTATCATGCAAGTATTGCTTTCCCTATTCAGTTCGGAATAGATAAATGTTTTACATATCGCTGAATTAAATGATTCTGTTTTATGCAAGTGAATGGGGGAATAAAATTATTTCGGGTGTCGAGTATTATGACCCCTTTTCAATAAAAGGTTTTGAGATTGAATGGTTACTGATTGCGTAAGAGGCCGAAGCACCGGTCCAGCGTGAGCTATTATACAGAAGTGTAATATGGAAGTGTAATATCTTACAAGGCTTGTTATGCCTTTTCTGGTGCCCTATAGGTACCGTATGTCTTCGGGATACGGGTAGTACCTATATTAACGATATGGCTGCGGGATACCGGTGTTGTTTCATGACTGATCATCAGGAACATCATAGTGCATAATTTGGTTCCAATCGATATTATTATATTACTTTTGATAATCTTATAAGGAAGGATTTATCAACTATTTCTGTTTTGGAATAATGGTAAAATGCAGTTTTAATTTAGATTATAATTTATGCTGATACTCATGTTGTTGTTAAATATCAAAGGTGGTATTAGTATAGATGAATGATGTTGACTTCAGTATGGAATGTTGTGAGCATCAAAGTTCATATTGATATCTAATTTGATATGACAGCAAAATAAGTATTAATTTGAAGAGTTCGGTTTTGAATAAAGTTTATGATTCAATCCATAATCATTGTTTCATGTTATTGTGGTTTACGATATTTCCGTAAATACTGTTTTATGAGTTTTATTCTCGTTATGATTCAAAGTATTGCTGAAGCACGTCGCTGGAAAATATAAAAAGGGTTTTTGAATACAATTAAGGAATCAATTCTGGGGTTCCACTACTATAATTTTATGATTCAGCAATTATGATTTTTAAATGTTCTGCGCTGATGCAGATGTCGGTTTTATATCAAAACGACCCTATATATGTTATAATTAACTTGCTGAGCATTTCTTTCGCTCATACTTGCCTGTTTTCAAATTTAACCTCCAGTGAGGATTAGCTTGCGCTGTTTAGCTGCGTAATTCGAAAAAGCAAAGAAGAAGCTCTTGGAAGGTGGTTGGTCCAGGGTTTGCGGACTAGTGTAAGTTTTATTGTGTAAAGTTATTTATATTAGATTATATTATAGTTGTATATTTTATTTGGGCCTAGTATACTTCATTTCGAAGTTATACTAGTGGCTTTAGTTTTGAGTTGGAATTTATTGAAAAGAGTTTCAAAAGAAAGTGAAAAATTTATTGATGGAATTTGGAATTCTTGTTTCTAGAACTGTAACCTTAAAAGATCTTGGATTAGTTTGGGGTCATTTATGATAATTATCTTCCGCTGGCATTTATTTATTGATTTAACAGGTTAATTTGGATTGAAGTTTTATAGTGACGACCAAATCCTCTGACCCCGGATTTGGGGGCGTTACAACATCTGTCAACAATCCTTCAACCAAATTGGACTCAAGCTTATCTTTACTCTTCTTCCAGGCTGTATTAAAAAAGGATTCAATACCTTAAACTTTAGTGATTTAAGCATGAACATCTCTAGATGATTTCCATGCCTTAATCAGTTCTTGTTCTTGTTTAAGCTGCTTCTTTAAAATCTCTTCTTTCTTCAAGGACTCAGTTAATTCATCCTTAGCAATCTTACATTCAATTCTCAATTTCTCAAATTCAATAAACTGAGACTCTATCACATTATTCCTTTCACTTAAAAACAAATTATTTTCTTTAATTTTAGCATTTTCCTTAGTGATGGACTTAAGTGTAACACGTAGGTGATATAATTCTATAGACATGTCATTTATTGCATCATTAAACTCAGTTTTAGATAAATGTGCTAGGTTAGTGGTGATTACCTGATTTCTTGAGGAATTTGTCTCTATTTCATCATATTTGGCCATTAGGGCTAGATTGACATAGCTTGTTTCTTCATTTTTATCCAATCAATCTGCAGCCCAATCATTCTCCTGTGTGATGAAATCCCTTTCTTTTTGTTTGAGTAGCTCAAAGTATTTCTATTTATAATCAACAGGCTCAAACTTCTTTTTGCTAGAATCAGACTTTCTACATTCACTGGCAAAATGACCCGCCAAGCCATATTTGAAACACTTAAATTTTGATTTATCAACCATATTTCTTTTTGGATTGGTTGTTCTAAAATTCTTCTTGAATTTGAGCTTGGAAAATCTCCTGGATAAGAATGCTAGATGTTCATCAATTTCATCCATGTCATGTTAGCTCAACCGATCTTCATTTTCAGCTACCAGCCCTTTACCCTTGCTTTCACAGACCTTTGAAGTAGACTCAACAGCTTCTACCTTCATCTCTTTCTCCTTTTCTAACTCAACAACTAGTGCTATGGACCCTCCTTTCTTCCTTCCCTTCTCCATCCTTTCATCTTTCTCTATTTCAAGCTCATAAGTTTTCAGGATGCCACACAGACTCTCCAATATGAACTCCTTGTAATCCTGTGAATTTCTCAATGAGATTGTCATTGGTTTCCACTCTTTTAGGAGAGATCTAAGGAACTTAAGGTTAGAGTCTTTTGTTCGATAGACTCTTCCATGTAGCTTCAGAGAATTTAGTAGCTTTTGAAATCTACTAAATATATCAGTGAGTGACTCACTTTCTTCACAGTGGAAATGCTCATATTGCTAAATCAGGAGCTGCATCTTGTTCTCCCTTACTTGCTCAGTACCATCACAGATAATCTGTATTGTGGCCCAAACCTTTTTGGCTATTTTACAGTTAATGATGTTTTCAAACATATCACCATCAACATCTTTGAACAAAATGTTCATGGCCTTCTTATCCTTCCTGACTTGCTCAATATCAGGGTCTGACCATTCATGCCTAGGTTTTGAAACAGATGGTTCATTGCCAGTTGCAGCTTTTATAGGTACATGAGGACCTCTCTCTATACAGTCCACATGGGCCTCATCTTGGGAAAGAAGATGTAGGTGCATCTTCACCTTCCAGTGGTGATAGTTGTCTTTGTCCAGAAATGGAATTTTAACTCCAACATCCTTTTTGTTCATCTTGCTGTTTGTTGTGATCTTTAAATTCTTTGTATTTCAAGAGCTTGCTCTGACACCAATTGTTATTCCCTAACAATACAACAAGAATTACAGGGGGGGTTGAATGCAATTTTGGCTTCTTTTCCTGATTTTAAAAATTTTCTAACTTAATACATATAACAGTGTTTGATTTGCTAAACTGCGGAATAGAAAGATAATTGATATCAAAACACTAAGTAATAAAACACAAGGCTTTAAAACTTTCTGGTGGATTTGAATGTATCCACCATATATATATATATATATATATATATCAGAATGAGAACTCTGTGAAGCTTTGTATAGCTCACAACTTCTTTACAAGTTAAACAATCAAACTACAGAGAAATTCTTACAAGTACGGCCTTATTTGTTTCTCTGAGAAATGTATTTGCTTTGTTAAAATATTCTACTTGCTGCTCTTAGTTTATATATCTCCAAGTTACATTATAGTAAGACAAGATAATAAAACAAAACATATCTAGCCTAACTTCATGCTGCTTCACTACTCTATTCCAGCATCTTTGAATATCTTCACATTTGCATGGAAATGGTAATGCTTCTTTGTTCTCAAAATCTTGCTTAACAGGCTGCCACATTCTTTTTGCAAACACCCAACGCATGTGACTGTGTTGTCACTGTCAACAACTATTTTGAATTTGATCATCCGTCGGGACTATGTTGGTCATCCGTCGGGAGCTTTGTTGATCATCCGTCGGGAGTCTTGTAGATCATCAATCGGGAGTTTATCTGCCACTTGACTCTATTTCACTTATACAGAATTAGAAGACATCTCATATTTACAATTAGTCAACCTATTCTGCATATCAATCTAGTAGTCAATATGACTTAGAGAACCCTACACAATCTACCAGACTAAAGCATGTTGTATGCATAAATGAGCTACAGTACTTATTTGTTACATAAGCTACACTCTCAATGGATGTCAAATTGTCATCCGTCAGGACTCTAAAGTTCATCCGTTGGGACTATATTAGATCATCCGTCGAGAGCTACAAATTTTACAAAGTTAAATCTACTAAGGTGTTTTGTTTAACTTATCATCAAGTTCACAATATATTCCTAACATATACATAATCAGAGGATGAGTTATAAGACAAGAAGTTGAATAGACAATATGACATGTACAGTGCGTTACTTGACAAAACCCAGAAATATAAAAGTTTTATGTACCTTTTCAGTTAATGAAGAAACTGATCAGAAAAAGGCTTGAGAATGGTTGAAAAATGGCTGATTCCGGGAGGAATGAAGCTCTCAATTGTCATCGGGGTTATTTTTTTTTTAGAAGAAGAAAAGAAGGGTAAAGTAAAAAGTAAAAGTAATTTCTTGTATTTATAGGTAGAAAGGACAGCTATCGGTCCCATCAATCACGTCCATCACGATTCCCGAAATAAAGGGAACAATTTAAAAAACCGTTCAAATTACAAGGACGCGTTTACATGAAGGTGCACCCTCTTTTATTACCAAGAAAATTTGAATTTTGAATAAAATAGTGATGTGTGTTCTAAGGACGCGTTTACATGAAGGCGCTCCCAGTTGAGGGCGCGCCTTGTAAAAAAATATCGATAGATACGTTTACAAAAATTTTGATAAAGATAAGTAAAATTCCAATCCCATTTTCAATAACGTATGGAATTTGAGGTGTAGTTGTCATGCCCAAAAATTGGTATAAACTTTATTTGGGATAAGATCAGACAAAGTAATCAAAATTGAGATGTGAATGCCTGAAAATAAGGAAAAGAAAAGTTAACTTTCCTTTATGAAAGGAAACAAGGCGCGCCCTGTGAGTAGGAAAGGACGCGCCCTGTATTATGAATGATTGATGAAGAAGTGCATCTGTAGATGCTGAAGGCGCGCCCTCACTAGATGAGGGAGGCGCGCCTTGTCGTCTGGAAGGAAGATGTTGAACAATTTATTAAGGATTGACTCTTTACCTTTCGAAGGACTTAGGGCACGCCCTAGGAAGAAGAAATGACTTGGATGGGGTATTTAGTGTGGTTACTTGGACGGATTCTCTGGATGATTCAAGAAGGAAGAAGATTATTATGACAAACCTATTTGATGCAGTTACTCTATTGAAGAACTCCTTCCTGTAATGCAACCACATGAAGGCGGTGTCCGTGATCAGAGACCTCCAGGGGTATGCCTGGACGGAAGGCCTCCTCCTGTAGTCAATGTGTGTCCTCATTGGGGATGTGGGGTAAACTTTGGTGTGTGATTTGGGAGCTCTGTCTCTATAGTCAACGGGTGTCCTCGTTGGGAGACTTCGGAGTATTCTGCACTCTGCACCCAAAAGCTTGGGATCACTTGTCCTGCAATCTGGTAGGGGATCCTTATTCGGGGGACAAGGATGCGTCAAATATTTGGGGTGAACCACGACTATACCTGCGTCCACGGATTAAAGAAACAACTGGTAGCTGAGGGTTATCATTGGCTAGGGAGATGCCTTATCCGTTAAGTCTCGAAGCCGCGGACGAGCCTTGGGCCTTTGTGCTTGGGCCTCATCGACAGACTTTCCTAAAGCTAGTAGAAGACGGTTTCCAGTAGGTTTCCTACTGGGCCTCAGTATAAGAGATCTAAGCCCATTTAGTTTCTTGTTCCCCAAAAACTACGGTGGCTTAATTCCCTTTAAATAGGGATACGTAGGCAAATTGTAAGGGGTAAGAAGCGAGAGCGCAAAAGAGCTACCACTAACCCTAAGCAATCTCAGCCACCAATAATCACCACCACCAAACACTGTTCATACTTTCCGACGAACATTGTTCATAAAATTCGACGACAACTGTTCACGTTTTCCGACGAAGAACCGCCGTCACAGATCTTGTTTCCGGCTATAAATCTCAAACTTTGTTGCTCCCAAATTCCTCCGTCAACAGCATGACCACGAACGTCTGGAATATTACCCCCAACCACCGGAGCTTTTCCTGCAGCATGTTAATAGCGGCGATATCGACGGCCTCTCCTCGTCTTGCGACGCTCCACAGTGGTTAGCCTTGAATTTGAAGTTATTCAAGGTGTCCCCATGCGATATAGTTTCTCCAACCGATCAACGTTGCTAATGAGCACCGGCGGTGGTCCTCCAACATTCGGAGACCTCTATAATGTTAATAACTATTTCATAATTTGAGTCAGATTTAGTTTTATTTATTGTTATATGATCATAAATTGAATAATTAATGGTTGAAATACTAATTTTCAGCACGTAGTATAAAAAAATTAAAAAATCTAATAAAAATGACCCATATTTGGACCACTATCGTGTAAGATAGTCACTTAAAAGTTCAAATCTTTGCATTTATTTTATTTTATTTCCGTTCATAAAAATGTTTTTGGAACACAATGTAAGAGAATTTTTAAATAAGCTCAAACTATTATTCTCTGAGTTTCATTTTGATATTCAAATTACGTAACCATCTAAATATTACAGAGTTTGAATAAAAATTAGAAATTGTGCAACTTCGTTTTTGTTATGGATAAAAACTTAGGGTATATTTAATGCTAGGGTCTGTGAGCTTTGAGGCTCGATTTGACTGCTCTTATGTTTCGTGACTCAATCTGCCTTAACAAGATGCCTACGTACCTTGTTGTTCGCCAATGATCCTTAAAAAAATAGTTCTGATAGGAGGGTTGAGACCCCTTATATAGATGTTCGGAGTCCTTGAATTGTACTAGGGTTATGAGACTCTCAGAATTTGGATAGACTTTGGAGTCCTATAATAAAGGAATCAAACTCCTTGCTGGTTTAGGTGCCCTTTAGGCTATCTTTCATAGAGCTATATTACTGATTGGACTCTTGGACTCATTTAATAAGATGTTAATCTTCCCTATTTATTAATTACGAAATTAATAAATATTCAGTGCTATTGGGGCTTCTTTGTTCCATCAGGCTTAATCAATGTGTTAACCTTCCTGTGTCTGATCAATGTGTTAATCTTCTTGGGTCTGATCAATGTGTTAATCTTCTTGGTCTGAATGTCGGCATTTTTTAATGGGTCTGGCAGTTCTAGATGTAATTAATGCAACAGTAATGAATTTTATTTTATCCCCTATCAATTTTTAATTGATAATTAAATCTTGTTATTTTATATAATTAAATATAAATAAATCATATATTTTTATTCTTTAAATAATAATTTTCTACCGGGCTTCATCTAAGGAAGCTTTTCATGACAGACAACCTTGATATATGACATGAGGACAAAATAAAGTCGTGTAAAAATTAAATAAAAAAATACTAAAACTGGCCAGGAAGAGCACAAATCAAATAGGAAATTCTGGTATTTAAGTATGTCACACATTCCCAGAACTGTTCCGTTGCAAGAAAACAATAAATAACACTAATAAATTCAAATTCATCACATCCACACTATTTCTGTGTATATTTATTGTAATTGAAAAATAAATTAAAATACACGCACAAAACACACACAGTAAAAACATGAGGCCACCGAAGAGGCCAATTCACGTGATATCAACATGGGTCCGGCGACAACCACCCAAGGTGAAAGCTTTTCTGGCCGTCGTCGCCGGAATGTCAGCATTGGTTGTGCTGAGAGCCATCGTTCACGATCATGACAATCTTTTTGTTGCCGCTGAAGCTGTTCATTCTATTGGAATCTCTCTGCTTATTTATAAAATAATGAAGGAGAAAACTTGTGCTGGTAATTTTATATGTATGCTTTTTTATTAGATTTTTACATGCAAATGGGTAAAAGAAATGTACCCTTTTCTTGAATTTGGATAAATTTTGTTTTTTGTGGGTGTTTTATTTGGATATTTGATGGGTAAGTGAAAAGATTAAATTTTTAAGCTACTAGATTGAGAAAGATTGTGTTTGATGTGTTGATTTTGTTTATTTAATGTTGTGATTGATGGTTTTAGTGCTTTTGTGAATTGGGTATTTTTTAATTGATTGTGTTTAGGTTATATGACATTTGATAGTAATTCTAAGCTGAGTGTGTTACTCAATGTCAGGGTTTTCCCATTTTGATTAGTTTGTTTTGTCCCTTGTTTAGGTTTGATTTGATTGGGATTTAGGATGTAATGTAATGGGACAGTGGTGAATTTTTGTAAGAGTATACACTAATGTCTGTAGCTTAAGCAAGGGTAAAATGTCCATAGCTTTGGTACAATCATTGAGGTCTTGGCTTTTCTAAGAGACCTTAAGAGTTGGACTAAAAAAAAAATCTGTAGCTTAAATAAGGGTAAGAAAAAGTGTACCCCCCTTAGGATTCTTACATTCAGTAACTTTTTCCTTAGGATTATATATTTTATAGAGGTAATCTGTTTATGTTAAATGCTTAGATTGATCTACTTGTTATTTTTCCTTGAATTTGTGTAGTTTTCAACATAACACATTAGGAAAAAGGATAAAGAGTATGTACTACTTCAAAATCACTTCTCCTTTTTTTTTCTGGTTTATAAGCTTGCAAACAAAATATGCAAAAAATGTTGTTGTGTTCTTATTTTCTGTAGTTGGAAAATTGTACAGTTTCTTTCTTTTTATCTTTTCATGTTTCCATCTCTCTTGCGAGGCTTACTTCTAATGACCTCTAATATTTTTTACCTTTTTGTAGGGCTTTCACTCAAATCGCAGGAACTGACAGCATTGTTTTTGGCTGTTAGACTGTATTGCAGTTTTGTAATGGAATATGATATACACACCTTGCTTGATTTAGCCACATTAGGGGCTACCTTGTGGGTCATATATATGATGCGCTATAAACTGCGATCAAGTTATATGGAGGAAAAAGACAACTTTGCAGTACATCACGTGGTAAGGTTTTCATAAATTTCAAGTTGTTATTGCACAATGACCCCCCCTCTCTCTGTGATGCCCCTATTGTTTAAATTAACTAGTGATAGTCATTAGTCAGTGTTCGATGTTCCTAGAATATGATCAGTTATATCTGGCATACCTATCAGCAAGAATCTACAGAGTACAAAACTTCGTAATGTGCAGAGTACTTGCTTTTTTTTAATCTTATTTGGATTGGTAGTCATGCAGGAGTTGGTCGGACCTTGTTTCCGTTGTCTAAGTAGCTTGCTTTTTAGAACAGAATTTCTTGTTATACTTTCTAAATCCTTTTGCCTCAGGTTCTTTATATTTCCCCCTTTTTTGTGTATACACATTTTTAAGATTAATTATGGTCGGAATCTTGGCGTAGGTGGCTCCTTGTGCGGTATTAGCTTTGTTGATTCATCCATCAACATCACATCATGTCATCAATAGAATCTTCTGGGGGTTCTGTGTATATCTTGAATCTATATCCGTTTTGCCCCAGTTACGGGTCATGCAAAATACAAAGGTTGTCTATCGTACCAGAATCATGATCTACTCCTAGTCTTTTATTTCTTATTCATGACGTCATCCGCTGGTGTGCCTTTCAATTCTCTTGACGCTTTGTAGTTTGTCCTCTGTATTCGCAGATTGTAGAACCATTCACAGCTCATTATGTGTTTGCTTTGGGTGTTGCAAGATTTTTGAGCTGTGCTCATTGGGTTCTCCAGGTTTGATTTCCTAATTTGAACAATGAAATAGGTGTTTGTTTGACTGCGGTGAATAATTTTGGTTATGTATGTTAAAATAACTACAAACAATCTGCTAAATAACTCTTATAATTTTGATTGAGAGAAGCATAATATCACTATGTTGGTCATCTGTTGCACGAATAGCCTGATATGATTGTCAGGCATGACTTGTGAGTTGTACCTTCTAGAAAATGAGGTAGTTCTGTTTCTTTATATGTATTAGGAAGCCGAGTCAAAAGAAACCAAACAAGAAAACTTAGATGTAGTTGTATGTTTGTTGAGTATATGTTGGAGTCCCAAAATAAAGCCGCATGGATTCTTAATTGTATACTGGATTAGTCCGATAAAGTTATTATGAGGGGCTCAGGGGAAACGTAACCAACCCACATACATTAATGTCTATGTATCGAAATGTTAATGCTTTGTTTGACAGGTTTTGGACACTCGCGGCCATCTGCTTACAGCTTTGGGATATGGACTCTGGCCTTCCATGGTTCTTATTTCAGAAATTGTTCAAACATTCATATTAGCAGACTTTTGTTACTACTATGTATTAAGGTAAATATGGCGAGTTTTCCCAAGAAGATATATTGTTTACATATCATCGGAAATTTTACTTCAACAAATTGTGTATCCTTTATTCATGCAGCGTTTTTGGGGGACAACTTGTGTTGCGCCTTCCATCTGGAGTGGTCTAATGAAGAATGTGATTTATCGGAAAGCTGACTGACAATGGTAGTTTACTCTTTATGAGCAATATTTATATTTTCACTCTACACAGAGTCCATACCCGAGGGTTGTTCCACTGTATGATGACTGAGAATCAGTTACAAGAATGGTATGTAATAGATGGTGATGTAGGATGTTAATGGAATATAAGTTGTACCTGATGTTAACCAGAATTATATGACTTAACCTTGTTGTGCCACAATCTAGATAGCTATTTATATGTACATATTGGATGCCAATAATGAAACTGTAGCTCTTCAGTTAACATGGTTTAGTAACACTTAAAAAGGACTTGCACTAGAAGACGTACTGAATAGATTTTACATTGGTAAAGTCAGTTCCATGTTTTATATCTAAACAGGAGACAAACATGAGTTTTGAATGTTTGATGTCTGCATATGTTTTAATTAGTTTTTACCTTTTTACTGGTGGGCTGGCATCTGGTGTTCCTCACACGTCTCAGATAGGTGTTGCTTTGTCGTGTGTGATGTCACGATTTTTCTTGGTTTTTGTAGCTTTTTAAGCCAGTCTTTAGGGACATAGTCTTTTTTTCTTTTACTTACTGATTAGGGATGAACTGATGAAGTATGCTTATATGTTAGGCTCCTTGGCATATGTTTGGGATGTTTGGTTAAGTTGTGCACACATGCACTTCAGGTTTTGAGCTTTAGTTTTAGAAAGAAAGTACTGAAAGCTATTGCATAAATTATACTCGTCAATCTTCTAGTTAAAATAAAGTGCAACATTAGACATAAAATGTAGTTACATCCAATTTCCAAGTATGTGGAAACATACTGCTCTATAACTTGCTCAAATTAAATTGTTCATCACCTTCTTATGGGTTAGTGGTAAGCGACTTGATCATGGGGAATAGATCCGGATGGATTACAATCAGACAATCAGGTTCCTAGTGAGAATACCTTCAAATGTAACCCCTGGACCAAAAGCCAGAATCAATCCCCACTCTGTATCACCTTGCCCTTCTTTCTTCACTTTTAAATTTTCTTCCATCATGTACTCCATCACATACACAATGGTGTTGCTGCTGGCATTGCCATAGTCTTCGAGTGCACGCCTGCTGGCATTCAGTTTGTCTGGCGACAAGTCGAGCTTCTTCTCCAGCCGGTTCAAAATGGCAGGTCCCCCAGGATGAACTGCCCAAAACATATTGTTATAGTCTTTTTCACCATTTCCTGCAACCTTCATCAACTTGTTGCAAAAATCCCCAATATTATCTTCGATTATCTGGGGAAGCTCTCTTGAGAGCTTAAAACTTATCCCCTCTTCTGTGAGACGTCCATCTATTATTTTTTCAGTATCTGGTAGGAAATGCTGGATTGCAGTATGCAACTCAAAGAGAGGCCTTTCAACCCAGGGGATCGCGTCTGCTCCAATTATCATGGCTCCAGCCCCGTCTCCGAATAATGCAACTCCAACTAGATCATAAGGTCGATTGACATTTGGTGGTTTGAAACCTATAATGGTTGTTTCAGAAGTAGCAAGCAAAACTCTGCTCCCTGGATTGTTCTCTGCTATGTCTTTGGCTACTCGTAGACCAGCCACGCCTCCCGAGCAGCCTGCAAAATAAAGCATAACCCGATTAGTCTCGGGATTTAGCCCAATCCCTTTTGCTAGGTAAATGTCGCCTCCAGGTAGCCGAGCTTCGCTTGAGGAAACGTAAACCAAGTGCGTTATGTCTGATACAGGCCTGCCCCATTTCTTAATGCAATCTTGGGAAGCTTCAATAGCCATTTGAGTGACAGCCTTGTGGCATATATCTAAACGCTGGGTAATGGTAGGAACACCTTCAACAGCAAGCTCAGGGTAGTTCTCTAGGATCTCATCTGACATGACCACATATCTTGTCTTCACAGTCGTAGTTTTACCTTTAAAATTACACTATCAGTATATTTGATGCTTTAAATTTGTGAAGAAATGAAGAGTTGAACTTACAGAGTCGAGTAAGCTTCTGCTTGAGCTCTGGATCATCGCAGTTGGTGTTTCTGAAGTACCCGTCGACGAGAAACTCTTGCATAACAAGCTGGTGTGGAAATGCTTTGCCAAGAGCTAGAATAGTAGCTTTTCCAGGGTTGGCCCTTTTCGATTCTTGCATTTTTTCTGCATTCACCATTTTTTCCTGCTATTGCTTAAGCACAACTTCCAAATACTGCTTGATACTTGTGTCCTTCCCCGCTTCTGAATTTTCACTTGCAAGGCAAATAAGCATGGGATCCCATTTATATAGTGATTGTTAAAAGGTTTAATCACTTGTGAGGTTCAGTTGAGAAGTAAGATGCTCATGCATAAGTTTTGGGTTTCTTGGTGTGTATTTGGTAGAGGATTTGTTTTCGATATAATATATGTTCTGGATGATTAAAATATTATTCTAGTTTTTGTTAATATTAATTACATAGTATTTATATTGCAGCCATTGAGCTGCTTCTCGTTTCAATAAACATCATGCACTCTTGCACATGTTTATCTGAGTCTCTTTTATTATTTCTGTACAATAAAACTTCATTCCCAGACAGGCTGCACCACCTTCTGCAGGACCACTTATTTGGCTTCACATGAATCTCTAACCGTTAGGAGTGGTCCTTCTTTTGTTATCTAGTATCAGTTTGTTAGGGAATAGACAAACCTAGTTGGCTAGTGTCTCCTGCTATATATAGCAGTGCATTGCTTTCTTATGCTTTCAGCTTTTGTAATCAAGAACCTTTGAAATATAATCATCTTTTATTCCAGCTTCTCAGCTTTGTTGTTAATTCATTGCAGCTATTTGTATCATGCTTGTTAAAGTCTACATGGTATCATACGAGGCCATCAAGATGCGCTGGTTATCACCGCCAAAATTGGCACTAACACAGTAAAAAAGATCCTTATCGATAACGGTAGTTCTGTCGACATCCTCTATCATCACGCTTTGGCGCGAATGGATACAGGTGATAGAAAGCTAGAAAATACCCATTCACCTCTATATGACTTCACAGGTAATGAGGTAAAAGTGGTCGGGACAATTGACATGCCGGTGCTTTTCGGCACGATACCTTCCCAAGTATGGAAGATAGTTAAGTTTCACGTAATAAGTGCAACCTCAAGTCACAATGCCATACTAGGCCGAACGATAATCTCGGCATTAGAAGCCATTACGTCGATCCCTCACTTAAAAGTGAAATTCTCGACTGAGTTTGGAGTGGGAGAGATGTGTGGAGACCAAGCCGTGTCAAGACAATGCTACTTCACTATTGTTGTGCATAAGAAGCAAGATAATGACACTCAATCTGTCAATGAAGTCATTCAGATAGATCCCGGTAGCATTATCAATATTTCAAAGAATCTCTCATTCTCACCTGTAGGTGAAATGATCGAGATTGAGGTTGGTGAAAATTCTCCCAGAAAAACGGTTAAAATTGGAAAAGATTTAAATCCTCAAATAAAATATGAGTTAACGAGGTTGCTTTGGGAATTCTCGGACATATTTGCATGGTCACCATCCAACATGCCTGGAATTCCAACCAATGTTGCAAGACACTTTCTGCATGTCGACCGTCTAAAGAATCCTGTCAGATAAAAGAGGCGGACCTTCTCAGAAGAAAAACGTCGAGCTATTGACGAAGAACTTAATCGACTTTTAGAGGCTCGATTTATCGAGTCGGTGAAATTTCCTACATGGATTGCTAATGTTGTCCTGGTTAAAAAAAGTAATGGAAAACGGAGAATGTGTGTTGATTACTCCGACCTCAACAGAGTATGCCTTAAGGATTATTATCCTTTGCCGAATATAGATCAACTTATCGACGCAACGGCGGGTCATGAACTACTATCTTTCATGGACGCTTTCTTAGGCTATAATCAAATCAGGATGGATGATCAAAATTGGGAACAAATGGCGTTTATCATACATCGAGGTGTCTTCGCATATCGAAACATGCCTTTTGGGTTGATCAATATCGGCACGACATTTCAGCGTATGATGGATGAAATATTTAAAAATTAGTTGGGTCGAAACCTCGAGGTGTATGTCGACGATATGACTAAAAGTCAAAATTTTCAAGTGGTTATACCCTCGACCTTCGAGAAACCTTTGAGAATATTTGTCGTAATAATATGCGACTAAATCCGTTAAAATGTTCTTTTGGTCTAACATCTGGAAAATTCTTGGGATTTCTTGTCTCCCAACGAGGGATTGAGGTTGATCCCTCCCAAATAAAAGCTATATCTGAAATGAAGGACCCTTCGACCATTAAATAGGTTCAACGCCTCACTGGATGTATATCGGCCCTTCGTCGTTTCATACCGCAAGCCTCTAAAAAATGCAGTCCTTTTTTTAAGGTTATCAAAGAGGCTTTAAAGAACAAGAAGTTGATGTGGGATGATCAATGTAAAGAAATCTTTGAAGCATTGAAAAATTTCCTGACAAGCCCACCAATTTTAGCAAGAGCATTGCCTTGTGAAGCTTTGAAAGTGTACATCTTAACCTCTGATGGGTTGGTAGCCTCCGTTCTAGTCAAAGACATCGAGGGACGTGAAGCCCCAGTTTAATATGTTAGCCATACTCTGAAAGATGTAGAAACTCGTACCCACATGTGGAAAAACTAGTTTATGCTCTCGTCATAACAAGCAAGAAGGTGCGTCATTACTTTCAAGGGCGTCCTATAAAAGTCATGATTGATCAACCCTTGAAGTACATCTTGCACAAACCGGATATGACAGGGCGTCTCGCTGCTTGGACGGTCGAACTTAGCTAGTTTCACATCGAGTACCTATATCGGAGTGCAATAAAATCCCAAATCCTATCAGACTTTGTTGTAGAATGCAATTTTGACAGATCTACAACTGAAGAAACGTTGTTCCCACAGAAGGCCTGAACTCTTCATGTCAATGGATCCTCAACAACATCATCAGGGGGCGCAGGTGTGATCTTGATCAGTCAAGAGGGCTTTAAAATACAGCAAGCTTTGAAATTCTCGTTCCCGGTAACAAACAATGTAGCCGAATATGAGGCATTGTTAGCAGGAATACGCCTAGCGATTGAGCTGGAAGTGAAAGTTTTAGAAATATTTGGTGATTCCCAGCTTGTCGCCAAACAACTACAAGGCGAGTTTAAGGCACATGATGTTCGAATGTCGACATATCTGAATCTAGCTATGTCCCTGCTGGAGAAAGTTTCATCATGGACAATCAAGAACATTTGCAGGGAAGACAACTATTGGGTCGACACCTTGTCTAAATTAGCATCATCTGTCATAGCGACATTAGAGGCAATTTATGTCGAAGAAAGAAATGCTCCCTCTGTTGATATGGATACTCCATCCGTCGACATGCTGAAGGTTAATGAAATCTCCTCTGTTGCAGATTGACGTCAACCTATTTTGGAGTACATCTTGTAGAACAAATTTCCACCAGATAAGGGTGAATCCAGAGCCATATCATACAAGGCAAATAACTATTGTGTGTTAGAAAACAAATTATATCGACGAGGGCTCGTGGAGCCACTACTCTGATGCTTGGGACCAGAAGAGTCTCACTCCTCGATAGTCGAAGTCCATACAGGAATTTGCGGTGATCATTTGGGTGGAAAGAATTTAGATTTTAAAATAATGAGGCAGGGTTTGTTTTGGTCCACAATGTGAAGTGATTGTGAAGATTTCATGCGAAAATGTAAATCATGTCAGATATATGGAGCGGTATCTCATCAGCCCTCAGTGGAAATGATCCCGGTTGTCAACCCATGTCCAATCTACCAATGGGGTATAGACATCGTGGGTCCATTCCCGAAGTCCAAAAACCAGGCACAATATATCGTAGTGGCTATTGACTACGCAACAAAATGGATCGAGGCACGACCATTGGCCAAAATCTGAGAGAAAGAGATGATCGAGTTTCTAATGGAGTTCATTATATTCAGGTTTGGGGTCCCAAGAATTGTGGTAACTGACAACGGAACTCAATTTGTAGGAAAAAAGTTCACCGAAACACTTTCACAACTCAAGATTAAACACATCATATCCTCGGTGGCATACCCCCAGGCTAACGGACATGTTGAAGTGTCTAATCGGATAATCCTACAAGGACTTAAGAAAAGGGTCGATGAATTACCAAGGCCATGGGTCGATGAGTTGCCGAATGTGCTCTGGTAAAAACGACCCCTAGGAGTGCGACGGGCATATCCCCTTTTAAGATGGCTTTTGGCTTGGAAGCGGTTTCACCCGTCGAAATGTTTCTTAACTCACCAAGGGTCGAGTATTTTGATGCTAAAGCCTCACGAGAAGGAATCTAGCTTCACAATGTTCTTATGGAAAAAGTTAGGGTTAAGGCATCAATGAGAGTCCTCCAATAGCAAGCGCATACATCAGCTTATTTCAACTAGAAAGTAAAGGTTAAACAGTTTTTGGTTGGGGATCTAGTCCTTCGAGAGTCGGTAGCATCACAGCCCTCCATCACGGGAAAGTTCAAAGTCCCATGGGTAGGACCTGATCAAGTAACATGGCTCGTTGCACCAGGAACTTATCGACTATCTACGCTCGATGGTACACACATCAAAAATGCTTGGAATGCTGTTCACTTGAAGAAATAATTTTAGTAACTAAGTTATTTAAAGTATATGAATGAAAACTATCAGATCTCTGATTATGAAAATTAGTTTTAACGAAAAGGGATTGATATGAGATCCCCGTTAAGACCCCCCTAAATTATCAATGAAAATTATTACTCACGGGTATTTTGCAGTTCGTAGACATAAACAACCATCAAATTAAGATATTTCAGTCTATCAAATATCTTTTATCCATTAGACACGTGAATTACTCTTTAAAATTCTGGACCTTTAACATTTGCATGAAGAAGATAAAGAAGGGAGACACACAAATAATAATAAAAAAATTCATCTTTTGCCTTATACGTTATGAAAAAGATCAATAATTATGACTATTCCTTGCTACTAAATTTGTGACAACCACAAAATCAAGTACAAATCATTCTCTCTAACACCATCATAATTCCATATTTTTTGGAAAAAGTTTAAGCACAATCGCACATAAGATAGCATCTTATAAGATTTATTAGAATAAAAATTGCGGCTAAAAGACCCGACACAAAATTATAAAGTAAATTGGGCAACTCAAATTAATGCAATTATCTCCTTAAGTACGGGAAATCTTTCGCCCTTCAGTAATCAAGGAATTTAAAAGTAAGTACCAATAACACAATCATCGTCTTAAAAAAGGGTAGTCTTAGAGATACTGAGATATAAACACAAATCCAGAATTACATGGCCAACGAGGCATCCCTCGCCTTCAAGGGTCGGTAGGATCGACGGTTGCTTCAGGTACCTTGTGCTCTGCAGTGTAATCTTGCAGATAATCCTCAAAACGATGCCCTGATACATCGAGGCCAGCCGCCTCCCACCTCTTGTAGCATCAACCGTACCCGTCTCCAAGGGCCCCAACAATGTCCTCGACCCCTTTTTCTACTTCTAGCTTCAATTCGAAGAAGGGTGGACACCTCGACATCTAGAGCCTCATGATGCTTCGTCTCGTCGCACAATGAGGTGTCCAGGTTCTTCAATCGAGAACCACGATCCTCCGAGTCTTTCTTAAGGCGATCGTTGGCAAGTTCTAGTTCACTTATCTAAATTTCAACAAAAAAGAAGAGGGCTTAATAATAAAAATATCTCTCTCCATATTGTGATAGCTAAACATATAGGAGTATAAAGACATTTTCGGGAAAAGGGTAACATAGAAAATAAATCATCTTACCTTAGTCCGATAGCTGGAGCTTGCTTTGGAAAGCTCGACAACGTGGCTCTTAACATCAACTAATTCACTACAAAGCCTTTTCTTTTCATCTCTTAAAAGATCACGCTCCTCCTCGACCCCCGAGGAAGGACTCTTACCTTCATCAACCTTGTACTCTTCAAGTATATGCATAAAAAAGATATTAACTGTAATATCTGGGACATAGCGTGTAATTATTTTTATTGATAAATGATTATTTTGTGATTATTATGTGATTTTTGGTGAATTATCTGATGATTGGTGTTGATATGTGGATATTTATACGTGGTAAAGTATAAGTATGTTAATTTTATTATAACCAGAATAAAATATAGATAATTACGGTATTTTCTGGTAATTTTTGGATTGTTATATGATTTTATATTGAATTTTGAATTTATTAATTATTTTCTGAATTATTACAAAACTATTTTATAAAATCGGGAATCGTTTAACCTCAACCGTTTTTACGTTTTTATGACCGAAACTCTTCTGAAAACTTCTTCCTAACCTAATCTGGTAATTCCAGACATTTTCCGTGTTTTGACTTTTTCGATCCGGATTACGGTTTGACCCGGACGCGGCCCGGCGCAAAATTTTCGATACGATAACCCTTTTCGATAACATTATCTTCGTACAAAGCGTTTTATAAAAGCCCGATTTGATAATTATCCAAAACCTTTGATGCTTATCCAAAACAAGATAATGCTTATCCAAAACATGATAATATTTATCCAAAACGTTATCCGATAATATCGTTTTTATAGTTACTTAGCGACTAAGAAACGTATTTATCGATCCAACACGATCCAGAACATACTAATATTCCGTAAATATAGATAGCCAATACAATATTGTATTTTGCACAGATAATCATTTGCAAACAGTAAAACTATATAGTTTTCAAAGAAAAACCTTAAAATTCATCGTGTTCTTCATAATCAAACGCACCAACGAAGGCGTTAACGAACTCCGATTCGGGCGTGCAATATATCAAATCGAAGCTCTCGAAATGTTGTTTCATAATCAATCATCCATTTCAGTGCAGAAATCAAGGTGATTTTCTTATTTAATTAATTTAATTCGAATTATTTAGTAATTAAAATAAGAATTTATCTTCTTGAAGTTGTTTGTGTGGTTTGATGTTGGAATCATGTAGATCTTTTCTTCCTGGTCATTTTGGTATATTATATGACTAATTTGGAGTTCAATAACATGTTCAAATTGATGTTTGATTATCGGAATTAAAATTAAGGTTTATGTTCTTAAATAATTTCAATTGAAAATTGGGAATTTCTGTGTTTGGGGTTATTACTTGAAATTGATTGCACTAGGTTGTAGATCGTTGAACAAAGATTCGATTGGTATATTGGAAATTTACAAACAATTTCTGGAAAAGCTTAATCGAGTTCACCGGAAAAAGGTTCGACTTCGCCTCCGGCGAAGTTTCAGATGGATTTTCCGAGCAAACTATATGTTGTTTATTGATTGCAAAATATGATATAGATTCCTGGCATGA
Organism: Apium graveolens; assembly: GCF_009905375.1. Classification (NCBI taxonomy): domain Eukaryota; kingdom Viridiplantae; phylum Streptophyta; class Magnoliopsida; order Apiales; family Apiaceae; genus Apium; species Apium graveolens. The sequence continues at coordinate 261,976,853 of NC_133652.1, read as the reverse complement.
TACTCTATGATTCTGCATATTTTTAAACTGATCTGGGCTCGAATGAGATTTTCCGGCGAGCTTGGGGTCGCCGGCAATGGCGACTACCGTCGTAGGTTGAGGACGACTACAAAATTACAGAAATGCCCCTGAACTTTTGCAAAATTTATGTTTTAGTCCCTGTAGTTTCAAAACTTTATAAAGATTAGATTCCTATTAATAAAAATTATAAAAATGATATTCTGCTTATTTTTATTTTCAGAAAATTGTTTTTATTATTTAAAAATTCCAAAAATTCATTATTTAATTTTTGAAAATTATTTTAATTTAAAAATATATCTTAATTATTTAATTAATTTTAGTTGATAATTAATTATTTAATTAGTCAATTAATTTAAATATTAATTGATTAATTTAATTAGTTATTAATTAATTTTAATTAATTTAATAATTTGATTTAATTATTTATTTTGATTTAAAAATTCTGAAAAATAGTCTTGAGCTTTTAAATATTATTTTAAATTATTTTCAAGGTTCAATTATTATTATTAAATGGTTTTAAAGTCAGATTCGGGTGTTCGAACCCTATTATTTAATTATAAAATAATTCGAAGGCCCATTTTAATTCCGAAAAATATTCTAAAATTCATATTAAATACCTTGAAAATTATTTTGACCCCGAATCTTCTTTGAAAAATTATTTTAATCGAATATCTTGTGTGCTATGTGCTATGTGCTATCTGATTGATGTGTTATATGCCTATGTGGTTATTGTTTGACGAATTTTGCTGTAACTTTCAATCTGTAAATCGGATTTGAGTAGAACTAAGGGTAGATAAAAGCTTATGACGTCTACGTGACTATTAAAATGATATGAGATTGAGTATTGATAGATACTTGTGATGCCTAGCAGAGTAAGCGAGACATAAAAAAAGAAAGTCAGTGATCCGTAAATAGAATTGAAGCGTAGAAAGAGAAGGCAAGTGATTGACGAATAGAAGCAAGGCATAGAAAAAGAAGGAAAGTGATTGAAAAGTAAAACTGTTTGATGAGTACAAGTAAAGTTGGAAATCATCCGTGATAAGGCAAGTCCTTCTGAACCTTTCTTCGAGATATATTGCAAATATTTCTGAACTTTCTCATAACATGTTGCTAGTATTCAAAAATAAATCCTATTTTATATTGCAAGCGCTCTAAAATATTCAACCTCGAACCCTGATTCTTATTGATCTTGAGCCATAAGCCTTATTTTTCATAAACCATTTATTGTTAAATTCTCATATACGAGCCAGACATATACGATACTACTCCACAAATATATATCTACCACATATTGATTTATGATATTGAATTGCTTGACATACTAACCCTTTTACCTTGTTCAACGGAAGACCAATCCTTGTAACCGTTGAACCCTTGGTCTTTTACTTTCTGATTCTTTCCTTGATTGAAAGCCAATCTTTTTGAATTTCTTGTTATACCTTCATGGTATTGTGAATAACCCTATGCTTCAAGATAAATGTTGTTTATGATTCAGCTTATTCAATGATATTGTTTATCATATTGTTATTTTAGAATTGAATTATTTTTAAATATGGACCAGATTCGTGGTCGGACCAGATTCGTGGTCATAATAGGCCAATGTGTGCCTTGGATCCAATATATAGAGAAAAGCTGGGAGCCTTGCTCGGGGTTAGGGTGTTAGGTCCCGAATTATCGTAGAAGGGGGGGGGGTTGAATACGATAATCACTAAATTAAAAATTCTTTCGAATCTTTAGCGGATATAGATTTAGTGCTCGGTTAGTGGTTTCGTATTCTTGAGAGAAATAATGTTTGGTACAATAAAACGAGGAACACAAGATATTCGGGGAAGTACATATTCGTATATAAATCCTCAAGGGGTGTTGCTACACTACCGGCTACAATCTAAGAACAACAAAGTTCTTAGCTTCTACAAAGATTTACAAATCAAATCCTATACAATAATCTAGCTTTTGTTTGTCTAAGGATTTAATTACCGGGTAACGATTATAATGCCACTAAGAATATACAAGAGTTAAATCGGGCATTATAATGTTACTCCGGTGAGAAGTTAAATGGATATTCAAAAAGCTTGAGCTTCTCTGTATTCTCTTTGTTTCTTGTTTTCATCACCTCTCGTGAGAGAGAAGATGAACAGAACTCAGAACAACTTTATTCTGCTTCAAAGTGTAGACTTATATCAATTCAATTGGACATGTGACATTTCCGTGTCCACAAAAATCCTTGAATTGCTGCAATTTTATCAATGAATATAACTCTCCTATGGCGACCAGGGCAAGCTTCTATGGAGACTAAGCTCTGTGGCGACCAGGTAGCCCCTGTGCCTTCTATGGCGACTAGGAGCTATGGCGACCAGGTAGACAGTCTGCTTCCATGGCGACTAGGAGCTCTATGGCGACCAAGCAACAACAGTTTACTTTTGTGGCGACTAGAGGCTCTATGGTGACCAAGCAACAATAGTTTGCTTCTGTGGCGACTAGAGACTCTATGGCGACCAAGGAGGAAGAGTGTTCTGACTTAGAGTATTCTTGCTTTTGCCAAAACATTCATCATTGTATCAACATTTTCTTCTGTAACTGAATCAAAATCCCTTCTTGTATACTGATATTTGGTGCACTGGTCTGGTTCACAAACAACTAGCATTGAGTGAACTTAATTCAATTTATCTTGTGTTTATGAGTTGATACAGATTGGTTGAATATCCATTATTTCTAACACTGACTATCAACACATAAATGTACTTTCTGGAGTCCTTTCTGGTACTTTAGACAACTTTTTCATTGCTACTACAATCTTGAATACTTCATTCACTATTCTTCACCAATGCTTGAACATATAAATGAACTCATGTCAGTGAGTATAGCTTCAAGACTGTAATTGTCTTCTTTAACCTTTGTCTATACCATGTCTTTAATTCTTCAGATTCCTATACTTCACACACTGTCTAACTTTAATCAATGCCAATACACTGAAATCTTCTGGTAGCACTTATACACTGAATCTTCATCATTTCTGAAACCCTGAAAGGCTTTAACCTTTATTCTTCACTGAGGCATGAACATATTAATGAACTTCTTTCAGTGATCCATAAACAGACTTCCATCCTTCTTCTAATCTTCTGATTCTTTGTATTTGCCTTGTCTTCATTCTTCCTGATTTCTTGTGTAGTCGTAGTATTATTAACCTGTCATGTTGTAATATTGTTATCTTGTTGAGTTATCACGTAACTATTTATACAGCTACGCAGTCTCACCAACAATCTCCCCCTATTTGATTGTTAAGCCTAATAAATAAATTAAATAGAGAGGATAACTCAACTAACAACTAAAAAAAGTAATGTACAAGGATTTGTAAATAATGTTACTAGTTTTCTGGATCAAATACTGCGTTTCCAGATTTCTTGAGTAACTGAAATGAAAGATGCTTGTTCCTCTAGCACTGAACTGATCTTCATGTAGTTTCATCTTCATTTCCTTGGTTCTTCAAATCTCTGCCAGATAATACTTCTCAGTCTTGAAGTAATCATCAACAACTTCTTTTATACAACCACATTTCCTGTTGAGGAGCACATATCTCTCTTGCTTCTCCCCCTATGAGAATCAACTGCTTAAAGGAGATCACCTTCGTCTACCACCTCTCCCGTATAATAGTATCCGCAGATAAGAACCTATGGTACTCCCTTTTGGGAAACAACTTCTCCCCTTATGAAGAATAGTGATGAACCAAATCACTTCTTCTGATCACTAGGAAATCACCTTGTGTTTACCACCTCTCCCATACAACAGGATCCGTAGTTACAAACAACAATGGTGTGTTGTAGTGTACATGTGATTTACCTTTTTCCTCCTCCCTGATATTTCTCCCCCTTAGTTGAGGAATCCACCAAACTATTATATAATCTTTTATCTCCCCCTTAGAAGAGGAATGTATGCTGTTGTCTGAAGGAGTTCTCATCATGTTACTTGGATGGAAAAGAAATAACAAGTCAGAGTCTGATCAACCATATCCCTTTAAATACTGCAAGTATGATTTCACTGTTGATCATCATGTTCACCAATCTTCCCAACTCCTTATACCTCCCAAATGTTAGATCATCAATTGTTACCAATTATTTACTCCCAACTTGTTAGGTCTCGAAGTATTCTAATCCAAACTGTAAATGTTAGGTCCCTAAGAGTTAGGTTCCAATCATAAACAGATTCGAGACCCGAAGTATCAAGAACCAGGTTAGGGATAGGGAATGGGATATGGCGTTTATCTTTCTTCCTCACTGTGAGTGTGTGATTCTGTTTTGTGTACCTCACAAGTGTTTCACTCTTCTCTCCACTCGTGTTTACAGTCATTCTCACAAGTGTATCACTCCTCTCATAGCTCCAAAATCCAGCTGTACCTGCAAGGAAAATCACCTTAGCCATCCTTAAGGAGGTCACAGGTGGTGCAATGGGAGTTCGCAAATCCCCATCCTTGTTAGACTCGTCAGATTAATCTGAGTCATAATCTACAAGTTGCTAGTTTCCCTTTTAGGGTTCCAAATTTGAACTCTGGGAAGGTAAACAATGATTCAAAGAATTTAGCATAAATATCAAAGTTTTCTTCTAATGCCTGTAAAAACATTTACTTGTGACTCATTAGGTAAATCTGAATCATTGTCAACAAGTTGCCGATCTGCACCTATATTAGATCCACTATCCGCAGATGCATCCAGGTTTATTAGTCCTGGGGAGGTAGACACTGACCACTGACATATGGCTATTGGATTAGTATCCTCTCCTAACACCTGTAAAGGAAATTAGTCCATTAAAGAACCTTGAACAATCGAATCTGACCTTAAAATGGTCGAGGCTCTTGTGTCCGTCAACTCATCCTTTGTGTGTGTAACCTTTCCTTGTGCATCAAGAATTGCTTATGTTTAAGGTGGTGACACTACATCAAATGCCTTGGCCGACAGGCGAATTTCAATAGATGCACCCTGTTGAGAAGATGAATCTAGTGACTGTTTTTGTGCCTTTTCAGCCATTACATCTTTTTGAGAAGATGTATGGGGGCTAGCAGTTGCCTCAGTTTTAATATATCTCAACTTTGTAAGAGACAGAGCTGCTGGGTTGACTTCAGAACCTTCCTTATATGGTGCACTAAGGCACTTTCTCCCTCACGCTCATTCATACTTCAATTTAGGGGTAAGAGAGTGTTGGTTGGTTCTGTTTCTGTGTTTGTCTTTACAGTCTGGGACAGAAGTTGTGGGTTTTTAACCTCATGACTATCAATGAAAGAAGGCCATTGAAGGCTAGACCTGTATCACAGAACATATGGCAATATAGAGATAAAATAAGAAATTATGCATTTAATCTTTGAGAGAAATGATGTACAATAGTGATTTCAAAAAGATTTTAATAAAATAAGAAATCACCAATGTAGAAATAAGTTTGATTTTCTCCTAAAACTGTTCGAGTGCACAAGTCTGTTTTTATGCCTAAAAAAATAAATGATTTGATAAGACATAGATTGATGACCTAGAAGTATTAAGAAGAGAAAGAAAAATTTATCTTTCAACATGAATGAGTTTTTGTAAAAGCATTGATCACTTAGGGTAAAGTCTAAGAAATTCTCATTCATATCAAAAGCTCCATAATCTATCTTTATAAAATTATAATCAACAGCACTGTGTATTGATAAATAATATTAATAAGAATGACTGTGCTGCTGCTTTCAAATTGTAGTGAATCTTTCAGATATAGCAAAGCATATAAATTCACTAGAACTTAAAATCTCACAATTATCTACAACAAAATATTAACAATATATCATTGTCTGATACTTGTCAAGTACTTTGGATACCAATAATTATGTTGCATCCTATTTTAAAAATTAAAATAAGATATCAATGAATTAAATACCAATTATCTATCAAAAAGACATCAATATTCAATTTCATATATCATACAATTGTTAACTCCTAACAACTGTAATATCTCAAATAATATTGGTTCAATAAATAAAGCAACATTAACCGACATTGACTTGTTTTCAATCTTAGAAAAATATTCTAAGTTCCATATACTTTGATCCATTGAGTATTGCATTTATTATCAAAGTGTTTAGAAATTTGCAAATAAGTATAAAAATTATTCTAGGTGGACAACATATGGTTACTTCTAATAAAGAAAAAAACATTATAACCATAGTTGTACTTTAAGAAAGATTTTTACACTTTTTATATTAGTATAGGTGACTGAAGATAAGCATTGATTACTTAGAGGAGTTCTAAGTAATATCACAAATACTAATACTTCATAATTAGTTCATATTTAAACTCTTAACTAAATATCATTAACTCACACAACTATCATGCTATAATCGTGATTCTGATTTCAGTGAATTCTTGAGATATAAGCATTGCTAAATTCACTAGAAAATAAAATCTCATAATTAACTTATAACACAGGTTACAATCAATATACTAGATATCAATCGTTAACAGATTTAGTTATAATCAATCATGCTGCTTATTTATTTTAAGTTAGTTTGAATTATGGAACAAATAAATCATTGAATTGCTTCAATTTTCAAAATCCAAACTGCCCAAAATAAAAACTAAATAAATAACTAATAAATATCTATGAGTTAGACACTAGCACTTAAATATTTGTAATTATCCTTGAATAATCACCAATATAAATATGAGTTATACACATGGAAATCACTCTCGGGATAATTAGTAATTTTAGAAATACTTACTAAGCATATAAAATATTGAGAGTTTTATACACATGACTTAGAAAATACTTCAACTTTCAATATCAATGATTTTAGAAATAAGCATTGATTACTTAGAACAAAAATTCTAAATAATATCACTAATACTAAAAGTACCACAATTATTCGTACATGATACAAATAACTATGCTGAATATTATTTTAACATAATTTAAATTATGAGACTGATATATAATGGAATTGTCTACAGTCATAATTTTAAATCAATTAAAATATTTTTAAACTTAATGCTGTAATACTTAACTACCACAAATATATATGATATTGTAATCATGATAATCAAGATATTAGCACTAAGTACGAGGTACTGGATTACTGATAAATTCACAAGTCCTTTAAATATTGAAGATTTAATACTTGTGAACTTATATTAAGAATTCCTTACAGATGGGATTTCCAACTAATATGCAATGAATGGTATCCCACACTTACAAACCAGTCTTAAAAAATTAACTTCAACAAGTGATTTAATAAGTGTCTCTACAAGTGACTCTTTGACTAAAAGACATGCTCTCTAAAGTAATGATACATGGTGTGAAGGTGCCTTGTCATAGAGTGTTCACAGAGTTGTTGGATTTGAGGTTGTTTCTTATCATAACAAGAAATCAATCTTCTTCCATGAAGTTGACAGCTTCCCGAGATGCTTCTCCTATCACTTAAGTTGACAGCTTCAGAGATGCTTCTCCTGTCTTTCTTACAACCTGCATAATCTATATCAATATAGCCAAACATGTTAAGCACTATATCTTTAGGGTACTTTACTCCAAGAGTTGGTAGTCCCTTAAGATATCTAATAATCTTGTTAATAACTATACGATTGGATACTCTACGATCCACTTGGAACCTTGCACATTGGCATCTTGAGAACATTATATGTTGTCTATTAGCATTTGAGTAAAAGAGTGAGCTCATCATACATCTATAGCTTATCATTATACCTGAGTTGCACTGATCAAGTTTTAGTGGTTTCTATTGGTAAGTAGTCTTGGCATGTTCAGAATCTTCCAAATTTTGCATCTTCAAAAGATCCTTAACTTACTTGTATTGCCATCATTCTTTTGGTTTACTTTTGCTCCTAAAAGAATTGTTCTTTTGGCTTGCTTGAGCTCCTAAAAGAATTATTCTAATGGCTTTCTTAAAGTAATCCAAAAAAATTGCATCCTTTCCAACACGCTCCTCCATACCTACTCTGCAATTACTTAGCAAATAATCTTGCACAAGTTTTTGTTAGTAGACCAACATATAACATTATCATGATATCACTGCACATATATAATATTATGTCCGTGCCTGGTGATAAGAGAGTTATTAATATGACGACTCTACTAGTTCATATTTAACTATAACTTCAGTTAGAGTGCTATACCATATCCTTGACGATTTCTTGAGTAGTATACTAGTTCATACAAACCTGAAGTGAGCTTGTGAAGAAGAGATATACGTAGTCCAATAGGTCTGCAACTGCAAAGTCCATGAACTATTGTGCATTGACTTCCTCTTTTGTTTCACCAACCAGGAGTGCACTTGTACACATCTACTAGAGTCCAATTCCAAGTGTAATGTGCATCAGGTGCCTGATATGTCATAATATCCTCAAGTCTCCTCACTGGTGCTATCTTTTAGATACTGTTTCCTGATAATAACCTAGCATCCAGTTTTGCCTTTTCCCTCGTAACAATACCATTGTCATCCAGCTTGACTTCTGGTTATCCTTGTACCAATTACAATATTGTCATTTGGTTTGGATACCAGCTTCCCTTCAATCTGCTTGCTGACTGATTGAGTTCATCTTTCTTTCCAATCACCCAATCAATCTGGATCTATCAGAGCTTCTGTAACTTTCTCAGTTTCTTTTTTAGACAGAAAACTAGAGAAATAATCATTCGCACTCAGTAGCCCTGCTAATCATTACTCCATCATCTGGATCACTTAAGAACTAGACTCTGGGATTAGACTTGACATCAAACCTTTTGTCTCAGCAGATATGTTCTTGTTGTGTCCTCTGAATTTACAGTGTGGTGTTGTATCTGAATAGTTGATCCTTCTTATGCTCCCCCTAAGCTGTTGCCGGGATTTCCTGAAAATCCTTACCCTTGCTGAATGGCTTCATTAAAATAATGAGTTGTGTTATACACTGCCATTCCATTGTTTGGATATGAATAATCAATACCATTAATTCTCCTGTAACAGCTTGGAGCATTGAGTTGTTAAACTGTGCACTTAGACTTTTAATCACCTTTGGTTGATCAACCACAAATGCCCTGTAGGTTGTAGACTCCACTGAGTAGCCATGAAGAATATCCTTACAAGTCTTAGCTGCAAATGCCAAGTTTTGCAAACAACTAAAAATATTTTCTTGTTTTCTCATGTAGAACATTCTCTCCAAACACTTTCAGGTTATCCAGTGTTTGCTCCTGTTGGCCATTAACTCATTAGTGGTCTTCATGTATACATCCAAATCAAGGCTTGATCTTACTTGTAGCAAAATGTTTTGACTGCTCCAGCCCTTTGGTATTTAGAAAGTCTTGATTAGCTTGATATTTCCCTTGTAGCTTTAATCAAGTTCTGGTTCTTCCTTTGTACCACTCCATTATGACACGAAGCTCCCAGTGCTGAATATGTCTCAAAATATTCTTGATACTATAGATATTAATCAGAACTGCTTCTTGAATTCAGTCTCATTATCTGACCACAAGATCATTTATTTTGCAGTTGCTTCCAGCTTGATCTTCTGATATGATCAATCACCATATGTGATTTCTTGTCTTGAGAACGCATGAACAACAACTTTATTTAATAAGAGTAGTCAACCACCATCACTAAGGTATATCTTTACTTTGATATGATGTTGTCTTTGACTCCTCTTTCTGACATGCCTCACCTTTAACTTCTTCTAAATTCTAGATGAGGCAGTCCTCTCACAAACCCCTTTTCACAAAAGAGTTTCTTGAGTTGATGTTCAAGGGTGAGAGCTTCCAATGTCATAGCTAAACTTTTGTCAAATAAAGCTTTATAGTAGAAACCATTGACTTCACCTTTCTTGATAGTCTAGTCACAAGCATATTCTTTCTTTACTCTAAGAAGAGCAAGCTTCTCAATTTTCCTGCTTCAGATAAGACACTAATCCTTCATTGAATTGACATTTTGTTCTTTGATGCATAACTGTCTGATAAGAGGATTTGTGCCTTGATTCTCCAGCAAGAAAGTTGCTTCAACTATTATCATTGACTCCAATGATTAGTTATTATCAGTGATAGCAATTGTTGATTCCATGATGATATCCTTTTTCTGCATAGCTTGTCCCATAAAGAAAACCTTTGCTATCATCTCCAAAGATTATTGACATAATAGCTTTTGTCAATCACATTTGATTGTGAGGCTCTTTCTTTGATCATATGCCTTGAGTATGAATTACCAAGAATATATATGAATCAATTAACCTGTTATGTCCTGCACTCACAAATGGATTAACAGTTCTTGGTACCCAACTTATCAGTTTGGGTCCAGTTGGATTAGAGATTTTACTATAAATAGAGATACCAACAGCTGCAACCTTATCATGCTAATTCTTATCTTTGACTGACCATTTTCTCCATTTAAATACCCTTGACAAATTTGTCTTTAGGCTAGGGAAAAAATGATTCCAACCAGGATGACTAGCAGTCTTTTCCCTATTATAATTCTAAACATGCTTTTTCTACAATTAATGTAAGTACTAAGAGATGCATTCAAGGCATAAATAATAAGCAATCATTGTCTTAGGAATACATGGCATTCATTTAGAAACATTACGCATAAGAATTAAGCAAGACATACATGATATGGAACAAACATAATTAACAAATAAATCACTAATTCTATCTAGTCCAATCCTGTTGATAATCTCATCTAGCTATCTCAATCCAATTATAAACTAATACATCTTAACAAACAATTTAGATCAAATGAATAAATCACATTGTAATAGGATACAAAAGATAAGCATAAACAAAGATCTTAAGTGCTGGAAAACATATATCTTACTAAAGCAATTAATCATGTTCAACAAAAATTCAAACACATATTTAAGATCATCTAAAGTAACATGCACAAGTTAAACATCAATCCTAGTTACCGGAAAAATAATCTAGTGAACTAGTTCAGCATTATCAATGTGTGATGCTCTCATGCTTGTGCCAGTTTTAAACATTTAAACACTAAGATCTTATCATGCATTGAATATTGAAAACAAAATATTGCAGTGGTTCAAGAAATTGAAACCTGAGATATGTGAGTTTGATCATCTTCAGAGATTGCTATGAAAGCAACATATTCATGATTCTCGTCATTTGATCCATCCCAACTCTTTTTCGTGCACTATAAGTTTTGACTGGCTGCTTCCCTAAGAAAACATTCCACCTTTGTCTCAACTCTTCAAATGAATCACTACTCATCCTTATTTGTCAAACTTCATGTTCTGTTATAGAAAACCCCTGATAGTTACTTGACATATATTGCCTATCAAACATGTAGCTATCAAATCTTGTTTATGTCCCAACCTCAATCTGTAACCACCTCTTAAACTGAATCTGTAAGAATCTTTGCTTTAGAATAGATAGGCTTGATCCTTGGATATAGCTTATATACTCCTTGTGAATCTGATGCGACTAAACTTCCCTGACAAGTGAAATACTTCCCTGATATCCAGTCCCTCAAGTAATTCTACCTAAGCTTCCTTTGATTCAGCTATCAGTAACTCTCACATTCTGTCCAGAGGTTCTAACCTTAATGCATGTAACTGAGATATTTGTATTTCCCCACTATTCTCTCTATACTCCACTATTCCTGTCCGTATGATCTCATTAATTCCCGGATAAATATAGCATTGGTACAAACCACTGTGTGACTGTATAATCTGGAATCATAGAGTTGTCTTAAAATCTCAGAGAAAAACTGTACCCGTAGAAATTTCATTCAATACATGCATCTGAAAATACGTTTATAGGTCTTGAAATCAATTTTGTTGGATTAAGAAAACCATTATCTTCAATTTCCGTATTCAGGAATTTTCCGTCTGAATAGCACATGGTCTTCGTTTTCTTCAAAAGATTAAAATCCACTTTAAAAGCCAAGAGAATCCTGAGTCTACCAATCCTTGAGTACCCTTAATTTAATATTTAAGAGAAATTTAAATTTCCAGTATTTTTAATTTTCTTATAAAATAAATTAGTCAAAAATAAATATTTACATAAAATTTAATTTTCAAGAATTTTGAATTTTATTAAAAATTAAATAAAATGTAAATTATTATTTAAGAAAAAAATTAAATTTAAGAATTTTAAATTTTATGGAAAAATAAATAAATCAGAAATAAAAATTATGGCTAAGTCCAAATTATTTAAAATTCAAAAATCTCAAGTGTTGATAATTTTTGAAAATTAAAAAATCTGAAAATATGAGAACTTAACTGTTTAGGCTGACACACCGGATCTGATCTGTATATCGATCAACAAGCTCTGATATCAATTGTTAAGTCCCGAATTATCATAAAGGGGCGGGGGATTGAATACGATAATCACTAAATTAAAAATTCTTTCGAATCTTTAGCAGATATAGATTTAGTGCTCGGTTAGTGGTTTCGTGTTCTTAAGAGATATAGTGTTTGGTACAATAAAAAGAGGAATAAAAGATATTCGGGGAAGTATATATTCGTATATAAATCCTCAAGGGGTGTTGCGACACACTGGTAAATAAATTTACCGGCTACAATCTAAGAACAATAAAGTTCCTGGCTTCTACAAAGATTTACAAATCAAATCCTATACAATGATCTAGCTTTTGTTTATCTAAGGATTTAATTACCGGGTAACGATTATAATGCCCCTAAGAATATACAAGAGTTAAATCGGGCATTATAACGTTACTCCGGTGAGAAGTTAAATGGATATTCAAAAAGCAAGAGCTTCTCTGTATTCTCTTTGTTTCTTGTTTTCATCACTTCTCGTGAGAGAGAAGATGAACAGAACTCAGAACAACTTTATTCTGCGTCAAAGTGTAGACTTAAATCAATTCAATTGGACAGGTGGCATTTCTGTATCCACACAAATCCTTGAATTGCTGCAAATGAATCAATAAATATAACTCTCCAATGGCGACCAGGGCAAGCTTCTATGGCGACTAAGCTCTGTGGCGACCAGGTAGCCCATGTGCCTTCTATGGCGACAAGGAGCTATGGCGACCAGGTAGACAATCTGCTTCTATGGTGACTACGAGCTCTATGGAGACCAAACAACAACAGTTTGCTTTTGTGGCGACCAGAGGCTCTATGGCGACCAAGGACACTCTCTATTTCTGTGGCGACTAGAGCTTCTACGGCGACCAAGGAGGAAGAGTGTTCTGACTTAGGGTATTCTTGCTTTTGCCAAAAAATTCTTCATTGTATCAACATTTTCTTCTGTAACTGAATCAAAATCTCTTCTTGTATACTGATGTTTGGTGCACTGGTCTGGTTCACAAACAACTAGCATTGAGTGAACTTAATTCAATTTGTCTTGTGTTTCTGAGTTGATACAGATTGGTTGAATACCCATTGTTTCTAATACTGACTGTCAACAAATAAATGTACTTTCTATGGAATCCTTTCTGGTACTTTAGACAACATCTTCATTGCTACTACAATCTTGAATACTTCATTCACTGTTCTTCACCAACGCTTGAACATATAAATGAACTCTTTTCAGTGAGTATAGCTTCAAGACTACAATTTTCTTCTTTAACCTCTTTCTATACCATGTCTTCAATTCTTCAGATTCCTATGCTTCACACACTGTCTATCTTTAATCAATGCCAATATACTGAAATCTCCTGATAGTACTTATACACTGAATCTTCATCATTTCTAAAATCCTGAAAGTCTTTAACCTTTATTCTTCACTAAGGCATGAACTTATTAATGAACTTCTTTCAGTGACCTGTAAACAGACTTTCAGCCTTCTTCTAATCTTCTGATTCTTTGTATTTTCCTTGTCTTCATTCTTCCGGATTTCTTCTGTAGTCGTAGTATTATTAACCTGTCCTATTCTAATGTTGTTATCTTGTTGAGTTATCAGGTAACTGTTCATACAGCTACGCAGTCTCACCAACATAGTGCGTGACTGATCAGCAGCCTAACCTAGATTTTTAAAATGAAAGCTAATATCCAATTCTAATCATTACTTATCCAGATACTTGATTCTTATGAATCATTTTAATTGACCATTGCTGAACCTCAGTTATTGCTATTATGACTTGCTGAGCTAGTTAGCTCACTCTTGCAAATTTGTTTATGTTATTTCATAGTTGAAAAAGAAATTGTTGGTAACGAGGATTCCCAGTCCAGTGTGCGAGCTAAGATTCCAGGATAAGATGGACCAAGTTAGCAAGAGCTTTATAATGTAGATGAGTTATGTGAGATTGTAAGAACCTTGTATAATGCAATAGACTTAGCCAGCAGCTTCTTCTCATCTGGCCTAGGTGTTTCAAACACTGTATCCATAGTATTCTTGTCTGAAAACTTAGAGTAGTTCCTTTTGGCGTTCATGATGAGATCTTTTTTTGGAGATTTGATGCAGGAAGTTTGACCTCTTTCTAGATAGTTCATACTTATGTCATTCACAAAAATTTTCATGACTTTAGAATGATGATTGAAGACTTTGTCTGGCTTCTGAATTGGCCCAAACTTTTATTGAATATCTGCATCTATTTTTCTCCGTCTTTCTTTTATTTCCTTCTCTAGAGCTGTAACATCAAGCATCTTGCGATTTGATTTAAACTCAAGCTTTTCAGCTGCTCTTTGGATTAGATCAATGCTATCCAACACTGGTGGCTTTGTGAAAGCAACTGTTGGCACAATCACTTTGCTGACCTGTATGTTTAGCACTTTTTTCTCCCCCTCACTTCTTGATTCCCCTTGACTGAATAAGAAAATTGAGCTTGCTTTCTACCCCTTAGAAGAAGTTTCTTTCTCCCTCTTTTTGTTATCAGCAAGATGAGTAGAAGAAGGGATTTATGCTGACACTAGCCTTTGAAGCAAGTCAGTTTGTTGTGCCTGATGTAGATGTATAACTGTTAGAGAGGCTTCCATTGCTGTCATTCTTTTCTCCAAGGAATCTACCTTGGTGGTAAGATCAGTGTTTTTCCTTAATTATCTTTTGATATCAAGCATTGTAGCTTCTGGAAGTTTTGCATCTAATCTATCAGCTATATCCTTCTTCACTTGAGTGATCTCTATTTGAATAGAAGTGATATCCTGATTGTGTTGGAAGTTGGAGAGAGGCAAGATGTGCTTGTAGAAGCTTCTTGGTGCTAGCATTTATGGATGATTGAAGAGAAGACTGTGTTTGAATAATAAGTTGGATGAGTGTGGTCTTGAAATGATGTTCATCACATTTCTTGGAGAAGGCCCATGATGGTATGCCTGATCTAGAACTAGGGCCTACTTCTTCCTCTATGTCCAATGGCTCTTCTTCACTTTCTTCATCCTCACCACCAAAGAAATCTTCTAAACCACTAGTCTCATAGTCAATATCACCAGCTGTAGAGGGCAGAGTTGTGATTACATCCCTTGCTCTTTGCATAGACTGTGTGGTATGCACCAAATTTAGCATTCTTTCTGCATTGTCATTGCCCTGTCCAACTAGAAGTTGATATGCTGGAACAAGGTGAGTAAATGTCTCAGCATCCAAGGAGGTAGAGTCTATAACAGCTTGACTTTGCTGAGATAGTCCCTCCCTATCTGCATCCTGCACATTCATTAACTCACTTGCAATGACATCCACCCTTATTTCTCCTGTACCTGCATTTCTCTCATTATCTCTCTTTTCTTGCATCAAAGTCTCACCTTGGCTCCCCACCCTCACACCCTCACTCCCAAGAGTGATTGCACTATTACTAAGTCTTCTGCATTTGTAAGAATTGAAGAAATTTGAAGTTATGCAGAGACACCCGACGGATGAGGAATATCCATCGGGTTAGCAGTTTGACTATCCGATAGATGACTGCTGTTAATCTTATCCTCCTGGATATAATCACTACTCGATGGATGATAAATATCCATCGGGATAGAAGAAATAATTGAGTTTGGAGTGGAGACTGTTGTAGACTCTGTGCAGATTGATAAAATTTTTGGCACAAATGTCTAAACAGTCTCAGAAAGAAATGGCAAGTGAGCCAACAAATCATCTAGAAGATGATGCTCATTTGCATGGATTTTTGGCTTCTCCAAAAGAGTTAAAGATGGAGAATTTTGTTGAGATGTATGAATCATATCAACATCCAATGAGTGTGTGGGAGAATTTGGTGTTTCAGGTGCTTCAATTATGAGAGATTTTGGCTATGACTCCACATTTATTGGAGCCACATCAACCTGACTTTGAGAAGGTGCAGTGACTGGGTCTTTTGCAACAGTTTACGTAGTGTGTTAGCCCTGTACATCCCTAAGGGTTTTTGGTTTCTTTTTTCTGGTATAAGTTTGGGGTGAGCTTGTGTCCCTTCTCCTCTTGGCCTGTGCTCTTGGCTGAGAGCTTATTTCAATGGTAACATCCTTTTAGGAGGATTAAATCAGTAATAAGCTAATATCCTTATTAAGCACTGAAGTTTGTTGAGAAAATGCAGTGTGGCTAGGCTGGGAAACACTCACCTCTCCAACCTTATCCTTAGGGCTTCTTTGATTTTTACCCTAACCCTCACCTTTCTTACCCTCCTTCACACTCCCCTCTTTAGGTTTAGTGGATTTTACAACTGATTTCTTTTAAAAGAAATCAGAGGGGGTTTTCTTAGCTTTAGATTTAGGAACTTTTGTTAGTTTAGTAGCTTGGGTAGGCAACTGTTGGGTCATTGACACAGTTGCCATAGCTACACTAGAAAGCAAAGAAATTTGTGAGGTTGGAAGAGTGGACACCGAAGAAATTACCTCACTTACCTAAGGTCCCTCAATTACTGAAAAATAGTATAAGGGAACCTCCTTGTGATGGTTTGCTCTGTTTAAATCTGCAATAATCCTTCTTTCTTGAACCAACAATTTAACTTGTTGATTGGATTCTCAATCACAATATCTTCAATAAGATGGTTAGCAAGCATCATAAAGAATCTAGCATAGTAGACACTTTTACCTCTCTTATTGACCTCTCCTAACTTAAAGCCTAACTCAAACAAAATTAAATCACTGAAATTGAAGTACTTATTAGTAACTAGCATGTAAAGCATGTTAAGCATTGAGATGTTTATAGAGTCAAAGTTACTAATTTTACCAGAAAACACCTCAGTTACTACATCACACAGATAACTCCATTCCTTCCTAAGACCCAACCTCCTAATTTCACTTAATTTAGAATTAGAGAGTGCATAGCCCATGGAATTAAGCATATTAACAATGTCAGTGTCTGTGTGTGGAGCAGTTACAATATTATCAGGAATCTTGAAGCATGTTTAAAAATATCACTATTTATGCAAAACTGCTAACGTTTCAGAGTGAATATGATGGTCTTGTCTGTCGATTTGTACGCTGCAGTTGTCCATATCTCTTCAACAACCTCACAGTAAATGGTGGGTGATTCCAGCATGGCATAGTTGAGTTTGCAGTTCTTCACAAAATCTATAATTTTGTGATAGTCACCAGACTGCTGAATCTCCTTGTTCACCAAAGCTGAGAGGTTGTTTTTCTCATAGATATAACCAGTTTGAGACATGATTTTCACTACAGGTGCCATTGTTAGAGGTTTGGAATTTACAGAGAGAGAGTTTGCTTTTGAGAAGAAAGAAATGGAGCAATTGAATCTTGAGAATGATAAAAGAAATGAATAAAAGTGAATTTGCTTTTATACTATCTCAGAAATAAACTGACAAAAATAATAAAGTAAAATAAAGTAGCCAATAAAAATTGCCTAAAATAGCTGTTTTTAAAAATAAACTGTAAAAATTCCATCACTTATCTGTCGTGTCATGCTCACAAGCTGTAAGTATACTCGATGGATAATGTTCAGGGAATTAACGGCTAGGATTGAGACAATTTGACGGATGAGGATAAATCAGTTATCCGTCGAGTTATAAAATATTTCAGAAAAATAATTGATTTTATTGACAAATTGTATTCCGGCGGATGATCAAACTCGATGGATAATGATCATCCGTCGGGATGTAAATTCCGACTTAGCCAAAATTTCATCCAAAATAGAAAAATCAATTAAATTTCTGGCTACATTACAACTTGCAAAAATATCTAAAATAATTCAAGAGTAATTAAGCATATCTAATTCACTTACCAACCTTGAAAAGGTGGATTCATCAAGTGGTTTAGTAAATATATCTGCAAGCTGCTGTTAGATATATTTGATAATGTCATGTCTAATATGATTTGTGTTTAGTTTTAAGATCTTACTTAAACAGGACAAATCAATACTTAACTGGATATCGACACTTATAGTGTAGTCAGAACTTAGGTTGTCAGAACTTAAGTTATCAGCAGATATTTATCAGGAGATAATATCAGGACTTAAGGAGACTTATAGATAAGGAAGGTGGCTAATTAAAAGGAAAGAAGATCACGACAAACGCAAGAAGAGATATGCATGAAGAAGGAATTTTATGAAGAATAGAATACTTGGAAGAAAAGATATCTGATTGATATATTTTAGGAAGAAGAATTATATTCCATATCAATTAGTGATTATCTTGTAACTGTGTAGTATATAAACACAGACATAGGGTTTACACTATAAGTGTTATCATTATTAAGAATAATATTGATTGTAACCCTAACAGCTCTCGTGATATTTTGTTCATCACTGAGAGAGGACAGTTCTACATTGTAACGGAATTTAATAAACTTTGTTTTATGTTACTTGTGTTCTTTGAATTCAATTTGATTGTGCTATACACTGTATTCAACCCCCCTTTTACAGTGTGTGTGTGACCTAACAAGTGGTATCAGAGCCTATCTGTTAACAAACAAACAGTTTAAGATCCAAAAATAATCATGTCTGAAGCAGAAACTCCAACCAAGCCCAACAAAACTGAAGAACCTCCAAAGACTCAAATCCATAGTCGACATGAGGCTATTAAAGTTCCCATACTGAAACCATCTGAGTACCCCATATGGAAGGTGAAGATGACTATGTTTCTGGAAGCTACAGATCCAAAATATCTTGAAATAATCAATGAAGGACCTCACAAGCCAACCAAACTCGTTGTTGCAGTTGCAGGTGAAGCAGCAAAGTCTGTACCAAAGGAGAAGAGTGACTACACTGCTGAAGATATTGCATCAATTGTTAAGGATGCTAAGGTACGACACTTGCTGCATAGTGCCATTGATAATGTAATGTCAAACAGGGTAATTAGCTGCAAGACTGCAAAGGAGATATGGGATGCCTTGGAGACAAGATGTCAGGGAACTAATTCGATTAAGAAGAACATGAAGACTATACTCACTCAAGAGTATGAACACTTTGACTCAAAGCCTAATGAGTCATTGACTTATTTATATGACAGATTCGTCAAACTCTTGAATGATTTGTCACTAGTTGATAAAGAGTATGATCTTGAAGATTCAAACCTTAAATTCCGGTTAGCTCTTCCTGAAAGTTGGGATTTGAAGGCCACAATTATAAGAGACAACTATAATCTTGAAGAAATAACTCTTGATGAAATTTATGGGATGCTCAAGACTCATGAACTTGAGATGGAACAAAGAAGCAAGAGGAAAGGAGGAAAGTCAAGGACAGTTGCTCTTAAGGCTGAGGAAGAATCCCCCAAAGCAGCTACCTCAAGAAAAGGCAAGGGAAAAGTGCTCATCATAAAGTTTGATACTGAGTCATCAAGTTCTGATAGTGATGATGACTCAAAAACTGAAAGCTTGCCAGAGATGGATGCTGATGAAGAGATGATGAAGCTGTGTGCTCTTATGGTGAAAGGAATCACACTGATTGCATACAGAAAATTCAGGAAGGGAAAGAAGTTTTCCAGGAAAGGTGCAAGTTCTGATAAGAAGAGTTTCAAAAAATCTGAAGGCAAAGGAAGGAAGTCTAACAGAGGAGATTACACAAATGTCAAATGCTACAACTGTGGTGAGAAAGGCCACATATCTCCTGATTGCAAGAAAGTGAAGAGTGACAAAGGCAAGGCTCTTGTCACAAAGAAGAAAAGCTGGATAGACACTTCAGATTCTGAAAGTGAGGAGAACTATGCCTTGATGGCAAATGCTGATAGTAGTTCTGAAGCTGCTGAGTTAAATGTACCTCAAACTACTTATGCTGTAACGACCGGGAAATTTACGTTGTATGATATCATATTTATAATAAAATATGTGTACTAATATGTCATTTATATGTGATTAAATGTGTTGAGTCATTAAACCTTAACTGCTATGTGTTACTTGTTATCTGTTTTGATCCAAATGTGTTTTGGACATTTATTGAGTGTTTTATTGTAAGTTAGATATCTTATATCAAAACCCGTACAGCTCAAAATCATGTTTTAAAATCCTGTATTTCAAACAAAATCATTGGTCCTATTTTGCCAAAAATGCCCTATACCATATCGCTATTCTGAACCCCTAGACGTTTTACAAATTGACCTTTTTCGCGAAAAACGGCTTTTCTGGGCCCCTTCGGGTACCAAAAACCCCACAAAAATCATATTTTTATTTTTATATGATCATGAAATTATCATATATCATTTTTCTTTGCATTTTTGTAATATTCACAATTTTTGGGAATTTTTAGCATTAATTTTGTATTTATTGGATATTTAAAAATTCAATATTAATACCCAAAAATTATAAAAATTGGGGCCAAATATTTTTAATAGGAGTGTAATTAGACCCTTAATTTTATTTAGGGGTATTATTTTACATAGTATAAATAGCTGATTTTTAAGGAATTAATTATTAATTTTAATTAAAAATCAGAAAATAAATCAGAAAATTCAGAAAAAGGAATTAGGGTTCTTGAGTGTTCTTGCGGATCAAAGCCAATTTGATCGTGATTCCAGTGTCAGAAATCGAAGTGTGAGTAACCGATTTGAAGCCCGAAGCTTGTTCTATTAGATTATCACGTCAAAATCATCATCAGAGGTATTGATTTTTATTTTGTAATTTCGGGTTTAATTTTGATTTGGGTGTTTTTGTTAGAAGTTGCTGAGATGAATTTGATTGTTATAGAGTTGTAGATCGTACAATTTCCAGTCGATTCGTGTTGGTTTTGTTAACTGTTGATTCCGATTTAGGCTCGTCGGAATTTTTAGCCGCCACCGGAGTTCTTGATTTTCCTGGTGTTATGTTGAATGATTTCTTGTGTTTCTGGGTTTAATTAGGGTATATAATGATCGTAAAGTGTTAGATGGTGATGGGTGAGTGTTGGGTCGAACGTATCGACGTCATCGGAAAAACGACACCGGCGCCTTCGTTCGTTTCTTCGCCGAAGACGACGAGGCTGAGGTCTAGGGTTGTATCGAAGGGTGGGGTGATGTTTCTATGATGTTGGAGATTGAAATCGGAGCAAAACCAGCCTGAAACCGTGTCATTTGGACGCTGTTTTGGTTCGTCGGAGTTTTCGCCGCCGGTGCCGAGTTCAGGCAGCCGGCCGGCGTGTTCATGTTCAACCCGGCGTCGACCCGGTTTGCAACCCGGTTTCGACCCGGGATTGATCCAAAAACCCAAACCCTGAAACCTTGTTTTGTGTTTCTGGTTATTTTATATATTTATTTTATTTTCTAAAAATCAGAAATTAGTTTTGGTAATTCTAAAAATTAAATAAAAATCAGTTTTGAATTTTGAAAAATAATATTATTAATTTCTGAATTATTTTATTAATTTATAAATTCGAATTTAATTATTTAATTATTTATCTAATTATTTATTAGTAATCTAATTAATTAATAATTAGGTAATTAATTAGTAACTAGGTAATTAATTAAAGATTAAATAATACGAGTAACTCGTATCTATGCGAGTAGTGATTCGATAATGGGAATTATAATTCGAGCGTTAGTTATTCGAATAATATTGCAGTAATTGTTCGTATCGTATAATTAAATACCGATAATTAATTGATTAACGAATCGTTTAAATTCCAATAATAATATATTAGTTCGGTAGTATTCGAGAATAGTGCGTAGCTCGTATTTATACGAGTGTTTAATCGTTGAGTTGGTTTATAATTCGAGTAATTTGTAGTTATTCGATAAATAGCGTATCAGTTATTTAAATCGATTGATTATTTGTAAATAATCGATCTAATCAAATAAATAATGATGAGTTAAAAATAATTGCAATAAATTGTGATTAATCCTAATAATTAGGGATTAATTATTTTAAATTAGTAAATAATTATCTATTAATTATTTATTAGTTATTTATTTATTAAATATTTAAAAAGTGATTAATTATTTCGATAATTAGTCACATAATTTTTGATAAATCATAACTTCTTCATTTTAATTCCAAAAATTATAAAAAAAATTATTTTTGACTTTGATTTTTCTTAAATAATTATTTAAAAATTATTTTGGGATTTAAAAATTAGCAATAATTGTTTATATTGAATAATAAATTGAATTATCAGTGTTTACTTGATAATAATTCAACCGTTAGTCCGAATTGAACGAAACGAAAGCCTGTTGACTCAGAAAAATGAATTATTTTCACTAAAAATAATATAAAGACCTAATTTCTTCTCGAAATTAGTTGATTTTATTGATTGCTTGATTATCAGTCGAAATGCGTGCCGAGACGAGTTCGAAAAATCCCGGAAAAATGGGAAATGAAGTAGATGGTGATCAAATGAGCAATCAGCGAATCGATTATTTAAACTATAAAAATGATTATGTGCTTATGTGTATTATGTGGTTAATCGAGTCTTACTTATTTATATGTAATATTCGAGTTGGTTATAAACGTATGGGTAAATAGTAGGAACAAAATGAAATCGATTTAAGGTACGACAGAAGTACAAAATGACTTAACCAATCTATTTTTCTAACAGAAACTAAGCCAGCAAGGCAGGTCAAGTAGGGGATAGACGGAAGTGATTTAATTGCAGTAAGTCGCACAGAAGGCAAGTTTCTCCTCTATTCTATTTTCCAGAATAGTGATATTCTCTTCATATTCTTGTTACATTTGTATTACTTTACCTCCTTTATTCCTATCTCAGTTCAATTCTTGAATTATTCTTTTCATTTGAATTTATTATTCATATTCCAATTATTACTCACAATTATTAATATATTCTGGTGATTAGAATATATCAAAGTATATCGATTGTTCCGGTTGCTATTCCAGGGACTGGATAACATTACTTTTGGGGATTAAGGTTACTTAATCCTAAGGACCGGAACATAACCGGATCCTTGAGAGGGCCGTAGTGCCTGGGTGCCCGATGGGATCTATATAGTGAGATATAGATCTGCATTGTATCCTGGATGATCAGCAGGGTATAGCTGCGAACTTGAGTCCAGTGTAGTTCATTTATATTCGCCAACAATGGCCTTCTTTTGATTCTTATGAGGTTATATCTTTGCAGATATACCTGGGACATGGATTCAGTTATATTGCTTTAACATTATGTATATTTGGTAGACTTGTTGAGCAATTTTGGCTCACCCCTTTTTGTTGTTATTCACCTTATTGTTTCAGTTAAGAAGGAATATGAAACCCATCAGAACATGAGTGGTAAAGAAGCGGGTCAAGCCTCGGGATCCTCTTATACCCAAGGTGTTGATCCCTATCCAGGAAGAAAGCTTTGAGTTACCCGAGCAGGTGGAGTGTTAATAGATAGTATGTGTGTTTGAATAAAAGCTGAACTTAGTTTAAAATGAGTTAGACAATGGTTTGTAATAAAGAAAGTTTGTGAGATTTTGAATATTGGTTTGTAATAAAAGTAGTTAGTGGTTCTTGTTTTCATACTTCAACCTAGAAAGGTCCTGGTAGTTGTTAAGGGGTTTAGTTTCATTTCTTTATTATTTATCAATAAGCTTGTACAGGTTTGGTGATTAGCTTGTAACCCCCAGACTTTTACCCCGGGTCTGGAGGGCGTTACAGTTTGGCATCAGAGCTGTAGGTTTGGTCCCTGAAAACAAGAACATTAGGATTAAGATAGGATAGAGAGATCACATAAGATAGGGATAGTCAGATTAGGAAAAATATTGTTAGGATTTAGGTCAGATTAGAATAGGAAAGTATAAATCTTAGAATTGTTTAGTGACCTTTTCTTTTCTTTGGTATATTATTAGATGGCTTTTTCGTCAGAGCGGACTGAGTCAGACCCAGTAGCAGCAGCAGTAATAGCCCCAGCATCAGTGCAGATTTTTCCTCCATTGCCACCACCTCCACTATTACCATTTGGACCAGCACCAGAGATACCACCTCCACTAGAGGTACCAGACTTTGTTGATTATTTCCCTTATGTTGAGCCAGAGATGCCTGACTTTCCACCTTTGGAGTTTCCGATGTTTGATGTTCCTGATATGATTGATCTTCCACAGTGGGATGATTTAGAGCCGCAGATTCCAGTACCGCAGCCTGAGATTCCAGATATTCCACAGATAGAGCCAGAGGCAGAGCCACCAATGTATGCACCTATGGAGCAGCCAGTCTTATTTCCTGCCCCTTTAGCTATTTATGCCCCTATTCCTGGAGTATATCAGTTTCCACAGCAGGAGTTTATGGATGAGATAGTTATCGGTGGGTCGTTACCTTCTCGAGGTTCTAGCACGGATCTTAGTGAGCATCATACAGTTACTTATCAGCGTTTTCAGGAGGAGAGAGAGGAGAGGGTTCGATGGCAGACCCAGTGCGGAGAGATCCTTGGATTGTTTGAGACGCAGGCAGATGGTTCCGTCCGAGCATTATGATCAGATTACATACTGAGGGAGAGGTTACGTCAGATTCATCGAGTTAGTTCTCAGTAGCTTATGGATCTGAGACAGCAGGATATTAGTGCAGAGACAGCATATCATAGAGCATTGGGACTTACCGAGGCAGTGCTAGAGGCATTACAGGAGGAGTTGAGTCATGTGCCACCAGGGTTCTGAGTCAGGGACAGATGAGACAGTGACTTCAGAGTATAGATGTACATAGAGGCAGCGTAGTATGACCTAGTGAGTAGTGTGTTTGTGTGTACTAGTAGTTTAACCTGTAGTAGGTTTTGACCTGTAGTAGTAGTATAACTTGTAGCCCCGATGACTTCCAGCGGAGCGAGACTTTTTGTATCAAGCATTTACACCTGAGGTTGGTGTCATATATATATAAACTGAACTTTTCAAATTTCTTTTATTTAAATTTCAGTCTTTCCAGTTTTACAGTATTTACTTTCATTTTACTGCTTTACAGTCTTTTATACTATAATTCCTGTTGAAAAAAAAACAGAAAAGGATAACCATTTTATTTAACTGCTTACATTTCTAATTTTTATATTCAGCAATTGTTTTCTTTATATAAATCATGTTAAGTAATACCGGATAAATAGTTTTTCTTACATACTGTCAATTATTTATTAAACTGTTAAATAAATATCACCTGTTTTATTATCAAAAGAAGATGGCACCAAAAAGAAAGACTAGGGCTGAGACCTCTAACAACAATTCTGAAGGCCAGACTAAAGAAACTATGAACCAAATATTCCATCTGATGCAACAACAGATGGTAATGATGCAGCAGCAGATGCAGCATCAGCAACAGCAGATACAACAACAAATGTTACAACAACCACCTCGTCCTGAGCCTCAACCTGTTGTTACTTTTAAGCAGTTTCAGTCAGTTAAACCTCCAGAATTTGATGGGTCTACTGATCCTATTAGAGCTACCACCTGGTTAAAGGAAATAGAGAAAGCTTTTATACTAGTGAAGGTAGGTGAGGACCAGAAGACTGATTTTGCTAGTTACTTGTTGAAAGGAGAGGCAAATTATTGGTGGGAATCTAAAAAGGCTTTAGAAGGTGAAGATGTTATTGCTTGGGATAAGTTTAAAGAGTTATTTTTAGAAAATCATTTTCCTCGCTATGTAAGGAATCAGATGCAAATAAAGTTTTTAGAGCTGAAGCAGGGAAGTATGTCTGTAACAGAATATGAAGCCAAATTCAATGAATTGGCTAGGTTTGTTCCGGAACAGATAGACACTGAAGGGAAACGAGTGCAGAGATTTCAAGAGGGATTACGACCATGGATACGCGGACAAGTTGCAGTTTTTGAATTAGCAACATATACTGCTGTAGTCCAGAAAGCTTTGATCATCGAAGGGGAAGTGAAAGATCTCAACAAGACAGAGGACAGGGAAGTTTCCAAGACCGTTTCAACAGAAATCCGGGATTTCAAGCCCGGGCAAATCTAAATTTCAAAAGGATAGGACAAGGTACACAAAAAGCAGGTAATCATTTCCAAGTCTCCAACCAGCAGGGAATTGTTAAGGTTCCAGTGCCGTATTGCAAAACTTGTGGACGCAAGCATACCGGCGTATGTATTAAAGCAGAGGTGACATGTTTCAAATGCAAGCAGAAAGGGCACTACTCTAACGAATGTCCGACAGGAAAAATAGCAGAAATCACTTGCTATCAATGCGGAAGGAGAGGGCATATCGCTAGGAATTGTAAAGGACCAGCAATGGCAGCCAGTATTCCGAAAGTATTGGCATTACCTCCACCACCGCCGCCAAATCAACCCAGAGCAAGGACTTTTAACATGACCATGAAAGAAGCAGTACAGAATCCAAGTGTGATTGCAGGTACGCTTTTGGTGAACTCCGTAGATTCAAAAGTATTAATTGATTCTGGAGCTACCCGTTCATTTATTTCTGAAAAATTTCTTGATAAGTTACATTGTGAAATTAAATGGTTGGGCGAGACGTTAATTATAAAATTAGCGAATGACGACCAAGTTCCGGTAGATCGAGTATGTCCTGCGTGTGTTGTAGAAATAGCCGAACATCATTTTTCTGTAGATTTAATTCCTTTTAAGCTGGGAGAATTTGATATCATTTTGGGAATGGATTGGTTAGCATGTCATAAGGCTCAGATAGATTGCGTGAATAAGAAAGTTGAATTGTGAACTGCGGAAAATACAACGGTAATATTCAAGGGCGAAAAGCAGCAGAATAAATTTATCACTGTAGTGCAGACCAAACGATTGCTTCGGCAAGGATGTGAGGCGTACATAGCTTACGTGTTAGATACTGAAAAAGGAAGTCCTAGAGTAGAAGACATTCCAGTTGTATGTGAATTTTCGGACGTCTTTCCAGACGAGCTTCCAGGATTACCGCCAGATCGAGAAATCGAGTTCACGATTGATCTAGCACCAGGTACAGAACCAGTTTTGAAAGCTCCGTATCGAATGGCTCCAGTCGAAATGAAAGAATTGTCAATGCAACTGCAAGATCTTCTAGACCGAGGCATTATACGACCTAGTGTATCCCCATGGGGTGCACCAGTGTTATTTGTGAAGAAGAAGGATGACAGCATGCGATTGTGCATCGACTATAGGGAATTGAATAAACTCACTATCAAAAACAAGTATCCTTTACCGAGAATCGATGATTTGTTCGACCAGCTAAAAGGAGCTGCATGTTTTTCGAAGATAGATTTATGCTCAGATTATCATCAATTGAAGATTAAAGCTGAAGATATTCCAAAGACTGCGTTTCGTACGAGATATGGGCATTATGAGTTTCTTGTAATGGCATTCGGTTTGACAAACGCGCCAGCTGCATTCATGGATTTGATGAACAGGATATTCAAGAAATATTTGGACAATTTCGTAATTGTATTCATTGATGACATCTTGATTTACTCCAAGACAGAAGAAGAGCATGCAGAACACTTGAAGATAGTTTTGGAAATTCTGAGGAAAGAGCAATTATACGCAAAATTCTCAAAATATGAATTCTGGTTAAGGGAAGTACAATTTCTAGGGCATATCATCGGTAGAGAAGGCATCCAAGTTGATCCAGCAAAGATTGAAGCTGTGTTGAATTGGGAAAGACCAAAGACGCCGACAGAAGTTCGAAGTTTCTTGGGATTGGCAGGATATTATCGAAGATTTGTCAAAGATTTTGCAAAGATAGCAACGCCGCTGACCAAGTTAACACAAAAAAGTGAAAAGTATGAATGGAATGATAAGTGTGAAGAAAGTTTTCAAGAGTTAAAGAATCGGTTGGTGACCGCACTAGTACTTGTACTGCTAGACGAGCAAGGAAATTTCATAATTTACAGTGACGCTTTGTATCGCGGGCTAGGATGTGTATTGATGCAACACGGTAATGTCATTGCATATGCTTCGAGATAACTTAAACCCCATGAGCAGAAATATCCTACGCATGATCTGGAATTGGCAGCGATCGTATTTGTATTGAAGCTTTGGAGACATTATCTCTACGGTGAAAAATGCGAAATCTACACGGATCATAAAAGTCTGAAGTATATCTTTACGCAAAGAGAACTGAACATGCGACAACGTCGATGGCTGGAATTGATTCAAGATTACGATGTTACAATCAGTTATCATCCAGGAAAAGCAAATGTTGTAGCGGATGCGCTAAGCAGAAAAGAAAGATTGAATCAGTTAACTTCATGCGAAGAATTGGCCAAGGAATTCGATAAATTGGAAATCGAGATTCGTATTCCCAATGAATCTGCAGGAACTATCTACGCTATGACTTTCCAACTGGAGTTGCTAGAAAAGATTCGTCGTTGTCAAGATGAAGTAATGAGTCAAGATGACGACTTAACGGGAGAAGAGATCACAACTCAGAAAGATAATGAAGGAATTTTACGCTTTGCATCGAGAATCTGGATCCCTAACGTGGCAGAATTAAAAGAAGAAATAATGCGGGATGCGCACAATTCAAAGTATTCCATTCATCCAGGAAGCACAAAAATATATCGCGATTTGAAGGAAAACTTTTGGTGGCCGAATATGAAGAAGGAAATAGCAGAATGGGTGAGTAAATGCTACACATGCCAGCGAGTTAAAGCGGAACATCAACGTCCGAGCGGGTTATTGCAACCGTTAGACATTCCCGAATGGAAATGGGAACATCTAGCGATGGATTTTGTGGTAGGACTACCGAGGACTAGGGCAAATCATGATGCGATATGGGTAATCATTGACAGACTTACAAAGTCGGCACATTTTCTACCAATTAATGAAATATTTTCCCTCGACAAATTAGTGCACATGTATCTCAAAGAAATTGTGATGCGACATGGAGTTCCAATATCTATTGTCTCAGATCGAGATCCTCGTTTCAATTCAAGATTTTGGAGACAATTTCAAGAATGCCTTGGAACAAAATTAAACATGAGTACCGCTTATCATCCGCAAACCGACGGGCAAAGTGAAAGAACTATTCAAACGATTGAAGACATGCTACGAGTTTGTGAAATCGATTCTGAAGGCAGTTGGGATGAACATCTACCCCTAGTGGAATTTTCCTATAATAACAGCTATCACGCCAGCATTGGAATGCCACCGTATGAAGCACTATATGGGAGAAAATGCAGATCACCAGTGCATTGGGATGAAGTTGGAGAACGTAAAATTTTGGGTCCAGAATTAATTCAGCAAACGAAAGAAAAGATTGAACTTATTCGGAAACGACTCGATGCAGCGCAAAATAGGCAATGCAAATATGCAGACCAAGCAAGGAAGAATATGGACTATCAGGAAGGGGAACAAGTATTACTTAAAATATCGCCATGGAAAGGATTGACCAGATTTGGCAATAAGGGTAAATTAAAGCCACGATACGTTGGGCCATTTGAGATTTTGAAGAAAGTAGGAAAGCTTGCATACGAATTAGCGTTACCGCCTCATATGCAACATATTCACAATGTGTTTCACGTGTCAATGCTTAAGCGATATAATCCTGATTTTAGGCATGTAATAGAGTATGAACCGATAGATATCCAACCAGATTTGTCTTTTGTAGAACAGCCGGTAAGAATTTTAGATCGGCGAGAGAAAGTGTTAAGAAACAAGTCTGTGTATTTAGTGCGAGTATTGTGGAGAAACCCAGTGGTTGAAGAATCAACCTGGGAGCTTGAAAATGAAATGTTAGAGAAATACCCTCATTTGTTTTCGTAGAAGATTCTGAGGACATAATCCTATTAAGGGGGGAGAATGTAACGACCGGGAAATTTACTTTGTATGATATCATATTTATAATAAAATATGTGTACTAATATGTCATTTATATGTGATTAAATGTGTTGAGTCATTAAACCTTAACTGCTATGTGTTACGTGTTATCTGTTTTGATCCAAATGTGTTTTGGACATTTATTGAGTGTTTTATTGTAAGTTAGATATCTTATATCAAAACCCGTACAGCTCAAAATCATGTTTTAAAAGCCTGTATTTCAAACAAAATCATTGGCCCTATTTTGCCAAAAATGCCCTATACCATATCGCTATTCTGAACCCCTAGACGTTTTACAAATTGACCTTTTTCGCGAAAAACGGCTTTTCTGGGCCCCTTCGGGTACCAAAAACCCCACAAAAATCACATTTTTATTTTTATATGATCATGAAATTATCATATATCATTTTTCTTTGCATTTTTGTAATATTCACAATTTTTGGGAATTATTAGCATTAATTTTGTATTTATTGGATATTTAAAAATTCAATATTAATACCAAAAAATTATAAAAATTGGGGCCAAATATTTTTAATAGGAGTGTAATTAGACCCTTAATTTTATTTAGGGGTATTATTTTACATAGTATAAATAGCTGATTTTTCAGTAATTAATTATTAATTTTAATTAAAAATCAGAAAATAAATCAGAAAATTCAGAAAAAGGAATTAGGGTTCTTGAGTGTTCTTGCGGATCAAAGCCAATTTGATCGTGATTCCGGTGTCAGAAATCGAAGTGTGAGTAACCGATTTGAAGCCCGAAGCTGTTCTATTAGATTATCATGTCAAAATCATCATCAGAGGTATTGATTTTTATTTTGTAATTTCGGGTTTAATTTTGATTTGGGTGTTTTTGTTAGAAGTTGCTGAGATGAATTTGATTGTTATAGAGTTGTAGATCGTACAATTTCCAGTCGATTCGTGTTGGTTTTGTTAACTGTTGATTCCGATTTAGGCTCGTCGGAATTTTTAGCCGCCACCGGAGTTCTTGATTTTCCCGGTGTTATGTTGAATGATTTCTTGTGTTTCTGGGTTTAATTAGGGTGTATAATGATCGTAAAGTGTTAGATGGTGATGGGTGAGTGTTGGGTCGAACGTATCGACGTCATCGGAAAAACGACGCCGGCGCCTTCGTTCGTTTCTTCGCCGAAGACGACGAGGCTGAGGTCTAGGGTTGTATCGAAGGGTGGGGTGATGTTTCTATGATGTTGGAGATTGAAATCGGAGCAAAACCAGCCTGGAACCGTGTCGTTTGGACGCTGTTTTGGTTCGCCGGAGTTTTCGCCGCCAGTGCCGAGTTCAAGCAGCCGGCTGGCGTGTTCATGTTCAACCCGGCGTCTACCCGGTTTGCAACCCGGTTTCGACCCGGGATTGATCCAAAAACCCTAACCCTGAAACCCTGTTTTGTGTTTCTGGTTATTTTATATATTTATTTTATTTTCTAAAAATCAGAAATTAGTTTTGGTAATTCTAAAAATTAAATAAAAATCAGTTTTGAATTCTGAAAAATAATATTATTAATTTCTGAATTATTTTATTAATTTATAAATTTGAATTTAATTATTTAATTATTTATCTAATTATTCATTAGTTATCTAATTAATTAATAATTAGGTAATTAATTAGTAATTAGGTAATTAATTAAAGATTAAATAATACGAGTAACTCGTATCTATGCGAGTAGTGATTCGATAATGGGAATTATTATTCGAGCATTAGTTATTCGAATAATATTGCAGTAATTGTTCGTATCGCATAATTAAATACCGATAATTAATACGAATCGTTTAAATTCCAATAATAATATATTAGTTCGGTAGTATTCGAGAATAGTGCGTAGCTCGTATTTATACGAGTGTTTAATCGTTCAATTGGTTTATAATTCAAGTAATTCGTAGTTATTCGATAAATAGCGTATCAGTTATTTAAATCGATTGATTATTTGTAAATAATCGATCTAATCAAATAAATAATGATGAGTTATAAATAATTGCAATAAATTGTGATTAATCCTAATAATTAGGGATTAATTATTTTAAATTAGTAAATAATTATCTATTAATTATTTATTAGTTATTTATTTATTAAATATTTAAAAAGTGATTAATTATTTCGATAATTAGTCACATAATTTTTGATAAATCATAACTTTTTCATTTTAACTCCAAAAATTATAAAAAAATTATTTTTGACTTTGATTTTTCTTAAATAATTATTTAAAAATTATTTTGGGATTTAAAAATTAGCAATAATTGTTTATATTGAATAATAAATTGAATTATCAGTGTTTAATTGATAATAATTCAACAGTTAGTCCGAATTGAGCGAAACGAAAGCCTGTTGACTCAGAAAAATGAATTATTTTCACTAAAAATAATATAAAGACCTAATTTCTTCTCGAAATTAGTTGATTTTATTGATTGCTTGATTATCAGTCGAAATGCGTGCCGAGACGAGTTTGAAAAATCCCGGAAAAATGGGAAATGAAGGAGAAGGTGATCAAAGGAGCAATCAGCGAATCGATTTCGATTCTAAAAATTATTTTAACTATAAAAACGATTATGTGCTTATGTGCTTATGTGTATTATGTGGTTAATCGAGTCTTACTTGTTTATATGTAATATTCGAGTTGGTTATAAACGTATGGGTAAATAGTAGGAACAAAATGAAATCGATTTAAGGTACGACAGAAGTACAAAATGACTTAACCAATCTATTTTGCTAACAGAAACTAAGCCAGCAAGGCAGGTCAAGTAGGGGATAGACGGAAGTGATTTAATTGCAGTAAGTCGCACAGAAGGCAAGTTTCTCCTCTATGCTATTTTCCAGAATAGTGATATTCTCTTCAGATTCTTGTTACATTTGCATTACTTTAACTCCTTTATTCCTATCTCAGTTCAATTCTTGAATTATTCTTTTCATTTGAATTTATTATTCATATTCCAATTATTACTCACAATTATTAATATATTCTGGTGATTAGAATATATCAAAGTATACCGATTATTCCGGTTGCTATTCCAGGGACTGGATAACATCACTTTTGGGGATTAAAGTTACTTAATCCTAAGGACCGGAACATAACCGGATCCTTGTAATGGGCCGTAGTGCCTGAGTGCCCGACGGGATCTATATAGTGAGATATAGATCTGCACTGTATCCTGGCTGATCAGCAGGGTATAGCTGCGAACTTGAGTCCAGTGTAGTTCGTTTATATTCGCCAGCAATGGCCTTCTTTTGATTCTTATGAGGTTATATCTTTGCAGATATACCTGGGACATGGATTCAGTTATATTGCTTTAACATTGTGTATATTTGGTAGACTTTTTGAGCAATTTTGGCTCACCCCTTTTTATTGTTATTCACCTTATTGTTTCAGTTAAGAAGGAATATGAAACCCGTCAGAACACGAGTGGTAAAGAAGCGGGTCAAGCCTCGGGATCCTCTTATACCCAAGGTGTTGATCCCTATCCAGGAAGAAAGCTTTGAGTTACCCGAGCAGGTGGAGTGTTAATAGATAGTATGTGTGTTTGAATAAAAGCTGAACTTAGTTTAAAATGAGTTAGACAATGATTTGTAATAAAGAAAGTTTATGAGATTTTGAATATTGGTTTATAATAAAAGTAGTTAGTGGTTCTTGTTTTCATACTTCAACCTAGAAAGGTCCTGGTAGTTGTTAAGGGGTTTAGTTTCATTTCTTTATTATTTATCAATAAGCTTGTACAGGTTTGGTGAGTAGCTTGTAACCCCCAGACTTATACCCCTGGTCTGGAGGGTGTTATATATGCCTTTCATACTGATGATATTAATGAGTTGAGAAGATATCTTAAAACCATGTTCATTAGTTATAGAGATAAAACTTTAACATGTGAAAGATTAACTTCTGAAAATCTTGCTTGTAAAAAGAGGAATGATTATTTAGAAAAAGAATTAGTCATGTTCCATCAAACTCAGAAAGATAGAGATGATGCTTTCTATGTTAGGGATGAAGTACTTAAAATGAATGAATCTCTAAAAACTAAGTTAGAAAAGGAAAGAGAGATTATCAGGACTTGGACTAACTCTGGCTGAACAACTCAGAATTTCTTAAGTAGTGGAAACTGGAAAGAGGGCTTAGGTTATGGAAATGATAAGAATGATAAAAGAACTATAGAAATTAAGCCTATAGTTGTTAAATAAAAGCCAAAGGTAAAACCTGTTAAGTTTGTAGCTGTAAAGTCTGATAATGAAAAATCAGAAGTTAAAGAGGAATTAACTTCAGACAAACTAAAACAGAAAAGCCAACTGAAGTAAACGTAGGCTTAATGACAAAGAAACAGCTTAAGCATAAGCTGAAAGATGTTAAGAATGTAAACAAGGTAAAGTCACCTAGGAAAAATAGGAATGGAAAAGAAGGTGTAAATAAAAGCAATGATTATAAGCCTGTTCCTAATGCTCCTAGAAAAACATGTCATAACTGTGGAAGTTCTAACCATCTGGCTTCTTTTTACAGGAAAAATAAGAACATAAACTCCTTACCTTCAAAGTCAGGAGTTAAGAGTCAGTCTGTTAGATATAGGCCACAAAATCCTTGTTTTCATTGTGGTAGTTTATGGCATTCCATTTATACCTGTAAGGAATATCATAGTTTGTACTATGATTATTATCAAATAAAACCTTCTTTAAAGAAAGTTAGCATTGTTCCTTCTAGTGTAAGTTCTGATACAAAGTCTGATAGTGTAGATGCTGATAAGAAAAATGTTAACATAAACTCTGATGCTCAATCCACTGCAAATGTTAACAAACTTAATAAGGCCAAAGGATCCAAGCAAGTCTGGGTCCTTAAAACTAATCATTAGTGGTCTTTGTGATTGCAGGGCAACAGGAAAAACATCCTAGTTCTGGACAGTGGATGCTTATGACTGGAAATAAAGCCCTGCTATCAGACTTTATGGAGAAGGCTGGCCCAAGTGTTTCTTATGGAGATGGCAACATTGGAAAAACACTGGGATATAGCAATATCAATCTTAGAAATGTCATCATTGAAAAAGTAGCTCTGGTCTCAGGACTTAAACACAATCTGCTGAGTGTTAGTCAAATCTGTGACAGAGGTTATCATGTGGATTTCTTTCAAGAACACTGTGAAGTTGTAAGCAAATCTACAGGCAAAGTTGTTCTGAAAGGATACAGGCATGGTAACATTTATGAAGCCAAGCTTTCAACTAGTACTGATGGTTCTGCAATCTGTCTGTTAAGTAGAGCATCAATTGAAGAAAGCTGGAATTGGCACAAGAAACTCTCTCATTTAAATTTCAACAATATAAATGAACTAGTTAAGAAAGATCTTGTGAGAGGAATGCCAAAATCAGTATTTTCTCCTGATGGCCTTTGTGATTCATGTCAGAAGGCAAAACAAGGGAAATTTTCATTCAAGAGCAAGACTGAATCATCAATTCTTGAGCCTTATCACCTATTACATGTTGATCTATTTGGTCCAGTGAATGTCATGTCTATTGCAAAGAAGAAATATGCTATGGTCATAGTGGATGAGTTCACCAGATACACATGGGTGTATTTCTTGCACACAAAAAATGAAACTGCATCTATCTTGATTGATCATGTCAAGCAACTGGATAAATTGGTCAAAAATTCTGTGAAGATCATAAGAGGTGATAATGGCACTGAGTTCAAGAATTTGATCATGGAAGAGTTCTGCAAAGACCATGGAATCAAGCAGGAATTTTCTACTCCTGGAACTCCACAACAAAATGGAGTTGTTGAAAGAAAGAATAGAACTCTTATTGAAGCTGCACGAACTATGCTTGATGAAGCAAAGCTACCAACCTATTTTTGGGCTGAAGCTACGCAGACTGCTCATTTCACTCAGAATGCAACACTCATTAACAAGCATGGAAAGATACCATATGAGATGGTGAAGAAAAAGAATCCAAATATGAAGTATTTTCATGTATTTGGATGCAAGTGTTTTGTTCTGAAGACTCATCCTGAACAGCTATCCAAATTTGATTTAAAAGCTGATGAAGGAATTTTCGTTAGATATCCACTTTCCACAAAAGCCTTCAGAGTCTATAATTTAAGAACAAGGGTTGTCATGGAATCTATCAATGTGTCTTTTGATGATAAGAAGATTACTGGACTTGAAGATTTCAATGAACATGATCAGCTGAGATTTGAAAATGAAGATTTAAATTCTGATAATGAAAATCCTGACAGTCTAAATCCTGATATTGCAAACTCTGGTGGATTAAACTCTGATGTTATTGAAACTGTGGTAATTATGCCAAAAAAAGATGTACCTGTGCAGGAGGAGCATACTGAAGATAGAACCACATCTCAAAAAGCATCAGAACCTACAACTGGCTCTTCAAGTTCTGATTCATCAGGTTCTAATGAGCCAAGTTCTGATAATTCTGAAAACTTAAATTCTGAAGGATCCAACTCAGAGAGCATAATTTCAGGGGGAGCATCAGAAAATATTGATGAAGACAGCATGGATCATGGGGGAGCATCCAGTTCTAGAGAAAATCTTCCATCTGCAAGGAAGTGGACTAAATCACACACACCTGATTTAATTATTGGAAATCCTGATGCAGGTGTCAGAACTAGAACAACAACCTCAAATGAATGTCTCTATAATTCTTTTCTTTCTTAGACTGAACCAAAAAAAGTGGAAGCAGTTCTTCAAGATGCTGATTGGGTGCAAGCAATGCAGGAAGAGTTAAATGCATTTGAAAGAAATAAAGTCTGGACCCTAGTGCCAAGAACAAAGAACAGATCTGTTGTTGGTACAAAGTGGGTGTTCAGAAACAAAACTGATAGTGATGGCATAATTATAAGGAATAAAGCAAGGCTGGTTGCAAAAGGATATTCTCAATAGGAGGGAATTGATTATGATGAAACATTTGCACCAGTTGCTAGATTGGAAGCCATAAGGATATTTTTAGCTTATGCTGCTCACAAAAAGTTTACAGTCTTTCAAATGGATGTGAAAAGTGCTTTTCTCAATGGAGCATGGTATAAGACTTTAGCTCAGTTTCTTCTGGAAAATGGATTTAACAGAGGAACTATTAACAAAAACACTGTTCTACCTCAACCATGGAAAGGACTTACTTTTGGTGCAGATATATGTTGATGATATCATTTTTGGTTCTACAAATGACAGACTTTGCAAGAAGTTTTCCAAACTGATGCAGTCAAGATATCAAATGAGTATGATGGGGGAACTTAGCTATTTTCTGGGCCTTCAAGTCAAGCAGAATGAAGGAGGCACTTTTATTTGTCAATCCAAGTACACCAGAAATTTGCTGAAGAAATTTGGAATGCAAGATTGTTCAAGTGTATCCACTCCCATGGCCACTGCAACAAAATTGGATAAGGATACTGGTATATCAGTAGATATTACTGATTACAGAGGTATGATTGGCTCACTACTCTATCTAACTGCTAGTAGACCTGATATCATGTATGCTACCTGTCTTTGTGCAAGATTTCAGGCAGATCCAAGAGAACCTCACTTAACAGCCGTGAAAAGAATTTTCAAGTATCTTAAGGGTACAGCTGATCTGGGATTGTGGTATCCCAGAGAATGAGACTTTAAGCTAATAGGTTACTCAGATACAGATTTTGCAGGATGCAAAATTGATAAGAAAAACACAAGTGGAAGCTGCCAATTTCTTGGAGGCAGATTAGTTTCTTGGTTTAGCAAGAAATAAAAGTCAATTTCCACATCAACTGCAGAAGCAGAGTACATTGCTGCAGGAAGCTGTTGTGCACAGATTCTTTGGATGAAGAATCAGTAATTGGATTATGGGTTAACATACTTTAAAATCCCTATTTACTGTGATAATCAAAGTGTTATTGCTGTGACAGGTAATCCAGTTCAACACTCAATGACAAAGCATATCAGCATTAGGTACCACTTCATAAGGGAACATGTGGATGAAGGTACAATGGAATTGCATTTTGTTCCAACAGATCAACAACTAGCAGATATCTTCACAAAACCACTGTGTGAACCTACTTTTACAAGATTGGTAAATGAACTTGGAA
Organism: Apium graveolens; assembly: GCF_009905375.1. Classification (NCBI taxonomy): domain Eukaryota; kingdom Viridiplantae; phylum Streptophyta; class Magnoliopsida; order Apiales; family Apiaceae; genus Apium; species Apium graveolens. Next base: position 261,938,876 of record NC_133652.1, on the reverse strand, counting down.
TGGTTTCAGGTTCCTTCTCTAAATCTGCTTAGTTTTTGTTCTGATGCATCAGATTTTATGATCAGTATTTATAGATATTATTATCTTTGTGTATTCTGTGCTTAAATTGAAAATTGCTTAAGTGTTGATTGTTTTCTGATGTGAATTTCTAAACTCTTAAAGTGATATGCATGCTTCTGTCACTATTCAATCCAATGAGGATAACTATGCTAGATGCTGACCTAGTAGTCTTTAATATACTAAAGTCTCATGTTTGAAGTAATCGTTTATGTGGGAATCTTTTAACACAAGCAAATTCTGATATTGAGCTTCAATAAGTTTACTTTGTGTATCTTGTTACTAAGTCAAAAACTAGAATAGTGCTTCTTATCTGTTAAGTTCTGATGTTAGTAAATCTGATGGATGTACTAAGTGCTGATAAACCTCACTTATTCAAAAATAAATAAATCAGGTACTCCTTTGAGATCTAGAGTAAAAAATGTGGAAGGGAAGACCCAAGTGCATTGCTGGTATTAAGCAATATGCATCAGAAAAGCAAAGTAAATATTTTCTTGGTAACTTTTCACACTCTATGATTACTGGAGAAATACTCTGATAATAGCATAAATTCTGATAAGCAGTCGTGACTCACTTACACTGAGAAGCCACTGTAAAATGGAATTTCAAAAGATGCATAAAATGAGCACAAAACAGTTGAGGTGGACTCATGCATGAACTCATTCTAAAGTAGACTTCAGAATACTAACAGATTTTGAGCAAAGTTCTTAGCCTTATTTCTAAGATGTACTGAAGTGAATCAGACTTTAATCTTTATCTGATGTTTAGCTTACTGCACACACATACACTCCATATGAATGATGAAAATTACTGTGGTGATAAATGTTCTTTTAGATGAACAGTTTAAGTGTCAGTTGCATAACTTCTGAGGACAAGTTCTGATGGAATTTCTGATGATTAAGTTCTGAAGAGACGAAATCAGAATTTGTGTGAAGAATTACAGAAATAGACATTCACCTTTCGAGTTAAGGAATCATGTTCTGATGACTGTTAAGTTCTGATATAAGTCTAAGTTCTGATATTAAATCATGATTCTTTACTTGACTTATTTGTGGTTAAAATCTGAAACAGTATTATTTAAAATCAGAATATGTTTGGGTGAGATATTAACAGTCAACATAACTTGGGTTAGTGGTACTCGTCTATGCACAGTAATTTTTACTGGTTAAGTGTGCTCAATAACTCATGTTTTAAACTTCCAATGACTGTTATTATTACTCATCAGTCTAGGGAGACGAGGTATAATTACTTTTACCTGTAACCATTCAATTTTCCCTGCGTCTCTTGGTATTCTATTGGTTATATAAACCAACACCTCATTCCAGCCAACACATCTCTCATTTTCTCTCAAACTCATTTTTTTTCATACTCATCAAAAACATGGTTCATTTCAACTTGCTCCAGAACTATGACACTTTTAATATAGAGTTGAGCTGTGCTGATTGGCGGCAGGAGTGGCATATCACTGCCATTCCTGATGAAATCTGGGACTCAGTTCCCCAAGAGGTTCTCACAGACCTCTTATCCTTCTATATGGACTATCATCGCTATCTTGAGCGTCTGGAAGAGGAAATGAGAGAAGCTCTCCGACAGCAGGAGAAAATCATTCATCTTGCTGTTTTCTTTGTTGAGAGTAGGAAGAAGAATTAGTTGCAACCATCTGTTTCTCTTCACCGTCAGCTTTGTCAGTCTTCTTAGACTAGGACTAAAGCTGTTGATGTTATGATTCATAGCTTAGGACATTCTTGTAATTTTATGCATGTAATTTAAGTTTCATGAAATGTATTTGCTTAATATATTAATGAAATTTTATCTTTTGTGCAAGATTTTGTCTCTGAGTCGTTTGATATTCTGATCTTTTACATCCTGATACTAACAATATTCTGATGACCTTATAAATTCTGATATAAATCAAGTTCTGATTCTGACGTGGCAGTATTTGTTTACTTGGTTTATTTTTGGTCATTATCTCACTGGTTATATTTTTACAGAATATTGGTAAAGCATTAATAATAATTTATTCCGTGGGAACAGTTTTAAAATTTTAAATAAAACTGAACGTCCTTGATTAATGGGATTACTTGGTAAGTGGAACAGTTTTTCTCCTTGAAAAATGCATGTGATAAGTAATGATTATTGAATACCCGTGCCCATTAATTATCTTTTACTGTTGCATGTCTGACAGGTGTCTCAACGGTTATTTTCTTACCGTGTATAAGTAAAAGAGAGAAAAGATTGTAAAATCTTTTATTTACTTTCATATTTAATCTCTCTCTTTTTACTTTTATTCTCTCTTATCTACTGACGATTTTTCATACAGACGTTTTATCAAACACCTTACAGGCAATTTTCTTTCTCACGTAAATCTCATGGCACCCAAGGACATAATTTTCGATGGAGCTACATTTGTTCCTAATAACTTCTCCGCTATTCTTAGCAAGTCAGAAGCACCATCTGAACTTCACTTCATTCAGGACTTTCTTGCTAGTTCTGATATTGGGTATGCTCTGACTGAACCTGAAGCAGTCTCTGGTACTCAAGTACTGGAGTTCTGGAGAAGCGGTGTATATGATGATGGTGGTGCTCAAGGGTCCCCAAGTATTATTTTTTCATCAGGGGAGGATGAGTATGTTGTGACATTGTCCACGGTTCGACAAGCACTGCAGCTACCTGAGAACTGTGTCTATTCTACTGTTGAAGAGCCAGTTCTTCAAAACATGATGGCCAGTCTGGGATATGAGAAGATATTGGCAAAGCTGGGCCAGTTGAAGAGATCTTTCATAAGGAGGGAATGGAATTTCTTCTTTGATTGCATAACCAAGGCTTTTGCAAACAAATGTTCCAATTTTGATGCAATTCCCATATTCAGCCAACAAATCGGGTATGCTCTCATAAATCAAACTGATTTTGACTATGCAAGTGATTTCTTAGGTTTTATTGGGGATAGAATGACAGAAGATAGAACTGTTTATTTTGCTAGATTCTGTTAGCTTATCTATAGTTTCTATTGTGATAATAAGCCCCAATCTGCTAGTGAATTAATTTCATCATTCAAACTAGCTAAAAGAGCTTTTAATGACTTATTATCTACTGATAATAAGAAGGCTGTGTTAAGACCCCTCTTAATTCCTTTATCTGTCAAACAAGCCTTAATAACCTATGATCCCGTTAAATACACTGCACTATATCCTGATGTTCAACCACTGAACCTCATCCATCAGCACCTACCACCTCTACTCAACCACCTCAAACTTCTCAACCTCAACCTTCAGATCCTATAGTGTAGCCTTCATTTTCCAAACCTAAGAGGACTAAGAAAGTACCTCAGCCACAACAGAAGAGAAGGAGATTCATTCTGCGAGATGAATCAGATGCTGAGGAACAGGTTCCTGTGTCTGAACCTGTTGTTATAGAAGCCGAGAAGGTCTCTTCTCAGAAGGATGTTGATATTGGGAGTTCTAGGCCCCTAAAAAGGCTTAGAAAGCATAATTCTGATGATACAGCTCCTACAGCCTCCTCAAAAGCTAAAAGATTCAAATCATTGGCAAAAAGGCCTGAAGATTCTGGTAAAGGAATGGAAGCGGCAGCTAAGGAAGGGGGTCAGGAATCTCTGTTGAAGCTCACAATTCTCCTAGTGCTGATCCAGACCTTCATGCAACTCAGCACTCTCCACTACATGAGCCAAAAACTACTCACATTCCCACACCACCAGTATCTCCATAACATGCTGATAACCAGGGGCCAAGTGATGAAATTGACATCCATAACTTGGAAGTGCCTCAGGTTTTGAATCTAGAAGCTCCACCAACTCAAATCACTCAACCAACAACACCAATTTCTGATGCTGATTTTAATCCAGAATTACCTACAACACCTTCTCTGCATCTAGATACTGAAGATCAGATTTTAGGTGAGCATCAGAATATGGCTATTGATCAGAACTTAGTTGAAGATCAGCACTTAGAGAATGATGTTGAGGCCTCAATAGCCTCTCATACTGTTCTTTTATCAGAGGATGCTGAAGATGTTGACTCTGTCAGTTCTGATGCTACGAATATTGATGATACTGGTAATGCTGCTACCAATGCAGATGCTGATGCAGCTGGTCCTTCTGGACATGCACCTCTACAAGCTCCTTCAGAAGCTGAGATAGTCAAGAAGTTTGTTACAGGGGCAGCACCAGTCCCTTGGATTGAAACTCCTAGAGGACAGGAGTGGACTAAATAATGGAACTCAGTCAGTTTTGTTCCTTCTGAAAAGATTCTTGCTCAACACTTGGCAAAAGCTGATGAGATGCTAGTCAATGATGATTTCAAGACACATCTAAGAGTAACTACACTTAGTACAAGGCACATTCAAGGTCAACAATCTGTAACTCAGGTCAAGGTGGACAAGATTCAATAATCCTTAAATCAGTAATATACAGTTGTCAAGCTGGATAAGAAGATGTTTTTCAAACCTACCTTTGACAGAATTGCCTACATTGAGAAAACCCAAGAGAAGCAACAGTCTCAGATTGATGAAATTTTGAAAAATCAAGCTTCTCATCAATCTCAACTCAATGAGATCCAATCCTCAGTGGAATTGCTTGTCTCTCTTCTTTTACCTGCTGATGCCAAAAAGGGGGAGAAAGTGGTTAAGTCCAAATGCAAACCTGTTAAGACACTGAAGGGAAAGGATGATGGTAATGACCCGGGAAACTCTGGAATGGGTGGAGGTCATGGTCAAGGTAAAGATCATTCATCAAGTAAAGCTAGAACTACAAGTCATAGAACAAGTTCTGATACTGGGAGAAGAATAACTTCTGATACTGGAAAAAGGATAAGTTCTGATGAACTTTTGGAACTTGATGAAGAAATTTCAAGACAATTATTTCTGAAAGAAAATCCAGGAATGGACTTTGAGAGTCTAAAGGAAGAAGAAGCTAGACTTAAGTTAGAAAAAGTCATCTTCAAATCTGAAGCTTCTGTTGTTGAAAAGAAACTTCCTACGGCTAAAGGCATTGTGATAAAAGAAAGGACAAATCACGTGGCAACCAAAGCCAAATCACAATTGCGGATAGATCCAAGGTCCAAGGGCAAAGAAAAAGTTGGAGAACCTGTAAAGGTTTATGTGCCTCCTATGGATGAAGAAATATCTGATAAAGATGCTAATCTTACTCTGGTTTCAAGAAAGATTTCTCAAACAACCTCTGACATGGCTTAAGTTGTTCAGAGTCAAGATATAGTAAGTTCTGATATGACACTAAAGCAAGCAGCCTCTGACATAGCTCAAGTTGGTTTGATATCAGAAGATAAGTCAAAGGAAACCTCTGACATTGCTCATGTTAAATCCTCAAAGCTACTCCTACCGGGATTCACTAAAGCCAAACAGACTTAACCTTTGAAGACTGCAGCAAGTGGTTTTGAAGCAACAGTGGTTACTGGAAAGGAAGCAAGAGATAAATCTACATTGGGTAGTGCTAATGAAAGAAGAGTGCAGAACACAACCAATGATCCAACTTCCTTAAGTGAACCAGGTGTTGGAGCAACTCCTGAAAGATTGAATCAACTTGAATCTGTACAAATGGTTTACCATACCTTCTTGAAAGAATACATCTTGTTATATTTCATGACAGATGGAAGGGTTTACCACATAAGGGAAAATGCTATACCACTGAAGTATTTTGAGGAATTAGAACATGTTCTATTTCTACTTCAAGTGAAGAACAGATTAACAAAAAGTACTGCAAATTATTTGAAGACTCAAATTCAAAGACAGAAGAAGCTTTATTCTGTAAAGTCTGACAGCACATACTGTCCTAAGTATAGAGATCACAAGGGTGATATTGTTGATATGAAGCCTAATACTACAAAGATCAGTACATATCTTGGTATTAAGGGACTTGAATTCAATCTAGAGTCTGACAAAGCCTATGTCATCAAACTAGATTAGGAGTTGAGAAAAGCAAAAATTAATGATCTCAGATATGCTATCTTCCAAACTGGTGAAGATACTGTAGAGCTTAAAGATGCTAAAAGGAGGATGATTGATGAACTCAGATATATTGGGAGATGTTTGTTAAAGAACTATCTCAGAACAACTCCTGATATTGAAGAGATCAGTAATTGAAGCCAAGTCAAGATCTACAACTGCTCAAATTCTGATATGTATACAGACTAAAGCTGTTATCAGAAGTTAAAGTTGGTAAAGCTTTAAGGATTGTAAGTTGTAGTTATCTAGTCAAATTCTCATGCATTTATACTTAATGTTTTTGACATCATCAAATATATGTTAAACTTGTATATTATGCCAATTTACAAGTTGGGGGAGATTGTTAGATATATTTGATAATGTCATGTCTAATACGATTTGTGTTTAGTTTTCAGATCTTACTTAAACAGGACAAATCAGTACTTAACTGGATATCAGCACTTATACTTAAGTCAGAACTTATACTTAAGTCAGAACTTAGGTTGTCAGAACTTAAGTTATTAGCAGATATTTATCAGGAGATAATATCAGGACTTAAGGAGACTTTTAGATAAGGAAGGCGGCTGATTGAAAGGAAAGAAGATCAAGACAAACGCAAGAAGAGATATGCATGAAGAAGGAATTCTATGAAGAATAGAATATTTGGAAGAAAAGATATCTGATTGATATATTTTAGGAAGCAGAATTATATTCCATATCAATTAACGATTATCTTGTAACTTTGTAGTATATAAACACATACATAGGGTTTACACTATAAGTGTTATCATTATCAAGAATAATATACATTGTAAACCTAGCAGCTCTCGTGATATTTTGTTCATCACTGAGAGATGACAGTTCTATATTGTAATAGAGTTTAATAAAGTTTGTTTTCTGTTACTTGTGTTCTTTGAATTCGATTTAATTGTGCTATACACTGTATTCAACCCCCCTTCTACAGTGTGTGTGACCTAACAGCTGCTTTTCACTTAGAACAAAATACAGTTTCACAGTACCATTCATCATATGTTCCCTTATGAAGTGGTACTTGATGTCTATGTGCTTTATTCTTGAATGCTGTACTGGATTTTCAGTGATGGCATTTGCACTTGTGTTATCACAGAAAATAGGAATCCTATCCACTAGTAGACCATAGTCCAACAATTGGTTTTTCATCCACAAAATCTGTGCACAACAACTACCAGCAGCAATATATTCAGCTTCAGCTGTTGAAGTAGAAACTGAATTTTGCTTTTTACTGAACCAGGACACAAGCTTGTTTCCTAAAAATTGACAGGTTCCTGTTATACTTTTTCTGTCTATTTTACAACCTGCATAATCTGCATCTGAATAACCAGTTAGATCAAAACCATAATCTCTACGGTACCAAATGCCACGTTTTGGTGTTCCCTTGAGATATCTGAAAATTCTCTTAATAGCCACTAGGTGAGATTCGCTAGGATCAGCCTAAAATTAAGCACAAAGACAAGTAATAAACATTATATCTGGCCTACTAGCTGCTAAGTACAAAAGTGAGCCAACCATGCCCCTATAACTTGAAATATTGACGGACTTTTCAGTAGTGTTTAATTCAAGCTTAGTTGCAGTGGCCATGGGAGTTTTTGCAGATATGCGATCCATTAGATCAAACTTCTTTAAAAGATCATAAATGTATTTAGTTTGACAAATGAATATTCCATCACTAACTTGCTTAACTTGTAAACTAAAAAAGTAATTTAGTTCTCCCATCATGCTCATTTCATAATTACTTTGCATCAATTTGGCAAACTTTTTGCAATTTTTTTCATCTGTAGAGCCAAATATAATATCATCTACATAAATTTGAATAAGTATACTAGAGCCATTAACATCTCTAAAGAATAAAGTTTTATCAACAATACCTCTTGTGAAGTGATTTTCTAAACGAAACTTTGATAAAATGTCATACCAGGCTCTAGGTGCTTGCTTCAGTCCATAAAGTGCTTTCAAAAGATAGTAGACATGATTTGGGAGATTTGGGTATTCAAAACCAGGAGGCAGACTGACATAGACTTCCTCCTCCAAATCTCCATTTAGAAAAGCACTCTTGACATCCATTTAATAGACCTTGAAATTGGCATGGGCTGCATAGGCTAAGAAAATCCTGATGGCTTCAAGTCTTGGAACAGGAGCAAAAGTTTCATCAAAATCTATTCCTTCTTGTTGATAATAGCCCTTAGTAACCAATCTAGCTTTGTTCCTGACCACTATGCCATTTTCATCCATCTTGTTTCTGAATACCCATTTGGTGTCAATTGGATTCTTTCCTTTAGGCTTGGGTACCAGCTTCCATACTTTATTCCTTTCAAATTGGTTTAGCTCCTCCTGCATAGCTAAAATCCAATTAGGATCCAACAAAGCTTCTTCTACCTTCTTTGGTTCTTCCTTAGATAGGAAGCTGCTATATAGACATTCTTCTTGAGTTGCTCTCCTTGTTTGAACTCTAGAAGACAAATCACCAATGATGAGCTCAAAGGGGTGATCTTTTGTCCATTTTCTTTGTTGAGGTAGATTAGCTCTAGATGAAGAGGCCTCATTGTTGTCTTCCTGTGAAACTGAGTTTTGATTATAAGAAACTCCCCCTGAGTTTATGGATCTTTGATTTGAGAAAGGGGAACTTTCAGTAAGTGATCTATTCTGACTTTCAGCTTCTTTTGATGACCCGACGGATGGTGCATTTTGAGTTCTGACGAATGAAGCTGATTGTCTCCCGACGGATAAAACAGATTATCTCCCGACGGATGAAGCATTTTGCAACTCGACAGATGTTGAATTTTGTGCTTTATTAGTAGTAGATTTTTCTGCATTATCCTTTGCCATTGTTTCCTAATCACTTTCATCATCAATGTCATCACTAACCATCTCCACATTATCAAATTTGAGGCTCTTATGGTAATCTCCATCATGCAGTCCTTCAATCTTCTTATCATCAAACACAACATGTATTGATTCCATAACAATGTTGGTTCTTAGATTGTAGACTCTATATGCTCTACCAATAATATATCAAACAAAAATTCCTTCATCTGCTTTAGCATCAAACTTTCCATTTTGATCAGTTTGATTTCTCAAAATATAGCATTTGCAGCCAAAGACATGAAGAAAATTTAGGGTTGGCTTCTTGTTCTTGAACAATTGGTAGGGTGTCATACACTTTGCTTGATTAACCAAAGAAATATTCTGAGTGTAACATACAGTATTTACAGCTTCAGCCCAGAAGTATGTTGGTAACTTTGATTCTTCAAGCATTGTCCTTGCAGCTTTAATAAGTGATCTGTTCTTTCTTTCCACTACTCCATTTTGCCATGGAGTTCTTGCTGCTGAAAACTCATGCATTATCCCATTTTCTTCACAAAATGCTCTCATAACAGAATTCTTGAACTCAGTTCCATTATCACTCTTGATTCTTCTAACTTTGAAATCAGGATGATTGTTGACTTGCCTTATGTGATTGATGATGATTTCACTAGCCTCATCTTTAGACTTTAGGAAATATATCCAAGAGAACTTTGAGAAATCATCTACAATTACTAGGCAAAATCTTTTTCTTGAGATGGACAACACATTGACTGGTCTAAACAAATCCATGTGTAGCAATTACAGAGGTTCTTCATTTGTTGAATTAGGCTTCTTCCTGAATGATACTTTAATCTACTTTCCTTTCTGGCAGGCATCACACAGCCCATCCTTAGAAAACTCCACTTGAGGAATACCTCTAACCAGTTCTTTCTTGACAAGCTCATTCATGGTCTTGAAATTTAGATGGGACAGCTTCTTGTGCCACAACCAACTTTCATCTTGACTTGTTTTACTGAGAAGACAAGTGACAGATTCTACATTTGATGAGTTGAAGTCAGCTAGGTACACATTTCCTTTTCTCACTCCAGTGAGAACCACTTTATTTCTCCTTTTGTTTGTCACAACACATACTTCTGAATTGAAGGTTACTGAATTGCCCTTATCACAAAGCTGGCTGATATTCTGCAAATTATGCTTGAGACCATCCACTAGGGCAACCTCCTCAATGATGACATTATCTTTTGAAATCAAGCCATATCCCATAGTATAACCCGTGCTGTCATCTCCAAAAGTAATACTTGGGCCAACTCTCTCCTTGAACTCTGTTAGTAGGGTAAAATCTCCAGTCATGTATCTTGAACAACCACTATCCAAGTACCACAGATTCTTTCTGTTTCCCTGCACACATCAAAGCCAAATCAAGTTGATTTTGGTACCCAAGTTTTCTTGGGCCCTGCCTTGTAACCTTTCTTCTTTTGTTTTATTTAGTTTGATCTCATTTGACTTGGGGATATCAGATTCATCCTTAGTCATCTGGGTTGGACCTTTGAAACCAGTCATTAAAACAGAATTATCATGCACATTTTGATTAACAGGAAAAGGCATGCTATTTGCAAATATGTTATTCCAGTAAGTCATGCTAAATGGTATTTGAGGCATACTAAATGCAACATAATAAGGATTAGGTGCAAATGGCATATTAGCAAGATGTGCATTCATATTCTGTGCAGACATAGCATTCATAGGCATAGAAGACATGGCATTCATGTTGGGAAAAGAAGATGGTACAGATATAGGAGTAGGTATGGAAAGTTTGTAATTGACAGACAAATGATTAACATTACCACACTTAACACAGATTTTTCTGGGAGCATACTTATCAGGTGTGTATGCTGCTTCACAGATAATAAGACAGGATAATAAAACAAAACCTATCAAGTCTAATTTGATGCTGCTTCACTACTCTATTCCAGCATCTTTGAAAATCTTCATAACTTGCATGGAAATGGTAATGCTTCTTTGTTCTCATTTTCCTGCTAAACAGGCTACCACATTCCTTTTGCAAACACTCGACGCATGTGACTGTGTTGTCACTATCAACAGATATTTGAATTGATCATCCGTCGGGTACATGCTTGTTATCCGTCGGGTAGCCTTGTTGATCATCCATCGGGTAGCTTTGTTGATCATCCGTCGGGTAGCCATTTATCACTTGACTCCATTTCATTTGTGCAGAATTACAAGACATCTTATATTTACATTTAATCAAGCTATTCTGCATATCTACTAGTAGTCTACATGACTCATAAGCTACTACAGAAACTATACAAAGTTGTTTGCAGAAATGTGCTACATGACTTATTGTTACATAAGCTACTCACCCGATGGATATCAATTAGTCATCCATCAGGACTATAAGGATTTATCCGTCGGGACTATAATTGATTATCCGTCGGGACTATAATTGATTATCTGTTGGGTGTTACAAAATACACTAAGTTAAATCTACTATGGTGTTTTGTTTGGCTTATCATCAAGTACACAACATATTCCTAACAACTTTTCATCATATTAGAGTCACTTTGCACCCTATAAGAGTCACTTTCCACTGTATATTTGTACGATTAACATATTAACATAAAATACATCGAATTTGACATCCTTTTACCACATCTTTGTGCCACTTTCATACAAGTCAATTTTGTTTCACATTTTGGCTATCATCAACCATGTAAGTAACTTTTCACCATATTAGAGTCACTTTGTACCCTGTAAGAGTCACTTTACATCATATATACGTCATATAAATGCAATTTGACATCCTTTTACGACCTCCTCGTTCCACTTTAATACAAATCAATTTTGATCCATATTTTGGCTCTAATCAACCATGTAAGTTACTTTTCCCCATATTAGAGTCATTTTGCACCCTATAAGAGTCATTTGCCACCATATATTGATACAATTAACATGTTAACATAATATACATGCAATTTGACATCCTTTAACCACCTCTTGGTACCCCTTTCATACTAGTCAATTTTGGGCCACATTTTGGCTCTAATATACCATGTAAGTCATTTTTCATCATATTTGAGTCACTTTGCACCCTATAAGAGTCACTTTCCATGATATATTTGTACAATTAACATTTTAACATCATATACAACCAATTTGACATCCTTTGACCGCCTCTTAGTACCACTTTCATACAAGTCAATTTTGGTCCACATTTTGGCTCTAATCAACCATGTAAGTCACTTTTCACCATATTAGTTACTTTTTACCCTATAAGAGTCACTTTACACCATTTATTTGTACAATTAACATGTTAACAACATGTACATGCAATTTGACATCCTTTAACCACTTCTTGGTGCCCCTTTCCTATGAGTCAATTTTGCGCCATATTTTGGCTCTAATCAAACATGTAAGTGACTTCCCATCATATTAGAGTCACTTTGGATTCTATATGAGACATTTTCAACCATATATTTGTACAAATAACATGTTAACATCATATACATCCAATTTGACATCCTTTTACCAAATTTTAGTGCCACTTTCATACAAGTCAATTTTGTTCCACATTTTGGATCTAATTAACAATGTAAGTCACTTTTCACCAGATTAGAGTCACTTTGCACCTTATAAAAGTAACTTACCACCTTATATTAATATAATTAATATGTTAAAATCATGTACATACAATATGACATCCTTTTACCACCTCTTAGTGCCACTTTCATACAAGTCAATTTTGGTCCACATTTTGGCTCTAATCAACCATATAAGTCACTTTTTACCATATTAGTCACTTTTCACCCTATAAGAGTCACTTTACACCATTTATTTTTACAATTAACATGTTAACACCATGTACATGCGATTTGACATCCTTTAACCACCTCTTGGTGCCCCTTTCCTACGTGTCAATTTTGCGCCATATTTTGGCTCTAATCAATCATGTAAGTGGCGTCCCATCATACTAGAGTCACTTTGGACCCTATATGAGACATTTTCAACCATATATTTGTATAATTAACATGTTAACATCATATACATCCAATTTGACATCCTTTTACCACCTTTTAGTGCCACTTTAATACAAGTCAATTTTGTTCCACATTTTGGCTCTAATTAACAATGTAAGTCACTTTTCACCATATTAGAGTCACTTTGTGCCATATAAGAGTAACTTACCACCTTATATTGATATAATTAATATGTTAACGTCATATACATGCAATTTGACATCCTTTTACCACCTCTTAGTGCCACTTTCATACAAGTCAATTTTGGTCCACATTCTGGCTCTAATCAACCATATAAGTCACTTTTTACCATATTAGTCACTTTTCACCCTATAAGAGTCACTTTACATCATTTATTTGTACAATTAACATGTTAACACCATGTACATGCGATTTGACATCCTTTAACCACCTCTTGGTGCCCCTTTCCTACGTGTCAATTTTGCGTCATATTTTGGCTCTAATCAATCTTGTAAGTGGCTTCCCATCATATTTGAGTCACTTTGGACCCTATATGAGACATTTTCAACCATATATTTGTACAATTAACATGTTAACATTATCTAAATCCAATTTGACATCCTTTTACCAGCTTTTAGTGCCACTTTCATACAAGTCAATTTTGTTCCACATTTTGGCTCTAATTAACAATGTAAGTCACTTTTCACCATATTAGAGTCACTTTGCGCCCTATAAGAGTAACTTACCACCTTATATTGATATAATTAATATGTTAACATCATGTACATGCAATTTGACATCCTTTTACCACAGAGTGCCACTTTCAACAAGTCAATTTTGTTCCACTTTTTGGCTCTAATCAACCATGTAAGTCACCTTTCACCATATTAGAGTCACTTTGCACCCTATAAGAGTCACTTGCCACCATATATTGATACAATTAACATTTTAACATCATGTACATGCAGTTTGACATCCTTTAACCACCACTTGGTACCCTTTTCCTACGAGTCAATTTTCAGCCACATTTTCGCTCTAATCAATCATGTAAGTGACTTCCCATCATATTAAAGTCACTTTGCACCCTATAAGAGATATTTTCCACCATATATTTTTAAAATTAACATGTTAACATCATATACATCCAATTTGACATCCTTTTACCACATCTTAGTGTCACTTTCATACAAGTTAATTTTGTTCCACATTTTGGCTCTAATCTACCATGTAAGTTACTTTTTATCATATTAGAGTCACTTTGCACTATATAAGAGTCATTAGCCACCATACATTAATACAATTAACATGTTAACATCATGTATATGTAATTTGACATCCTTTAACCACCTCTTGGTACCCCCTTTCCAACGAGTCAATTTTGGGTCACATTTTGGCTCTAATCAACCATGTAAGTCACTTTTCATCATATTCGAGTCACTTTTCACCCTATAAGAGTCACCTTCCACTATATATATTTACAATTAACATGTTAACATCATATACATCCAATTTGACATCATTTTACCACGTCTTAGTGCCACATTCATACAAGTCATGTTTGTCAATTTGGCTCTAATCAACAATGTAAGTCACTTTTCACCATATTAGAATCACTTTGCACTCCATAAGGGTCACTTTAAATCATATATACGTCATATAAATGCAATTTGACATCCATTTGCCACCTCTTCGTTCCACTTTAAAGTCACTTTACACCCTATAAGAGTCATTTGCCACCATATATTGATACAATTAACATGTTAAAATTATGTACATGCAATTTGACATCATTTAACCACCTCTTAGTACCCCTTTCCTATGAGTCAATTTTGGGCCACATTTTGGCTCTAATCAACCATGTAAGTCATTTTCGTCATATTCGAGTCACTTTGCACCTTATAAGAGTCACTTTCCACTATATATTTGTACAATTAACATGTTAACATCAGATACATCCAATTTGACATCCTTTTACCACCTCTTAGTGCCACTTTCATACAAGTCAATTTTGGTCCACATTTTGGCTCTAATCAACCATATAAGTCACTTTTCACCATATTAGTTTTTTTTTTTTTTTTATAAGAGTCACTTTCCACAATTTATTTGTACAATTAACATGTTAGCACCATGTACATGCAATTTGACATCCTTTAACCACCTTTTGGTGCCCCTTTCATACGAGTCAATTTTGGGCCACATTTTGGCTCTAATCAATCATGTAAGTGACTTCCCATCATATTAGCGTTACTTTGCACCCTATAAGAGACATTTTCAACCAAATATTTGTACAATTAACATGTTAACATCATATACGTCTAATTTGACTTCCTTTTACAACCTCTTAGTGCCCATACAAGTCAATTTTGTTCCACATTTTGGCTCTAATAAACGATGTAAGTCACTTTTCACCATATTAGAGTCACTCTGCGCCCTATAAGAGTAACTTACCACCTTATATTGATATAATTAATATGTTAACGTCATGTACATGCAATTTGACATCCTTTTACCACCTCTTAGTGCCACTTTCATACAAGTCAATTTTGGTCCACATTCTGGCTCTAATCAACCATTTAAGTCACTTTTTACCATATTAGTCACTTTTCACCCTATAAGAGTCACTTTCCACCATTTATTTGTACAATTAACATGTTAACACCATGTACATGCGATTTGACATCCTTTAACCACCTCTTGGTGCCCCTTTCCTACGTGTCAATTTTGCGTCATATTTTGGCTCTAATCAATCTTGTAAGTGGCTTCCCATCATATTTGAGTCACTTTGGACCCTATATGAGACATTTTCAACCATATATTTGTACAATTAACATGTTAACATTATCTAAATCCAATTTGACATCCTTTTACCAGCTTTTAGTGCCACTTTCATACAAGTCAATTTTGTTCCACATTTTGGCTCTAATTAACAATGTAAGTCACTTTTCACCATATTAGAGTGACTTTGCGCCCTATAAGAGTAACTTACCACCTTATATTGATATAATTAATATGTTAACATCATGTACATGCAATTTGACATCCTTTTACCACAGAGTGCCACTTTCAACAAGTCAATTTTGTTCCACTTTTTGGCTCTAATCAACCATGTAAGTCACTTTTCACCATATTGGAGTCACTTTGCACCCTATAAGAGTCACTTGCCACCATATATTGATACAATTAACATTTTAACATCATGTACATGCAGTTTGACATCCTTTAACCACCACTTGGTACCCTTTTCCTACGAGTCAATTTTCAGCCACATTTTCGCTCTAATCAATCATATAAGTGACTTCCCATCATATTAAAGTCACTTTGCACCCTATAAGAGATATTTTCCACCATATATTTTTAAAATTAACATGTTAACATCATATACATCCAATTTGACATCCTTTTACCACATCTTAGTGTCACTTTCATACAAGTTAATTTTGTTCCACATTTTGGCTCTAATCTACCATGTAAGTTACTTTTTATCATATTAGAGTCACTTTGCACTATATAAGAGTCATTAGCCACCATACATTAATACAATTAACATGTTAACATCATGTATATGTAATTTGACATCCTTTAACCACCTCTTGGTACCCCCTTTCCAACGAGTCAATTTTGGGTCACATTTTGGCTCTAATCAACCATGTAAGTCACTTTTCATCATATTCGAGTCACTTTTCACCCTATAAGAGTCACCTTCCACTATATATATGTACAATTAACATGTTAACATCATATACATCCAATTTGACATCATTTTACCACGTCTTAGTGCCACATTCATACAAGTCATGTTTGACAATTTGGCTCTAATCAACAATGTAAGTCACTTTTCACCATATTAGAATCACTTTGCACTCCATAAGGGTCACTTTAAATCATATATACGTCATATAAATGCAATTTGACATCCATTTACCACCTCCTCGTTCCACTTTAAAGTCACTTTACACCCTATAAGAGTCATTTGCCACCATATATTGATACAATTAACATGTTAAAATTATGTACATGCAATTTGACATCATTTAACCACCTCTTGGTACCCCTTTCCTATGAGTCAATTTTGGGCCACATTTTGGCTCTAATCAACCATGTAAGTCATTTTCGTCATATTCGAGTCACTTTGCACCTTATAAGAGTCACTTTCCACTATATATTTGTACAATTAACATGTTAACATCAGATACATCCAATTTGACATCCTTTTACCACCTCTTAGTGCCACTTTCATACAAGTCAATTTTGGTCCACATTTTGGCTCTAATCAACCATGTAAGTCACTTTTCACCATATTAGTTACTTTTCACCCTATAAGAGTCACTTTCCACAATTTATTTGTACAATTAACATGTTAGCACCATGTACATGCAATTTGACATCCTTTAACCACCTTTTGTTGCCCCTTTCATACGAGTCAATTTTGGGCACATTTTGGCTCTAATCAATCATGTAAGTGACTTCCCATCATATTAGCGTTACTTTGCACCCTATAAGAGACATTTTCAACCAAATATTTGTACAATTAACATGTTAACATCATATACGTCTAATTTGACTTCCTTTTACAACCTCTTAGTGCCCATACAAGTCAATTTTGTTCCACATTTTGGCTCTAATAAACGATGTAAGTCACTTTTCACCATATTAGAGTCACTCTGCGCCCTATAAGAGTAACTTACCACCTTATACTGATATAATTAATATGTTAACTTCATGTACATGCAATTTGACATCCTTTTACCACCTCTTAGTGCCACTTTCATACAAGTCAATTTGGTCCACATTCTGGCTCTAATCAACCATTTAAGTCACTTTTTACCATATTAGTCACTTTTCACCCTATAAGAGTCAGTTTCCATCATTTATTTGTACAATTAACATGTTAACACCATGTACATGCGATTTGACATCCTTTAACCACCTCTTGGTGCCCCTTTCTTATGTGTCAATTTTGCGTCATATTTTGGCTCTAATCAATCTTGTAAGTGGCTTCCCATCATATTTGAGTCACTTTGGACCCTATATGAGACATTTTCAACCATATATTTGTACAATTAACATGTTAACATTATCTAAATCCAATTTGACATCCTTTTACCAGCTTTTAGTGCCACTTTCATACAAGTCAATTTTGTTCCACATTTTGGCTCTAATTAACAATGTAAGTCACTTTTCACCATATTAGAGTCACTTTGCGCCCTATAAGAGTAACTTACCACCTTATATTGATATAATTAATATGTTAACATCATGTACATGCAATTTGACATCCTTTTACCACAGAGTGCCACTTTCAACAAGTCAATTTTGTTCCACTTTTTGGCTCTAATCAACCATGTAAGTCACTTTTCACCATATTAGAGTCACTTTGCACCCTATAAGAGTCACTTGCCACCATATATTGATACAATTAACATTTTAACATCATGTACATGCAGTTTGACATCCTTTAACCACCACTTGGTACCCTTTTCCTACGAGTCAATTTTCAGCCACATTTTCGCTCTAATCAATCATGTAAGTGACTTCCCATCATATTAAAGTCACTTTGCACCCTATAAGAGATAGTTTCCACCATATATTTTTAAAATTAACATGTTAACATCATATACATCCAATTTGACATCCTTTTACCACATCTTAGTGTCACTTTCATACAAGTTAATTTTGTTCCATATTTTGGCTCTAATCTACCATGTAAGTTACTTTCTATCATATTAGAGTCACTTTGCACTATATAAGAGTCATTAGCCACCATACATTAATATAATTAACATGTTAACATCATGTATATGTAATTTGACATCCTTTAACCACCTCTTGGTACCCCCTTTCCAATGAGTCAATTTTGGGTCACATTTTGGCTCTAATCAACCATGTAAGTCACTTTTCATCATATTCGAGTCACTTTTCACCCTATAAGAGTCACCTTCCACTATATATCTGTACAATTAACATGTTAACATCATATACATCCAATTTGACATCATTTTACCACGTCTTAGTGCCACATTCATACAAGTCATGTTTGTCAATTTGGCTCTAATCAACAATGTAAGTCACTTTTCACCATATTAGAATCACTTTGCACTCCATAAGGGTCACTTTAAATCATATATACGTCATATAAATGCAATTTGACATCCATTTACCACCTCCTCGTTCCACTTTAAAGTCACTTTACACCCTATAAGAGTCATTTGCCACCATATATTGATACAATTAACATGTTAAAATTATGTACATGCAATTTGACATCATTTAACCACCTCTTGGTACCCCTTTCCTATGAGTCAATTTTGGGCCACATTTTGGCTCTAATCAACCATGTAAGTCATTTTCATCATATTCGAGTCACTTTGCACCTTATAAGAGTCACTTTCCACTATATATTTGTACAATTAACATGTTAACATCAGATACATCCAATTTGACATCTTTTTACCACCTCTTAGTGCCACTTTCATACAAGTCAATTTTGGTCCACATTTTGGCTCTAATCAACCATGTAAGTCACTTTTCACCATATTAGTTACTTTTCACCCTATAAGAGTCACTTTCCACAATTTATTTGTACAATTAACATGTTAGCACCATGTACATGCAATTTGACATTCTTTAACCACCTTTTGGTGCCCCTTTCATACGAGTCAATTTTGGGCCACATTTTGGCTCTAATCAATCATGTAAGTGACTTCCCATCATATTAGCGTTACTTTGCACCCTATAAGAGACATTTTCAACCAAATATTTGTACAATTAACATGTTAATATCATATACGTCTAATTTGACTTCCTTTTACAACCTCTTAGTGCCCATACAAGTCAATTTTGTTCCACATTTTGGCTCTAATAAACGATGTAAGTCACTTTTCACCATATTAGAGTCACTCTGCGCCCTATAAGAGTAACTTACCACCTTATATTGATATAATTAATATGTTAACGTCATGTACATGCAATTTGACATCCTTTTACCACCTCTTAGTGCCACTTTCATACAAGTCAATTTTGGTCCACATTCTGGCTCTAATCAACCATATAAGTCACTTTTTACCATATTAGTCACTTTTCACCCTATAAGAGTCACTTTCCACCATTTATTTGTACAATTAACATGTTAACACCATGTACATGCTATTTGACATCCTTTAACCACCTCTTGGTGCCCCTTTCCTACGTGTCAATTTTGCGTCATATTTTGGCTCTAATCAATCTTGTAAGTGGCTTCCCATCATATTTGAGTCACTTTGGACCCTATATGAGACATTTTCAACCATATATTTGTACAATTAACATGTTAACATTATCTAAATCCAATTTGAAATCCTTTTACCAGCTTTTAGTGCCACTTTCATACAAGTCAATTTTGTTCCACATTTTGGCTCTAATTAACAATGTAAGTCACTTTTCACCATATTAGAGTCACTTTGCGCCCTATAAGAGTAACTTACCACCTTATATTGATATAATTAATATGTTAACATCATGTACATGCAATTTGACATCCTTTTACCACAGAGTGCCACTTTCAACAAGTCAATTTTGTTCCACTTTTTGGCTCTAATCAACCATGTAAGTCACTTTTCACCATATTAGAGTCACTTTGCACCCTATAAGAGTCACTTGCCACCATATATTGATACAATTAACATTTTAACATCATGTACATGCAGTTTGACATCCTTTAACCACCACTTGGTACCCTTTTCCTACGAGTCAATTTTCAGCCACATTTTCGCTCTAATCAATCATGTAAGTGACTTCCCATCATATTAAAGTCACTTTGCACCCTATAAGAGATATTTTCCACCATATATTTTTAAAATTAACATGTTAACATCATATACATCCAATTTGACATCCTTTTACTACATCTTAGTGTCACTTTCATACAAGTTAATTTTGTTCCATATTTTGGCTCTAATCTACCATGTAAGTTACTTTTTATCATATTAGAGTCACTTTGCACTATATAAGAGTCATTAGCCACCATACATTAATACAATTAACATGTTAACATCATGTATATGTAATTTGACATCCTTTAACCACCTCTTGGTACCCCCTTTCCAACGAGTCAATTTTGGGTCACATTTTGACTCTAATCAACCATGTAAGTCACTTTTCATCATATTCGAGTCACTTTTCACCCTATAAGAGTCACCTTCCACTATATATATGTACAATTAACATGTTAACATCATATACATCCAATTTGACATCATTTTACCACGTCTTAGTGCCACATTCATACAAGTCATGTTTGTCAATTTGGCTCTAATCAACAATGTAAGTCACTTTTCACCATATTAGAATCACTTTGCACTCCATAAGGGTCACTTTAAATCAAATATACGTCATATAAATGCAATTTGACATCCATTTACCACCTCCTCGTTCCACTTTAAAGTCATTTTACACCCTATAAGAGTCATTTGCCACCATATATTGATACAATTAACATGTTAAAATTATGTACATGCAATTTGACATCATTTAACCACCTCTTGGTACCCCTTTCCTATGAGTCAATTTTGGGCCACATTTTGACTCTAATCAACCATGTAAGTCATTTTCGTCATATTCGAGTCACTTTGCACCTTATAAGAGTCACTTTCCACTATATATTTGTACAATTAACATGTTAACATCAGATACATCCAATTTGACATCCTTTTACCACCTCTTAGTGCCACTTTCATACAAGTCAATTTTGGTCCACATTTTGGCTCTAATCAACCATGTAAGTCACTTTTCACCATATTAGTTACTTTTCACCCTATAAGAGTCACTTTCCACAATTTATTTGTACAATTAACATGTTAGCACCATGTACATGCAATTTGACATCCTTTAACCACCTTTTGGTGCCCCTTTCATACGAGTCAATTTTGGGCCACATTTTGGCTCTAATCAATCATGTAAGTGACTTCCCATTATATTAGCGTTACTTTGCACCCTATAAGAGACATTTTCAACCAAATATTTGTACAATTAACATGTTAACATCATATACGTCTAATTTGACTTCCTTTTACAACCTCTTAGTGCCCATACAAGTCAATTTTGTTCCACATTTTGGCTCTAATAAACGATGTAAGTCACTTTTCACCATATTAGAGTCACTCTGCGCCCTATAAGAGTAACTTACCACCTTATATTGATATAATTAATATGTTAACGTCATGTACATGCAATTTGACATCCTTTTACCACCTCTTAGTGCCACTTTCATACAAGTCAATTTTGGTCCACATTCTGGCTCTAATCAACCATATAAGTCACTTTTTACCATATTAGTCACTTTTCACCCTATAAGAGTCACTTTCCACCATTTATTTGTACAATTAACATGTTAACACCATGTACATGCGATTTGACATCCTTTAACCACCTTTTGGTGCCCCTTTCCTACGTGTCAATTTTGCGTCATATTTTGGCTCTAATCAATCTTGTAAGTGGCTTCCCATCATATTTGAGTCACTTTGGACCCTATATGAGACATTTTCAACCATATATTTGTACAATTAACATGTTAACATTATCTAAATCCAATTTGACATCCTTTTACCAGCTTTTAGTGCCACTTTCATACAAGTCAATTTTGTTCCACATTTTGGCTCTAATTAACAATGTAAGTCACTTTTCACCATATTAGAGTCACTTTGCGCCCTATAAGAGTAACTTACCACCTTATATTGATATAATTAATATGTTAACATCATGTACATGCAATTTGACATCCTTTTACCACAGAGTGCCACTTTCAACAAGTCAATTTTGTTCCACTTTTTGGCTCTAATCAACCATGTAAGTCACTTTTCACCATATTAGAGTCACTTTGCACCCTATAAGAGTCACTTGCCACCATATATTGATACAATTAACATTTTAACATCATGTACATGCGGTTTGACATCCTTTAACCACCACTTGGTACCCTTTTCCTACGAGTCAATTTTCAGCCACATTTTCGCTCTAATCAATCATGTAAGTGACTTCCCATCATATTAAAGTCACTTTACACCCTATAAGAGATATTTTCCACCATATATTTTTAAAATTAACATGTTAACATCATATACATCCAATTTGACATCCTTTTACTACATCTTAGTGTCACTTTCATACAAGTTAATTTTGTTCCATATTTTGGCTCTAATCTACCATGTAAGTTACTTTTTATCATATTAGAGTCACTTTGCACTATATAAGAGTCATTAGCCACCATACATTAATACAATTAAC
Organism: Apium graveolens; assembly: GCF_009905375.1. Lineage (NCBI taxonomy): Eukaryota > Viridiplantae > Streptophyta > Magnoliopsida > Apiales > Apiaceae > Apium > Apium graveolens. The sequence continues at coordinate 261,915,774 of NC_133652.1, read as the reverse complement.
ATGTTAACATCATGTATATGTAATTTGACATCCTTTAACCACCTCTTGGTACCCCCTTTCCAACGAGTCAATTTTGGGTCACATTTTGGCTCTAATCAACCATGTAAGTCACTTTTCATCATATTCGAGTCACTTTTCACCCTATAAGAGTCACCTTCCACTATATATATGTACAATTAACATGTTAACATCATATACATCCAATTTGACATCATTTTACCACGTCTTAGTGCCACATTCATACAAGTCATGTTTGTCAATTTGGCTCTAATCAACAATGTCAGTCACTTTTCACCATATTAGAATCACTTTGCACTTCATAAGGGTCACTTCAAATCATATATACGTCATATAAATGCAATTTGACATCCATTTACCACCTCCTCGTTCCACTTTAAAGTCACTTTACACCCTATAAGAGTCATTTGCCACCATATATTTGTTAACTGGATTCATGCTTGTATATCCACCCCAAAATTCTCAGTTAAGATCAATGGTGATCAGGTTGGCTACTTCTCTGGAGGCAGGGGTATCAGACAAGGGGACCCCTTATCTCCATTCTTATTTGTGCTGGCCATGGATGCTTTATCCTCGATCCTTAATAAAGTGCAGGAGAATCCCATCTTCAGGCATCACAGTCGAATGAAGGAAATGCGGTTAAATCATTTAAGCTTTGCGGATGATCTTATTTTATTCAGTAATGGGGATAAAAAATCAGTTCAATTGCTTATGGATGCTTTGGATACATTTGGAAAATTTTCTGGCCTGGTAGCAAATCCTACGAAGAGCAACTTTTACGCAGCCAAAGGCACTCGTAGACTGGAGCGCTGGATAACGAACAAGTTCTCTATTAATAAAGGTAACTTACCAGCGAAATTTCTTGGTGTTCCTTTGATCTCGAAAAAACTTTCTAATCATGATTGCCACCCTCTGATAGAGAGAATCACATCCCGTATTAATACCTGGACAAATCAATTCCTTTCATACGCTGGAAGGCTTCAACTGATAAAATCGGTGTTGTTTGCAATTCAATCATACTGGAGTACTCACTTCATTCTTCCAAAAGGGGTTATGAAACAAATGCAATCCTTGCTTTCTAGGTTTCTTTGGAATGGGAATTTAACAGGGAAAAAAGCTAAGGTGGCTTGGAATACAATTACTCTTCCTCTAGACGAAGGGGGGCTGGGCATTAAGGACCTCACCGAATGGAACAAGGCGCTTATTCTTAAGCATTTACTTAAATTGATTGATCCGACATCTGCATCTGTTTGGGCTAAATGGATTAACAAAACGATTATCAAGGACAGATCCTTTTGGATGATTACAGAACCCAGTTCATGCTCCTGGATTCTTAAGAAGGTGCTTCGCCTTAAGGAGGTGGCTATCTCTCATATCCAGTTTGTTATTGGTAATGGTCAGAACACATTCTTATGGTTTGACCCTTGGCATAATCATCGTGCACTCTGCACCTCAAGAACTGATCCAAAGATTCTTCACTCTGAGCTGAATGTTAATGCCCGTGTTTGTGAGATAATTCAGAATTCGGAATGGGTGCTTCCTCATTCAAACTATCATGATCTCCTAGTCTGGAAATTGGGATTTAACTACTCTACTCCATTTAATCTGCAGCAGGAAGATAAAATTACTTGGAATGGTATTTCTCTCTCGAAGGTTAAGGCCTACCACATCTGGTCCTCCACTCGCACCTTGGGTAACACTCAAAACTGGGCTGCTAGCGTTTGGCACAGACTCTCGGTGCCTCGATTTTCCTTTCACCATTGGCTTATCATGCGAAATCGGATTAATACCTTGGTTCGATTACGTAGGTTTGGTATGCATGTTGACATAGTATGCTACTTCTGTATAAATGGGACCGAAACTATTTAGCACCTCTTCCTTGAATGCCCGTTTGTTCAAAAAATTCTGAATATCCTTCTCCGGGATAAATGCAGTACTCCTACAAATTGGCAAAGGTTGATCCAAGAGTTTGAAACTGATGACTCGTTGGGAATTATGCAGACCATCAAAACTCTATGCATACAAATTTGTTGGTATCTAATATGGAAGGAAAGGAACAACAGATTCTATAATTGTGTAATCTGTAATAACCCCAATTTTTGGAAATTTTTGAAACCCTTATGAATAGTGTTTTTGCTAAATGGGAAAACTTTTCATGCCACACTATGTAGGGGTTCTGGTATGGATATTTTGAGATTTTATTAGTACTTTATATGGGATATAAGTGTATGTAAAGATCGTCAGAATCCAAATTCCGAACACATTGATTTTTCCCGAAAATCCACTAGATACGGAAAGAATTGAGTATAAGGTAACAGGATAAAAAGGATTTAAATTAAAGGATTATAAGAGAGGATCATAAAAGGAATATAGTATATTGAGAAAGGTTAAGGGAACCTAAGTAATAAGATCCCAGGTATGATCCCTCAAACGATAACGAAAACGAAAGTTAAGCGAACCGTATAACAGATCAGCGGTCATTAGGCAAACAATTAGGAAGTTAATCAAGGGGATTAGAGAGGATGATGTCACCCAACCAATGAGAAGAGGACAAAGAGGGAAAGATGACATCATAGCATGACATAAGCATGACATGGGAAGGAAGGAGGTGTGGTTGAATTAGAACCACACAAAGTCCAAGGTTAAATAGGTAATTAACTAACACAAAAACAAAACCAAATCAACCAAGCCAAACAAATCATTTTTCACCAAAACAAAATTCTATTTTCTCATCACCAAGAACATTGCTCTCGGCTTTTTACTATTTCAAAGGGAAATTTTTTCAAAATTCAAGATCCAAGCTTCCTAAATTGGTAAGATAATTACCTAGTGTTCCTTATGCATAGTTATGGTTATATTATGAGTTTAAGCCACCAATTCATTCTCTATCTTCTCCAATAAATCAATGAAGAAGACAATGAATAGTGATTTCAAGGTTTTAACTTTATTTTTCTTGATTTTCCTTTAAGATCCAAGCTTTCCTAAGACTCCTCAAGGCTTCTTAAGGCTTCCTAGCTACTCACACCACTTCAAGGAAGGTATATCATCTCCAAACCCTAGCTTTAATTTGTATACTAAATTGATTTTGGTTGTTAGGGTAAAGAGTAGCTTGAAGCATATTTGTTTAAGAGTTTGGGTTGGAATGGTGGTGATTGAATTGTTGAAATCTTAAGATTGGTTAAAGAATGTAGTATAGTTTAAATTCAAGTTTTAGGAGTAAGTAAATGGATTATAGTGAGTTGGTTTGGGGCTGTTGTAATGTATTTTGGATGGAGTTTGGATTGGATTGTGAATTGGGGTTGAATGGTGGTTGTTTTGAGTTGGTTTAAATTTGGGAAATCGCGTAAACATAGCCGTCGTAATGTCTGATTTACTTTAGACTGCTTTTGTTCATAACATTAGGACCCGAGAACCCCCTGCTAGATGTTGACCATTGCCATGTTTAGATAGCTCATGTTATGAGCTTCGTTTTGATATATAGTTCGTTTGATTCCGATGTACGGTTTAGGAGAAATGACCATTTTAAGTAACGGCGTTTCGCGAACGAAACTTTTCCCCTCGCCTTACTTTGAAACATAGGTTAAAGACCAAAAAGGGTTAATTAATGTATGAAACAATTATGGTAAGAGTGTTAGGCAGTTGGTAAGACACTCGCGAAGGAATCGCCTTAAAACTCGTAATGGTTAAATTATTAAAAATGGTGGAGCCGAGGGTACTCGAGTGACTTAAGAGAATCAGTAAGCGCAAAATGAGCGTCAGAGTCTAAGTTGGTTAGAGTATAGATTTACAAGTGACTTTGGTTTAATACCAACTTACTTGTTGTTTATAGGTTACCAGACTCGTCCCGAGCCATTCGTAACCCCCAGTCGCTCAGGCAAGTTTTCTACCCGTTATACTGTTGTTGTGATGTATATATGTATATGCATTATCTTGTGATAGATGCATGTTGGTTAATTTGCAAATGTTGCGATATATTGGAGCATGCTGATATGGTATATATATGCATGCCTGTTTCGTATTCTTGCCATATATACCTGTTGGTTCAGTTGATAATACCTATGCTAGAGAATAGCAGTAATTCGCATATACCCTTAGTATAGGGACCCAAAGGTGAAAACATTTTCTAAAACCGGGAGTCGAGGATCCCGAGTAGATTATATATATATATATTTATATATATATGGTTATAGTTTTCCAAACTATTAATCGAATAAGGTTTATTCGATAACTTTATTTTATTATTGAATATTATTTCGAATATTCATCCGAGGACTTATGACTCCTTTATTTTATTATTGAATATTATTTCGAATATTCATTTGAGAGCTTATGACTCAGTTTATATTATTTAATGATTGATGATTGGATAGTCATTTGAGGATGTATTGACTCCTTTATTTTATTTAATGAATATTATTTATAATATTCATTCGAGGTATTATGACTCCGCTTATTATTTAATAATATTATTTATTTTATTAAAGAATAATGTTTCGATAATCAAACTTATTTTCGATTATTCAAATAAAGATAGTACTTTCATACAAGTATATATTTGGTTATTTAATATCCATTTCAAGTATAAGTTTTAAAACTTCTACTTCAATTATTTTTATAAGATTATTCTCTATGGGAATATTATTTAAATAAAAATATTCAGATATTTTCTAAATATATTGGGACTGATTTACTTCATTAAATCAGCATTACTCCAAACACTCTTTAAAGTGTTTTCGAGTCTTCAAAATGATTTTTAAAAGTTAGAGCGGATCCCAAAACTCATTTTTATATTTAAGATCTTCCTTTCAAAGGGAATTTAAATACTCGCTCAAAACCTGGGGGATCCAGCTCTGTGGTGTATTTTACATTCGCAACGTGGTTGCTGTTTTGAGAAAACAATTTGATTACTTGCCCAACGTTCAGGAAGTAAGTCCATCTAATTGAGTCGGCATAAGCGACAGGCCGGAGTACGGTCTATCAAAGTGTAAGTGGCTGGGTGGCAGTCCATCAACGCGTAAGAGGCCGGGTGGTGGTCCAGCACAAGGTCCTTATGTGGCCAGGGTGATGACCGGTGGGGGATTCATCCATCTACTAGTAGAAAAGGTTACTTAATGGGTATCTTTGCCTGATCAGCAAGATATCAGGTTTATGCCAAAATTCTTTTCTTTCCAAATTCATTGGATATTGCAATTCTGTTCATACTTTACATAACAGAGGTTCCAGGAAATGTTTAAGAGATATATATGTGGATATATATCGGGACTAAATAAAGTATCTCGTAACTTTATTTCATTCAATAATATTTCAAAGATCGAATCTATTCAAGTCTTAACTTGTGGTCTCATCTATGGGATGATTTTTTTAAAACCTATAATACTTTGAACAGTGGTAGTTCAAGTAGCCTTATAAATGATATAAGTATAGTGAAGTATTTGGTAACTTCATCTTCCTTTAAGCTTATATCCAGTAAGTAATTATCTTACTTTTGATAAAGGTTTTCAGTAAGTTATCTATTAGATACTTGCACTATTGATTACACTATATATTATCTTGCGAGCTGTAAGGCTCACTCTTGCTTTATTTCTTCATCACACAACAACGGTTAGGAAGGATGGCCAGACTTCAGCAGACCCAGCGCAAGAGCGTGGGAAGCGCCCCGCGCCTTCCCGTTGAGATCATAGCTGCTATAGCTGTAGAGGTAGATCTATCTGTAGATCAGACCATCTACTTTTGAGAATCAATTATGTATAATTATAACTTGTGGCAGATAATGGCAATTAACTGTAAATTTATCAAGTAATCATTTTGGGTTGTAATAACTTTTAAATTGCGGATTCAAAGACTTGTACTTATTTCAATTTCATCTCTGAGACTATAACGGGTTGTGGTGTGTGTTAGTGTGGGGTCACAGCATGAGGTTAATTATTATTAATTAAGTGAAGTGATATTGTGGAGAGAAAGATCGTGACGACCCGGATCCCCGACCCCGGATCTAGGGTGTTATAGAAATGGTATCAGAGCTAAGCGTTATAAACCTCAGAGATGATGTGACGTTAAGATAATAAGTTCACTAAGATAATAAGAACTCTTGCCAAGTTCATAGTCGGACTACCTAACGTAGTACTGACAGTTAAAACCCTTATGGGAACCCTTATAAATGTAGCGATAGAAGCGTAGTTCGTTATCATATATGGTAGCGGGACTCCGAACCCTGAGGTTGAGGAGCAACAACGCGATGATATTTTATTAGTTATTGGAGATCGGATTGTGGATCCGATAGAGCGTCCTAACGCAGGACCGGATGATGTTCATATTGAGGATGTAGTGGTTGAGGATGTTGTCCTAGATGGGATTGTTGCTGAGGAGGATCTCGTGGAGGATCCTAACAAGAATGAATAAAGGACCATTGAGGAATTGATGACCATGGTTAGGTCGCCTACTAGAAGTAGGATTGGTCGATCACTACCGGAGGTTCGTTCAAGTTTGTAAAGATAGTAGCCCCTTTAACGCGGCTTACTCGTAAGACTGAGAAGTTTGAATGGACAGAGAAATGCGAGAACAGCTTTCAAGAACTGAAGCAAAGATTGGTGATGGCCCCTATGTTGGTATTGTCGGATGGAAAAAGGAGATTTTGTGATTTGTATTGACGCTTCGCATAAGGAATTAGGGTGCTCTTATACAGCACAACAAGGTACTCTCATGTACGCATCAAGAAAATTAAGGGAATATAAAAATTGATATCCCCACCTATGAGCTTGGGCTCATGGCAATAGTTTTGCCCTAAAGACTGGAGGCACTACTTGTATGGAGAGAAGTGCGAGAATTACCTAAGCCATAAGTGCTCTAGTACATTTTCACGTAGAAAGAGCTCAACATACGCCAGAGGAGGCGGTTAGAGCTAATCAAGAATTATGATTGGGAGATTCTTTATCATTCGGGGAAAGCCAATATGGTGGCTGATGCCCTTAGTAAAAAGGAGGGACTCAAGATTATAATGTCTTTGGGAGAGTTTATAAGAGATTTTGAGAAAATGGAAATAGAAGTGAAGGTAACCGGAGCCGGTACCGAAAAGCTGTTTGAGATTGCAATACAGCTCGAATTATTGGAAAAGAACATATTGTGCCAGAAAAAGTGATGAATGAAGGCAGAAAGCCAACAAATAGATAAGAGATTAATATCGAGAAAGATGATAAGGGAATAATGAGGCATTCCTACAGAATTTGGGTTCCAAATGTTCAAGAACTTAAAGATGAGATCTTAGATGAAAGCTAGTTTGAGGAATAAGATTTAGAGCAAACCCTGAACGTGATAGTCAGGGAGGTCGACATCAAGATAGAAGGAACCCATAACATAATGAAGTGGAAAACAAGGATTTTTAACGTATAAGATAACCCCGATTATGGGAGAAGGTTGAAACATTTCATACTAAGGAAACAGAAAGTCGAGTAAGGAAAGGAGACCCGAGACGGTACTCCTATACGGAAATTCATGGACCTGTCTAAAAAGGACTTAGACTATTATCCCCAACCACCACCCTGAGGAAACAATGCGGTGAGAAATTCTTTCAGGACCTTTAAGTCTCTAAGCTCTCAGAGTTCCAAGGAACAGGTTGACCTAGTCGAGGCAAGAGCCTGGCTAAAGGAAATATAGGAATCATTTGAGATTCTAAATGATGGACGAATCACAAAAGATTGTTTTTGTCACTTACCCTTCTAAGAGAGAGGCCACCCACTGGTGAAAGACCAAGAAAGGCATGGAGCCAGAGATTATAATAAACTGATTAAAGTTCAGTCAATTATTTTCGGGAAAGTAATTCCCAAGGTTATGGAGATAGTGTAAAAGCTTTAGAGCTAGAACAAAGGCAGAAGAGTATGATGAATTATTAATCTAAGTTGTAAAAGTTGTCAAGATTCGTTCTGAGGACACGAATCCAAAATGACGGGAATCAATGCTTATGTTGTGTTGGTTCATGAAATAATGATAAGAGAAAGGAAAATAAAAAGAAATTGAAGTGGAAAGGAATATAACGGCAATAGAGTTTGAGGAATGATAAGAGAGTTGGGTATGAGGAAACCCTAAAGACTCGTAGAAATAGAAATAGAAAAGTATGTAATCGTCAGGATGAGGGTGATTCACCATGAGTTAAAATTGATGGTTGAGGGCATAAGAGATACATATATTTTATCCCCTGTAAGTTGGGAGGATTCGAGGAAACCTTGAGATAGTCTGAAGGATAAATATTGAGACGCGGATAGACTAAGGAGACAAGAAAATAAGAAATTAGGAAAAAATTGGATGAAGGAAGTGACCTTCAAGAATGTGAAGTGTAAGACCGGTGGCTTGATACCCAGAAAGGGAGACGCCATGTATGAAAGATATCCCAACATTGAGGTGACTGTTGAGATAAACAACAAAAGTAAAGAAGGAATTATTAAGAAGGAGTTCACGTTGAACACGACCAATATCTTCCAGAACATCCTTGTTATTGTTACCAAATTAGGCAAGAAAAGCGGATGACCATTGTTATCTTTTGAAGGCCATGTGCATTGACCTCAATTTGAATAAGAATGCTATTATGAAATTAGGTATAGACTATCGAGGTGGGAATGATGAATAAGATAATCTATCAAGGATATATGACTTGATCTATCCATGGAAGGATGCATGTACCTTTTTAAAGGTAGGAATTAAGGATAGAACATGGGTAACTTAAAATGAATCCTAGGGGAATGCATAAAGGTTGGCATTTCACCCTTAATAGGGATAGTATGAGTTTTGACAGTATGAATTGGAAAGGATTAAGGTAATAACAACCTTTAAGAATCAGTGGAGAAATTTTCAGAAGTATATAGACAATGATTCTGGTATTAATAAATGGTATCTTGATATGCCCTGTATCTAGGGAATACAGGAGGGACGATTCAAGGATAACCTTAGAGGTTTTACAAGGAGAAAGGTAAAATTCAAAATGCTCAAGAATAAAAATGTTGATAAAGGAAATATGACGTAAGTATAAGGATGCCAAGTGGGGCACGTGTTAAACCACAAGAAAGTATGGATCGAACAAGTAAAGGTCGAAATTGTTCAGGGCAATTAGGACCTAAGATAAAAGATGTTCTAAGTATGATTGAGAGTCAGTCGTGACAGTGATTAAACCTCTAAAGACTGAGGCAATAATTTATGGAAAATGGTGGTATTTTTTTTTACTCATCAGATTTTAAGGAAAACATCTTCACATAAGCAGTGATTGAAATGAGGTAGAAAATTTATTTGGAGGTGGTTAAAATGACATTGACTGTAAGGAAATTTTACTATCAGGAAAGGCCAAAGAGGTGGCCGACACTTTAAAGGTAAAAGGATAATTATACGCGCTTGTGCCAAAGGAATACAGTGATGATGGTTAAAGCTATGAAGGTTGTATTATGGTTTGGAAGATTGATATTCCTTTTGATGACTGTGCAATACCCAACCATAATAGTAGTTTGGTAAAGGTTTAATTCGTATAATCGCCATGAGCGAGCTATCTATCTCAGAAGGTACTATCTTGAGATAAGCCGGGACCATGTTTCAAAAAAAAAAAGGACCAAACGAATCTTGAGTTAAGTCTTCTATTTAAGGCATACGATTAAGAATGGTATTCACCTGCTATCATTGCTTTGACTGAAACTCTTCTGCAATTTTATCCACTTCATGTCATGTATGTATGTCAGGATCAGGAGTGTTCTTCATGAATCATGAATGGTGATTAGGTTACCTCCTTAGAAGAATTTTATACGACATATATGGACTCCGTATGGTTAGATATTAAGATTTCATGGAAAATGAATGACGACAGTAAGTCAGTGGTGGACCATAGTAGTGCATGAATGATTCTGCGAGTAATGAGCCGATTACTTACAACTGTGAGAGTTGTATTGGAATGGATATTGAGAGTGAGTACCACTAATCGGGTCATGGTGGTGTATAAGTTATCATTGATAGCCTAATTAAGTAGATTATCTACCTATTGAATATTTATTCCTTCTTATCAATAGAGAGTCGTAGTACTATACGAGGAAGGTTGCGGTGCAAGCATAGAATTCTAGTAACGATGATGTCTAGAATGAGATCCCAGATTCGATTTTCAATGTCGAGGGAGTTTCAAAGGTGATTGTGTATAAGCTCGAGGAAGAGCATGGGTCCATAGAATGATTGTGTATAAGCTCGAGGAAGAGCATGTATAAGCTCGTCCTGAGCCATTCGTAACCCCCAGTCGCTCAGGCAAGTTTTTTACCCGTTATACTGTTGTTGTGATGTATATATGTATATGCATTATCTTGTGATAGATGCATGTTGGTTAATTAGCAAATGTTGATATATTGGAGCATGCTGATATGGTATATATATGCATGCCTGTTTCGTATTCTTGCCATATATACCTGTTGGTTCAGTTGATAATACCTATGCTAGAGAATAACAGTAATTCGCATATACCCTTAGTATAGGGACCCAAAGGTGAAAACATTTTCTAAAACCGGGAGTCGAGGATCCCGAGTAGATTTTATATATATATATATATATATATATATGGTTATAGTTTTCCAAACTATTAATCGAATAAGGTTTATTCGATAACTTTATTTTATTATTGAATATTATTTCGAATATTCATCCGAGGACTTATGACTCCTTTATTTTATTATTGAATATTATTTCGAATATTCATTCGAGGGCTTATGACTCAGTTTATATTATTTAATGATTGATGATTGGATAGTCATTTGAGGATGTATTGACTCCTTTATTTTATTTAATGAATATTATTTATAATATTCATTCGAGGTATTATGACTCCGCTTATTATTTAATAATATTCTTTATTTTATTAAAGAATAATGTTTCGATAATCAAACTTATTTTCGATTATTCAAATAAAGATAGTACTTTCATACAAGTATATCTTTGGTTATTTAATATCCATTTCAAGTATAAGTTTTAAAACTTCTACTTCGATTATTTTTATAAGATTATTCTCTATGGGAATATTATTTAAATAATAATATTCAGATATTTTCTAAATATATTGGGACTGATTTACTTCATTAAATCAGCATTACTCCAAACACTCTTTAAAGTTTTTCCGAGTCTTCAAAATGATTTTTAAAAGTTAGAGTGGATCCCAAAACTCATTTTTATATTTAAGATCTTCCTTTCAAAGGGGATTTAAATACTCGCTCAAAACCTGGGGGATCCAGCTCTGTGGTGTATTTTATATTCGCAACGTGGTTGCAGTTTTGAGAAAACAATTTGATTACTTGCCCAACGTTCGGGAAGTAAGTCCATCTAATTGAGTCGGCATAAGCGACAGGCCGGGGTACGGTCTATCAAAGTGTAAGTGGCTGGGTGGCAGTCCATCAACGCGTAAGAGGCCGGGTGGCGGTCCAGCACAAGGTCCTTATGTGGCCAGGGTGATGACCGGTGGGGGATTCATCCATCTACTAGTAGAAAATGTTACTTAATGGGTATCTTTGCCTGATCAGCAAGATATCAGGTTTATGCCAAAATTCTTTTCTTTCCAAATTCATTGGATATTGCAATTCTGTTCATACTTTACATAACAGAGGTTCCAGGAAATGTTTAAGAGATATATATGTGGATATATATCGGGACTAAATAAAGTATCTCGTAACTTTATTTCATTCAATAATATTTCAAAGATCGAATCTATTCAAGTCTTAACTTGTGGTCTCATCTATGGGATGATTTTTTTTAAAACCTATAATACTTTGAACAGTGGTAGTTCAAGTAGCCTTATAAATGATATAAGTATAGTGAAGTATTTGGTAACTTCATCTTCCTTTAAGCTTATATCCAGTAAGTAATTATCTTACTTTTGATAAAGGTTTTCAGTAAGTTATCTATTAGATACTTGCACTATTGATTACACTATATATTATCTTGCGAGCTGTAAGGCTCACTCTTGCTTTATTTCTTCATCACACAACAACGGTTAGGAAGGATGGCCAGACTCCAGCAGACCCAGCGCAAGAGCGTGGGAAGCGCCCCGCGCCTTCCCGTTGAGATCATAGCTGCTATAGCTGTAGAGGTAGATCTATCTGTAGATCAGACCATCTACTTTTGAGAATCAATTATGTATAATTATAACTTGTGGCAGATAATGGCAATTAACTGTAAATTTATCAAGTAATCATTTTGGGTTGTAATAACTTTTAAATTGCGGATTCAAAGACTTGTACTTATTTCAATTTCATCTCTGAGACTATAACGGGTTGTGGTGTGTGTTAGTGTGGGGTCACAACATGAGGTTAATTATTATTAATTAACTGAAGTGATATTATGGAGAGAAAGATCGTGACGACCCGGATCCCCCACCCCGGATCTGGGGGTGTTACATAATCTCTTCTCCACTTCAGTTTGCCACTAACTGCAGACAACTTCTCCAAGGAAGATTGGCCACCTCCATTTGGTTTGAAAAAGAATATATTAAAAACTCTAATTTAAAAGGTTGGACTAGGGATGGTTAGTAGGGTTCACTGTTAGTTTTTTGGCTGTTCTCTGGTAGGTGTTTGTTCAGGGGCTTGTCCCTGGACCTTCCCTTTGGATTCTATCCTCTTGTATATTTTTGTTTTTTAATGCACAAAAGTTTAACAAAAAAAAAAGTGACTTACATGGTTGATTAGAGCCAAAATGTGGTACAAAATTAACTTTTATGAAAGTGGCATTAATAGGTGGTAAAAGGATGTCAAATTGGATGTATATGATGTTAACATGTTAATTGTTGTATATATGGTGGAAAGTGACTCTTTTAGGGTGCAAAGTGACTCTAATATGGCGAAAAGTAACTTACATGATTGATTAGAACCAAAATGTGGAACAAAATTGACCTATATGAAAGTGGAACTAATAGATGGTAAAAGGATGTCAATATGGATGTATACGATGTTAACATGTTAATTGTACAAATATATGGTGGAAAGTGACTCATATAGGGTGCAAAATGACTCTAATATGGTGAAAAGTTACTTATATGGTTAATTAGAACCAAAATGTAGACCAAAATTGCCTTGTATGAATGTGTTACTAAGAGGTTGTAAAAGGATTTCTAATTGCATGTACATGATGTTAACATGTTAATTATACCAATATATGATGGCAAGTGACTCTTATAAAGTGCAAAGTGACTCTAATATGGTGAGAAGTCACCTATATGATTGATTAGTGCCAAAATGTGGCCCAAAATTGACTTGTAGGAAATGGGGTACCAAGAGGTGGTTAAAGGAAGTCTAATTACATGTACATGATGTTATAATGTTATTTGTATACATATATGGTGGAAAGTGACTCATATAGGGTGCAGAATGACTCTAATATGGTGAAAATTGACTTACATGGTTAATTAGAACCAAAATGTGGACCAAAATTGACTTGTATGAATGTGGCACTAAGAGGTGGTAAAAGGATTTCTAATTGGATGTATATGATGTTAACATGATAACTGTACCAATATATGATGGCAAGTGACTCTTATAAGGTGCAAAGTGACTAATATGGTGATAAGTCACATACATGATTGATTAGAGCCAAAATGTGGTCCAAAATTGAATTATAGGAAAGGGGTACCAAAAGGTGGTTAAAGGATGTTTAATTGCATGTATATGACGTTAACATGTTAATTGTATTAATATATACGGAAAGTGACTCTTATAGGGTGCAAAGTGACTCTAATATGGTGAAAAGTGACTTACATGGTTGATTAGAGCCAAAATGTGGAATAAAATTAACTGGTATGAAAGTGGCATTAATAGGTGGTAAAAGGAAGTCAAATTGGATGTATATGATGTTAACATGTTAATTGTTGTATATATGGTGGAAAGTGACTCTTATAAGGTGCAAAGTGACACTAATATGGTAAAAATTGACTTACATGGTTGATTATAACCAAAATGTGGACCAAAATTGACCTGTATGAAAGTGGAATTAAGTGGTGGTACGAGGATGTCAATTTAGATGTAGATGATGTTAACATGTTAATTGTATAAATATATGGTGGAAAGTGACTCATATAGGGTTCAAAATGACTCTAATATGGTGAAAAATGACTTACATGGTTAATTAGAACCAGAATGTGGACCAAAATTGACTTGTATGAATGTGGCACTAAGAGGTGGTAAAGCATTTCTAATTGGATGTATATGATGTTAACATGTTAATTGTGAAAATATATGATGGCAAGTGACTCTTATAGGGTGCAAAGTGACTCTAATATGGTGAAAAGTGACTTACATGGTTGATTAGAGCCAAAATGTGATACAAACTTAACTTGTATGAAAGTGGCATTAATAGGAGGTAAAAGGATGTCAAATTGGATGTATATGATATTAACATGTTAATTGTTGTATATATGGTGGAAAGTGACTCTTATAGGGGTGCAATGTGACTCTAATATGGTGAAAAGTGACTTACATGGTTGATTAGAACCAAAATGTGGAACAAAATTGACCTGTATGAAAGTGGAATTAAGAGGTGGTAAAAGGATGTCAAATCGGATGTATATGATGTTAACAGGTTAATTGTACAAATATATGATGGCAAGTGACTCTTATAAGGTGCAAAGTAACTCTAATATGGTGAGAAGTCACTTACATGATTGATTAGAGCCAAAATGTGGCCCAAAATTGACTTGTAGGAAATGGGGTACCAAGAGGTGGTTAAAGGATGTCTAATTGCATGTACATGATGTTAACATGTTAATTGTATCAATATATGGTGGCAAGTGACTCTTATAGGGTGCAAAGTGACTCTAATATGCTGAAAAATGACTTACATGATTGATTAGAGCCAAAATATAGTACAAAATTAACTTGTATGAAAGTGGCATTAATAGGCGGTAAAAGGATTTGAAATTGGATGTATATGATGTTAACATGTTAATTGTTGTATATATGGTGGAGAGTGAATCTTATAAGGTGCAAAGTGACTCTAATATGGTGAAAAGTGACTTACATGGTTGATTAGAACCAAAATGTGGAACAAAATTGACCTGTATGAAGGTGGAATTAAGATGTGGTAAAAGGATGTCAATTTAGATGTATATGATGTTAACATGTTAATTGTATAAATATATGGTGGAAAGTGACTCATATAGGGTTCAAAATGACTCTTATATGGTGAAAAATGACTTACATGGTTAATTAGAACCAAAATGTGGACCAAAATTGACTTGTATGAATTTGGCACTAAGAGGTGGTAAAAGGATTTCTAATTGGATGTATATGATGTTAACATGTTAATTGTACCAATATATGATGGCAAGTGACTCTTATAAGGTGCAAAGTGACTCTGATATGGTGAGAAGTCACTTACATGATTGATTAGAGCCAAAATGTGGCCCAAAATTGACTTGTAGAAAAGGGGTACCAAAAGGTGGTTAAAGGATGTCTAATTGCATGTACATGATATTACCATGTTAATTGTATCAATATATGGTGGCAAGTGACTCTTATAGGGTGCAAAGTGACTCTAATATGGTGAAAAGTGACTTACATGGTTGATTAGAGCTAAAATGTGGTACAAAATTAACTTGTATAAAAGTGGCATTAATAGGTGGTAAAAGGATGTGAAGTTGGATGTATATGATGTTAACATGTTAATTATTGTATATATGGTGGAAAGTGACTCTTATAAGGTGCAAAGTGACTCTAATATGGTGCAAAGTGACTTACATGGTTGATTAGAACCAAAATGTGGAATAAAATTGACCTGAATGAAAGTGGAATTAAGAGGTTGTAAACAGATGTCAATTCGGATGTATATGATGTTAACATGTTAATTGTATACATATATGGTGGAAAGTGACTCATATAGGGTGCAGAATGACTCTAATATGGTGAAAATTGACTTACATGGTTAATTAGAACCAAAATCTAGACCAAAATTGAATTGTATGAATGTGGCACTAAGAGGTGGTAAAAGGATTTCTAATTGGATGTATATAATGTTAACATGATAACTGTACCAATATATGATGGCAAGTGACTCTTATAAGGTGCAAAGTGACTAATATGGTGATAAGTCACATACATGATTGATTAGAGCCAAAATGTGGCCCAAAATTGACTTGTAGGAAAGGGGTACCAAGAGGTGGTTAAAGATGTCTAATTGGATGTACATGATGTTAACATGTTAATTGTATCAATATACGGGGCAAGTGACTCTTATAGGGTACAAAATGACTGTAATATGGTGAAAAGTGACTTACATGGTTGATTAGAGCCAAAATGTGGTACAAAATTAACTTGTATGAAAGTGGCATTAATAGGGGGTAAAAGGATGTCAAATTGGATGTATATGATGTTAACATGTTAATTGTTGTATATATGGTGGAAAGTGACTTTTATAGGGATGTAAAGTGACTCTAATATGGTGAAAAATGACTTACATGGTTGATTCGAACCAAAATGTGGAACAAAATTGACCTTTTTGAAAGTGGAATTAAGAGGAGGTAAAAGGATGTCAAATCGGATGTATATGATGTTAACATGTTAATTGTACAAATATATGGTGGAAAGTGACTCATATAGGGCGAAAAATGACTCTAATAGGTGAAAAGTGACTTACATGGTTAATTTGAACCAAAATGTGGATCAAAATTGACTTATATGAATGGGGCACTAAGAGGTTGTAAAAGGATTTCTAATTGCATGTACATGATGTTAACATGTTAATTATACCAATATATGATGGCAAGTGACTCTTATAAGGTGCAAAGTGACTCTAATATGGTGAGAAGTCACTTATATGATTGATTAGTGGAAAAATGTGGCCCAAAATTGACTTGTAGGAAATGGGGTACCAAGAGGTGGTTAAAGGATGTTTAATTGCATGTACATGATGTTAAAATGTTAATTGTATCAGTATATGGTGGCAAGTGACTCTTATAGGGATGCAAAGTGACTCTAATATGGTGAAAAATGACTTACATGGTTGATTCGAACCAAAATATGGAACAAAATTGACCTGTATGAAGGTGGAATTAAGAGGTAGTAAAAGGATGTCAATTTAGATGTATATGATGTTAACATGTTAATTGTATAAATATATGGTGGAAAGTGACTCATATAGGGTACAAATTGACTCTAATATGGTGAAAAATGACTTACATAGTTAATTAGAACCAGAATGTGGACCAAAATTGACTTGTATGAATGTGGCACTAAGAGGTGGTAAAGCATTTCTAATTGGATGTATATGATCTTAACATGTTAATTGTGCCAATATATGATGGCGAGTGACTCTTATAAGGTGCAAAGTGACTCTGATATGGTGAGAAGTCACTTACATGATTGATTAGAGCCAAAATGTGGCCCAAAATTGACTTGTAGGAAAGGGGTATCAAGAGGTGTTTAAAGGATGTCTAATTGCATGTACGATGTTAACATGTTAATTGTATGAATATATGATGGCAAGTGACTCTTATAGGGTGCAAAGTGACTCTAATATGGTGAAAAGTGACTTACATGGTTGATTAGAGCCAAAATATGGTACAAACTTAACTTGTATGAAAATGGAATTAATAGGTGGTAAAAGGATGTCAATTTGGATGTATATGATATTAGCATGTTAATTATTGTATATATGGTGGAAAGTGACTCTTATAGGGGTGCAAAGTGACTCTAATATGGTGAAATGTGACTTACATGGTTGATTAGAACCAAAATGTGGAACAAAATAGACCTGTATGAAAGTGGAATTAAGAGGTGGTAAAAGGATGTCAAATCGGATGTATATGATGTTAACATGTTAATTGTACAAATATATGATGGAAAGTGACTCATATATGGTGCAAAATGACTCTAATATGGTGAAAAGTGACTTACATTGTTAATTAGAACCAAAATATGGACCAAAATTGACTTGTATGAATGTGGCACTAAGAGGTGGTAAAAGGATTTCTAATTGCATCATGTTAACATAGGAATTGTACCAATATATGATGGCAAGTGACTCTTATAATGTGCAAAGTAACTCTAATATGGTGAGAAGTCACTTACATGATTGATTAGAGCCAAAATGTGGCCCAAAATTGACTTGTAGGAAATGGGGTACCAAGAGGTGGTTAAAGGATGTCTAATTGCATGTACATGATGTTAACATGTTAATTGTATCAATATATGGTGGCAAGAGACTCTTATAGGGTGCATAGTGACTCTAATATGGTGAAAAGTGACTTACATGGTTGATTAGAGCCAAAATGTGGTACAAAATTAACTTGTATGAAAGTGGCATTAATAGGCGATAAAAGGATTTGAAATTGGATGTATATGATGTTAACATGTTAATTGTTGTATATATGGTGTAAAGTGAATCTTACAAGGTGCAAAGAGACTCTAATATGGTGAAAATTGACTTAATGGTTGATTAGAACCAAAATGTGGAACAAAATTGACCTGTATGAAGGTGGAATTAAGAGATGGTAAAAGGATGTCAATTTAGATGTATATGATGTTAACATGTTAATTGTATAAATATATGGTGGAAAGTGATTCATATAGGGTTCAAAATGACTCTTATATGGTGAAAAATAACTTACATGGTTAATTAGAACCAGAATGTGGACCAAAATTGACTTGTATGAATTTGGCACTAAGAGGTGGTAAAAGAATTTCTAATTGGATGTATATGATGTTAACATGTTAATTGTACCAATATATGATGGCAATTGACTCTTATAAGGTGCAAAGTGACTCTAATATGGTGAGAAGTCACTTACATGATTGATTAAAGCCAAAATGTGGCCCAAAATTGACTTGTAGGAAATGGGTACCAAAAGGTGGTTAAAGGATGTCTAATTGCATGTACATGATATTAACATGTTAATTGTATCAATATATGGTGGCAAGTGACTCTTATAGGGTGCAAAGTGACTCTAATATGGTGAAAAGTGACTTACATGGTTGATTATAGCCAAAATGGGGTAAAAAATCAACTTGTATAAAAGTGGCATTAATAGGTGGTAAAAGGATGTGAAATTGTATGTATATGATGTTAACATGTTAATTATTGTATATATGGTGGAAAGTGACTCTTATAAGGTGCAAAGTGACTCTAATATGGTGAAAAGTGACTTACATGGTTGATTAGAACCAAAATATGGAACAGAATTGACCTGAATGAAAGTGGAATTAAGAGGTTGTAAACGGATGTCAATTCGGATGTATATGATGTTAACATATTAATTGTATACATATATGGTGGAAAGTGACTCATATAGGGTGCAGAATTGTGATATCCCGTATTTTCAGAATTATTATTATTAATATTTGAATATGTTTATGTGATTTTCTGATTTAGAAGGAATAAAATGGTGGATATTTTATTCCTATTTGACGAGTTTGTGTTATTAATTGGTAATGTGCTAATTGTTGAGTGTTATATCGGTCCTTGTTAATATCTGAAAATATTTCCTTAAATGTATTAATTTCAAAAGTTTATTTGAAACCCGATCATTTATTGATATCGGTAAATTGAGTTCGTTTAGTAATATTAGGGATTGAATGGATATTATGTCTGCTATGTGTTGTATGTAATATTAATTGTGTGTGACTTAGTTGTGATTGAGGATTATTTGTATTATTAATTACTGAGTCGTATCGTTTTGTTTTTGTCTTTAAAAGTGATTTTATTGAAAATCTAATTTCATAAATATTTAAATTATCTTTCAAAAATATTTTTATGACTTTATAATTACAATAATTATTTTTGGGATTTTATAAAATATAGAAATCATTATTTCATCAATTATTTAGCCCTGTATGATTTTCTGATTTCATTTATTTATAAAATCTGTATTTAATTCTAGAATCCTTCAAAAATTATGAAACTCATATTTATTTAAGTTTGGAATATTCTAAGAATTTTAAAATTATTTTGGAAATTTTTGGGATTAATTTCACCGGCGCATTGATTCGTTTAATTGCTAAAAGCGGGTATAAATTGCATTTCAAAAATTATTTTAAAATTTCGAAATTTATGTTTTTATAAACTTCGGGATATTTATAACATTTTAAGACTATTTTCGTGATTTTCTGAATTTGTTTCAAGTGCAGCTCGGTTCGTTAAATCGTATAGTGCGGGTATAGTGCGCAAGTCAAAAATGCTTTAAAAATTATACAAATTTTATTTTATTAGTTTTTAATTATTCTGAGAATTTTAGAATTTGTTTGGTAATTTTCTGATTTTATTTACCTGCGCGTTTATTCGATAAGTTGAGAAATGCGGGGCAAAATAAAATTTTCAGATATAAATAAGGATATGTTGCTGTCATCTGTTGAAAAAAAAAAAAAAAACAAAAGAGAAAACGTGGCAGGAGGCCACCACCCCACCTGCCACCCGTGAACAAAACAACCCCCCCCAATTTCCTTTTTACCACAACAGCTTCTCCTCCCTTCTGTCTCTCTGTCTCTCTCCTGTTTATATACTTTTAATTTTCAAAAATTCATATCTTCTCAACCGTATATCCAAATTTCAATTGGTATATATATAAACGATCAGCGCTTCGATACCTACGCATAGGTATATATATTGCAAGGTTTTGAGAAGAAAAATTGCGGGGCATATTTCCGTTATATTTCCGTTTTAATTTATTTTCGGGGCGTAGAAAAAGAGTTTGGAGGTGGTGATTACTCCACATGGCATCTCAACGTGTATATATCTATCGCTATTAATTTCGGATTTTTCTGGAGATATTTTCCGGACATCAGATTTTCTCTTCGGGTTGATCAGAATTTATTTTGGCTAACGATTCCGAAATTCTGCCTTCGTACTTGTGTATATTATAGCATGTTAGTATTTATATATTTATTTCATAATTTTTAGAAATTGTTGGTGAAGTCACTTTTGGTCCGAGTTTTGGTTTAGGTGGCCGTGTTATTCATTTCTGGAGTGTTTATATGCGTAAATATATATTATTGTGTTGATTGTTGTTGGTTGTGTCGATATGATATCGACTGGCAGTCCGAGAAATAGAGGAGGTGCTGTCCGATTTCCAAGAGAATATTATTTTAAATTATTTTCCAAGCTCAATAATTCTTATAAAATTATTTCGAGTGTTCGAGCACTATTTTTTAGTTATAAATGATTCGGAGACCCGTTTTAATTCCGAAAAATGTTCAAAAATTCATAATAAATAAACCGTTCGTCCGTTTAATACGAAACGAACGCGTACAGACTCAGAAAAATATTCCGCTTTCATTAAAAATACTTTCGAGACCCAAATCCTTTTTGTTTCGAAAGGTCGTTTGTTTTACAAGTTATTCTGAGTCGATTATTGATCGAAAAATCATATTTTTGACCTGATTTCAGTTTTAAACGAACAGAGTCGACCCTTCTGATGAACCGAGTCATATGTGATATGAATTATGTGATACGTGAGTTATGTATTTACATGCTATGTGAATTACGTGTATATGTGGGTCATAAGTCTTGTGTTTGACTGTTTTCCTTGTGTGTGGGTTATCGTATGGGTAGACGATAGGCTTTTGACGCGTAATTCGTCGAGTGGTTATCGTTTAGTCGATTAAAGTTCTATATTTTAATTATAGATGCGGATCATTCGAGTTGATCAGGACAAGACGTTGGATAAAGAGTGAAATGGAGTGGTATTGGGCATCTGGCTTCTAGCAATCGCAGGAGCAGCATATCAGTCAAGTGTTGAAAAGAAGGACAGTGATGTTTTAAGACAGAATGTCCGAATAGATGCGTCTTTGCGAGTGTGACTAACTGCTAAAAACCCAAAGGCAAGTACCCTAACCTCACTTATCATTCAAGTGACGTTTAATTTGATTCATATTATGCAAGTATCCCTATCATCACTTATTGTTCAAGTGATATCTATTTTAAATCTTATCATGCAAGTATTGCTTTCCCTATTCTCAGTTCAAGATAGATAGATGTTTTACATATTGCTGGATTAAATAATTATGTTTATGCAAATACTCATCTGTTATTCTATGTTCAGAATAGTCAAGTGATTTTACTTATCCAATTATCGGATTTATAAATGCTTTGGATTTTGAGAAAAGTGATTTGGTTGCGAATATTCCTACCCAAGAATTGGGGGAAATAAAATTATTTCGGGTGTCGAGTATCATGACCCCATTTCAATAAAAGGTTTTAAGATTGGATCATAATTGCGTAAGTGACCGGGACGGACGGTCCAGCGGAGGGCTATTTCTAAGTGCCATATGAATATTATGACACCATTTTGCCACAGGCTAGTTATGCCTTTTTGTTTGAGTACTCGTGTTTTTGGGGTCACGTTTCTACGAATCATGACCTTGTGCTATCACACGGGCTGATCAGCATGTGATAGTACGTCCGTCGGAGGATGATCTTAATCTAAATTATCATATCATTTTTGATATTCATAGAATAAATAATTTCTCAACCGTTTCTGTTTTGGAATAATGGTAAAATGCAGTTTTGATTCAGATTCTGATTTATGCTTATACTTACGTTGTTGTTAAATATCAAAGGTGGTATTAGTACAGATGATTGGTGTTGACTTCAGTATGGGATGTTGTGAGCATCAAAGTTCGTAGTGATATCTAATTTGATATGATAACAAAATAAGTATTAATTTCAAGAGTTCGGTTTTGAGTAAAGTTTATGATTCAATCCATAATCATTGTTTCATGTTATCGTGATTACGATATTTCCGTAAACACTGTTTTTACGAGTTTTATTCTCGTCAAGATTCAAAGTATTGCTGAAGCATGTCGCTCAAGAATATCAAAATGGTATTGAATACAATTAAGGAATCAATTCCGGGGTTCCTCAACTAAAATTTTATGATTCAGCAACTATGATTTTTAAAAATGTTCTGCTCTAATGCAGATGTCGGTTTTATATCAAACGACCCTATATTTACTATAATGATCTTGCTGAGCATTTCTTCCGCTCATACTTGCCTGTTTTTAAATTTAACCTCCAGTGAGGATTAGCTTGCGCTGTTTAGCTGCGTAATTCGAGGAAGCAAAGAAGAAGCTTTTGGAAGGTGGTTGATCCAGGGTTTGCGGGCTAGTGTAAGTTTTATTGTATAAAGTTGTTTATATTATATTATATTATAGTTGTGTATTTTATTTGGGCCTATTATACTTCATTTCGAAGTTATACTAGTGGGTTTAGTTTTGAGATTGAGAATTGTTGTAAAGAAATGTAAAAGAAAGTGAAAAATTTATTGTGGAATTTGGATATCTTGTTTCTAGAACTGTAACCTTAAAAGATCTTGGATTAGTTGGGGTCATAAATGATAAATATCTTCCGCTGGCATTTATTATTTGATTTAACAGGTTATTT
Source organism: Apium graveolens (assembly GCF_009905375.1). NCBI lineage: Eukaryota > Viridiplantae > Streptophyta > Magnoliopsida > Apiales > Apiaceae > Apium > Apium graveolens. The sequence continues at coordinate 261,892,401 of NC_133652.1, read as the reverse complement.
TGGATTGAGGTTTCATCGTGACGACCAAATCCCCTGACCCCGGATTTGGGGGCGTTACAGGTTGGTATCAGAGCTGAGGTTATAGTAAACTAGAACGAGAGTGTGTAGGAGTGTGTATAGCTATGTGAGGACGTTTGAGCTCATATCGAGTTCCTGTTGGACTATTGGATATAGTACCAACGAATAAGTTAAGATAGGCGCATTCGTTTGAGATGATTGTGCTGAACTGGATGGAACTCCGGGAAGCTGCAAATTTCTATTGTGGAATCTTCCGAGACTACGATTCGACGACGATGGATATTATCGATATCCTTAGAATATGAAGAAGTATCTAGAATCGGATGACGAGTCAACAGAAGAGTTCAAATTCAAGATAAATATTAAGACTTTGGCAATACCTTCTCTTTCTATAATTTCTTTTGGCTTCTCTCAAAAAGGGATATCTGTTAGAGGATATATTCCCTACCACTCATTTTCAATCATAACTATGTTTTAAATGTGCCAGAGGTTGTCATGAAGCCTATTTTTCAGGTTTTGATGGCTCTGCTAAGTTATGAATATTTAACTTCCACTTTTCTTATTTGGTGGATAGTTTCTTGGTGATGTGACACCACTTGCTCATTTTGGTGCCAGAATTTTGTTCTCTGAATTTCATTTCCTTCAGAAATATCAGTTTTGAAATCTTTTCAGTTTTATTCATTTGATTTTGAATTCTTTGATATTTTTATTCCGACTGAGATGAACAACCTTAATTATAGGGGAAACAAGGTATACCTGTCTGTGTGATAGGAGTTGGATGGGACGCCATCACTTGTGTGTATTGTGAATACATGAAGGTTAACAACCTTTAGTAGTGTCTTAATTTGGACACGCAATACCAAGTTCGTTTGATCATATTGATCTCTCAGTTATTCTTTTATTTCAACAATACTTTTTCTCAAATTCAGATTTTGGTTCCGTTATGGTATCAAATTCTTTTCTTTTTGAAATTCCATGATTTTGTCATCCCAAACATTCGAAGGTATGCCAATCAAGTTAAGCTGAGTTATCCTGGTCAAGTCAAAGCAGGGTTATGTGATGGGATTATCAAGAGCAACAGTGGATTGCAATGCGATTAAAATATCAGGGGTGTATAGCGAATTCATTCTGTTTCTTTATTTCTCTATCTTTCTCTTTCTTTTCTTCCCACTATCTTTCTCTCTATTCTTCTTTCTCGCAATCAGTAAAGCGATTCTATTGAGGAATTGGTCAAAGGATGTAGACGGAACAATGGTACACAGTGAAGCTCCTGTAAAAGTTTTATTATACCAGGAATACAATATTTGTTTAAGATTATGGAAAATTGAGGTTATTTAGAAATGGAAAGTTGGTTAGAAAACCCTAAGTGCTGTCTTCTGCTGATTCCGAGGACGGAATCCTTATAAGGAGGGTAGATTGTGATATCCCGTATTTTCAGAATTATTATTATTAATATTTGAATATGTTTATGTGATTTTCTGATTTAGAAGGAATAAAATGGTGGATATTTTATTCCTATTTGACGAGTTTGTGTTATTAATTGGTAATGTGCTAATTGTTGAGTGTTATATCGGTCCTTGTTAATATCTGAAAATATTTCCTTAAATGTATTAATTTCAAAAGTTTATTTGAAACCCGATCATTTATTGATATCGGTAAATTGAGTTCGTTTAGTAATATTAGGGATTGGATGGATATTATGTCTGCTATGTGTTGTATGTAATATTAATTGTATGTGACTTAGTTGTGATTGAGGATTATTTGTATTATTAATTACTGAGTCGTATCGTTTTGTTTTTGTCTTTAAAAGTGATTTTATTGAAAATCTAATTTCATAAATATTTAAATTATCTTTCAAAAATATTTTTATTACTTTATAATTACAATAATTATTTTTGGGATTTTATAAAATATAGAAATCATTATTTCATCAATTATTTAGCCCTGTATGATTTTCTGATTTCATTTATTTATAAAATCTGTATTTAATTCTAGATTCCTTCAAAAATTATGAAACTCATATTTATTTAAGTTTGGAATATTCTAAGAATTTTAAAATTATTTTGGAAATTTTTGGGATTAATTTCACCGGCGCATTGATTCGTTTAATTGCTAAAAGCGGGTATAAATTGCATTTCAAAAATTATTTTAAAATTTCGAAATTTATGTTTTTATAAATTTCGGGATATTTATAACATTTTAAGACTATTTTCGTGATTTTCTGAATTTGTTTCAAGTGCAGCTCGGTTCGTTAAATCGTATAGTGCGGGTATAGTGCGCAAGTCAAAAATGCTTTAAAAATTATACAAATTTTATTTTATTAGTTTTTAATTATTCTGAGAATTTTAGAATTTGTTTGGTAATTTTCTGATTTTATTTACCTGCGCGTTTATTCGATAAGTTGAGAAATGCGGGGCAAAATAAAATTTTCAGATATAAATAAGGATATGTTGCTGTCATCTGTTGAACAAAAAAAAAAAAAAAACAAAAGAGAAAACGTGGCAGGAGGCCACCACCCCACCTGCCACCCGTGAACAAAACAACCCCCCCAATTTCCTTTTTACCACAACAGCTTCTCCTCCCTTCTGTCTCTCTGTCTCTCTCCTGTTTATATACTTTTAATTTTCAAAAATTCATATCTTCTCAACCGTATATCCAAATTTCAATTGGTATATATATAAACGATCAGCGCTTCGATACCTACGCATAGGTATATATATTGCAAGGTTTTGAGAAGAAAAATTGCGGGGCATATTTCCGTTATATTTCCGTTTTAATTTATTTTCGGGGCGTAGAAAAAGAGTTTGGAGGTGGTGATTACTCCACATGGCATCTCAGCGTGTATATATCTATCGCTATTAATTTCGGATTTTTCTGGAGATATTTTCCGGACATCAGATTTTCTTTTCGGGTTGATCAGAATTTATTTTGGCTAACGATTCCGAAATTCTGCCTTCGTACTTGTGTATATTATAGCATGTTAGTGTTTATATATTTATTTCATAATTTTTAGAAATTGTTGGTGAAGTCACTTTTGGTCCGAGTTTTGGTTTAGGTGGCCGTGTTATTCATTTCTGGAGTGTTTATATGCGTAAATATATATTATTGTGTTGATTGTTGTTGGTTGTGTCGATATGATATCGACTGGCAGTCCGAGAAATAGAGGAGGTGCTGTCCGATTTCCAAGAGAATATTATTTTAAATTATTTTCCAAGCTCAATAATTCTTATAAAATTATTTCGAGTGTTCGAGCACTATTTTTTATTTATAAATGATTCGGAGACCCGTTTTAATTCCGAAAAATGTTCAAAAATTCATAATAAATAAACCGTTCGTCCGTTTAATACGAAACGAACGCGTACAGACTCAGAAAAATATTCCGCTTTCATTAAAAATACTTTCGAGACCCAAATCCTTTTTGTTTCGAAAGGTCGTTTGTTTTACAAGTTATTCTGAGTCGATTATTGATCGAAAAATCATATTTTTGACCTGATTTCAGTTTTAAACGAACAGAGTCGACCCTTCTGATGAACCGAGTCATATGTGATATGAATTATGTGATACGTGAGTTATGTATTTACATGCTATGTGAATTACGTGTATATGTGGGTCATAAGTCTTGTGTTTGACTGTTTTCCTTGTGTGTGGGTTATCGTATGGGTAGACGATAGGCTTTTGACGCGTAATTCGTCGAGTGGTTATCGTTTAGTCGATTAAAGTTCTATATTTTAATTATAGATGCGGATCATTCGAGTTGATCAGGACAAGACGTTGGATAAAGAGTGAAATGGAGTGGTATTGGGCATCTGGCTTCTAGCAATCGCAGGAGCAGCATATCAGTCAAGTGTTGAAAAGAAGGACGGTGATGTTTTAAGACAGAATGTCCGAATAGATGCGTCTTTGCGAGTGTGACTAACTGCTAAAAACCCAAAGGCAAGTACCCTAACCTCACTTATCATTCAAGTGACGTTTAATTTGATTCATATTATGCAAGTATCCCTATCATCACTTATTGTTCAAGTGATATCTATTTTAAATCTTATCATGCAAGTATTGCTTTCCCTATTCTCAGTTCAAGATAGATAGATGTTTTACATATTGCTGGATTAAATAATTATGTTTATGCAAATACTCATCTGTTATTCTATGTTCAGAATAGTCAAGTGATTTTACTTATCCAATTATCGGATTTATAAATGCTTTGGATTTTGAGAAAAGTGATTTGGTTGCGAATATTCCTACCCAAGAATTGGGGGAAATAAAATTATTTCGGGTGTCGAGTATCATGACCCCATTTCAATAAAAGGTTTTAAGATTGGATCATAATTGCGTAAGTGACCGGGACGGACGGTCCAGCGGAGGGCTATTTCTAAGTGCCATATGAATATTATGACACCATTTTGCCACAGGCTAGTTATGCCTTTTTGTTTGAGTACTCGTGTTTTTGGGGTCATGTTTCTACGAATCATGACCTTGTGCTATCACACGGGCTGATCAGCATGTGATAGTACGTCCGTCGGAGGATGATCTTAATCTAAATTATCATATCATTTTTGATATTCATAGAATAAATAATTTCTCAACCGTTTCTGTTTTGGAATAATGGTAAAATGCAGTTTTGATTCAGATTCTGATTTATGCTTATACTTACGTTGTTGTTAAATATCAAAGGTGGTATTAGTACAGATGATTGGTGTTGACTTCAGTATGGGATGTTGTGAGCATCAAAGTTCGTAGTGATATCTAATTTGATATGATAACAAAATAAGTATTAATTTCAAGAGTTCGGTTTTGAGTAAAGTTTATGATTCAATCCATAATCATTGTTTCATGTTATTGTGATTACGATATTTCCGTAAACACTGTTTTTACGAGTTTTATTCTCGTCAAGATTCAAAGTATTGCTGAAGCATGTCGCTCAAGAATATCAAAATGGTATTGAATACAATTAAGGAATCAATTCCGGGGTTCCTCAACTAAAATTTTATGATTCAGCAACTATGATTTTTAAAAATGTTCTGCTCTAATGCAGATGTCGGTTTTATATCAAACGACCCTATATTTACTATAATGATCTTGCTGAGCATTTCTTCCGCTCATACTTGCCTGTTTTTAAATTTAACCTCCAGTGAGGATTAGCTTGCACTGTTTAGCTGCGTAATTCGAGGAAGCAAAGAAGAAGCTTTTGGAAGGTGGTTGATCCAGGGTTTGCGGGCTAGTGTAAGTTTTATTGTATAAAGTTGTTTATATTATATTATATTATAGTTGTGTATTTTATTTGGGCCTATTATACTTCATTTCGAAGTTATACTAGTGGGTTTAGTTTTGAGATTGAGAATTGTTGTAAAGAAATGTAAAAGAAAGTGAAAAATTTATTGTGGAATTTGGATATCTTGTTTCTAGAACTGTAACCTTAAAAGATCTTGGATTAGTTGGGGTCATAAATGATAAATATCTTCCGCTGGCATTTATTATTTGATTTAACAGGTTATTTTGGATTGAGGTTTCATCGTGACGACCAAATCCCCTGACCCCGGATTTGGGGGCGTTACAGGTTGGTATCAGAGCTGAGGTTATAGTAAACTAGAACGAGAGTGTGTAGGAGTGTGTATAGCTATGTGAGGACGTTTGAGCTCATATCGAGTTCCTGTTGGACTATTGGATATAGTACCAACGAATAAGTTAAGATAGGCGCATTCGTTTGAGATGATTGTGCTGAACTGGATGGAACTCCGGGAAGCTGCAAATTTCTATTGTGGAATCTTCCGAGACTACGATTCGACGACGATGGATATTATCGATATCCTTAGAATATGAAGAAGTATCTAGAATCGGATGACGAGTCAACAGAAGAGTTCAAATTCAAGATAAATATTAAGACTTTGGCAATACCTTCTCTTTCTATAATTTCTTTTGGCTTCTCTCAAAAAGGGATATCTGTTAGAGGATATATTCCCTACCACTCATTTTCAATCATAACTATGTTTTAAATGTGCCAGAGGTTGTCATGAAGCCTATTTTTCAGGTTTTGATGGCTCTGCTAAGTTATGAATATTTAACTTCCACTTTTCTTATTTGGTGGATAGTTTCTTGGTGATGTGACACCACTTGCTCATTTTGGTGCCAGAATTTTGTTCGCTGAATTTCATTTCCTTCAGAAATATCAGTTTTGAAATCTTTTCAGTTTTATTCATTTGATTTTGAATTCTTTGATATTTTTATTCCGACTGAGATGAACAACCTTAATTATAGGGGAAACAAGGTATACCTGTCTGTGTGATAGGAGTTGGATGGGACGCCATCACTTGTGTGTATTGTGAATACATGAAGGTTAACAACCTTTAGTAGTGTCTTAATTTGGACACGCAATACCAAGTTCATTTGATCATATTGATCTCTCAGTTATTCTTTTATTTCAACAATACTTTTTCTCAAATTCAGATTTTGGTTCCGTTATGGTATCAAATTCTTTTCTTTTTGAAATTCAATGATTTTGTCATCCCAAACATTCGAAGGTATGCCAATCAAGTTAAGCTGAGTTATCCTGGTCAAGTCAAAGCAGGGTTATGTGATGGGATTATCAAGAGCAACAGTGGATTGCAATGCGATTAAAATATCAGGTGTGTATAGCGAATTCATTCTGTTTCTTTATTTCTCTATCTTTCTCTTTCTTTTCTTCCCACTATCTTTCTCTCTATTCTTCTTTCTCGCAATCAGTAAAGCGATTCTATTGAGGAATTGGTCAAAGGATGTAGACGGAACAATGGTACACAGTGAAGCTCCTGTAAAAGTTTTATTATACCAGGAATACAATATTTGTTTAAGATTATGGAAAATTGAGGTTATTTAGAAATGGAAAGTTGGTTAGAAAACCCTAAGTGCTGTCTTCTGCTGATTCCGAGGACGGAATCCTTATAAGGAGGGTAGATTGTGATATCCCGTATTTTCAGAATTATTATTATTAATATTTGAATATGTTTATGTGATTTTCTGATTTAGAAGGAATAAAATGGTGGATATTTTATTCCTATTTGACGAGTTTGTGTTATTAATTGGTAATGTGCTAATTGTTGAGTGTTATATCGGTCCTTGTTAATATCTGAAAATATTTCCTTAAATGTATTAATTTCAAAAGTTTATTTGAAACCCGATCATTTATTGATATCGGTAAATTGAGTTCGTTTAGTAATATTAGGGATTGGATGGATATTATGTCTGCTATGTGTTGTATGTAATATTAATTGTATGTGACTTAGTTGTGATTGAGGATTATTTGTATTATTAATTACTGAGTCGTATCGTTTTGTTTTTGTCTTTAAAAGTGATTTTATTGAAAATCTAATTTCATAAATATTTAAATTATCTTTCAAAAATATTTTTATGACTTTATAATTACAATAATTATTTTTGGGATTTTATAAAATATAGAAATCATTATTTCATCAATTATTTAGCCCTGTATGATTTTCTGATTTCATTTATTTATAAAATCTGTATTTAATTCTAGAATCCTTCAAAAATTATGAAACTCATATTTATTTAAGTTTGGAATATTCTAAGAATTTTAAAATTATTTTGGAAATTTTTGGGATTAATTTCACCGGCGCATTGATTCGTTTAATTGCTAAAAGCGGGTATAAATTGCATTTCAAAAATTATTTTAAAATTTCGAAATTTATGTTTTTATAAACTTCGGGATATTTATAACATTTTAAGACTATTTTCGTGATTTTCTGAATTTGTTTCAAGTGCAGCTCGGTTCGTTAAATCGTATAGTGCAGGTATAGTGCGCAAGTCAAAAATGCTTTAAAAATTATACAAATTTTATTTTATTAGTTTTTAATTATTCTGAGAATTTTAGAATTTGTTTGGTAATTTTCTGATTTTATTTACCTGCGCGTTTATTCGATAAGTTGAGAAATACGGGGCAAAATAAAATTTTCAGATATAAATAAGGATATGTTGCTGTCATCTGTTGAACAAAAAAAAAAAAAAAAAAAAACAAAAGAGAAAACGTGGCAGGAGGCCACCACCCCACCTGCCACCCGTGAACAAAACAACCCCCCCCCCCCAATTTCCTTTTTACCACAACAGCTTCTCCTCCCTTCTGTCTCTCTGTCTCTCTCCTGTTTATATACTTTTAATTTTCAAAAATTCATATCTTCTCAACCGTATATCCAAATTTCAATTGGTATATATATAAACGATCAGCGCTTCGATACCTACGCATAGGTATATATATTGCAAGGTTTTGAGAAGAAAAATTGCGGGGCATATTTCCGTTATATTTCCGTTTTAATTTATTTTCGGGGCGTAGAAAAAGAGTTTGGAGGTGGTGATTACTCCACATGGCATCTCAGCGTGTATATATCTATCGCTATTAATTTCGGATTTTTCTGGAGATATTTTCCGGACATCAGATTTTCTTTTCGGGTTGATCAGAATTTATTTTGGCTAACGATTCCGAAATTCTGCCTTCGTACTTGTGTATATTATAGCATGTTAGTGTTTATATATTTATTTCATAATTTTTAGAAATTGTTGGTGAAGTCACTTTTGGTCCGAGTTTTGGTTTAGGTGGCCGTGTTATTCATTTCTGGAGTGTTTATATGCGTAAATATATATTATTGTGTTGATTGTTGTTGGTTGTGTCGATATGATATCGACTGGCAGTCCGAGAAATAGAGGAGGTGCTGTCCGATTTCCAAGAGAATATTATTTTAAATTATTTTCCAAGCTCAATAATTCTTATAAAATTATTTCGAGTGTTCGAGCACTATTTTTTAGTTATAAATGATTCGGAGACCCGTTTTAATTCCGAAAAATGTTCAAAAATTCATAATAAATAAACCGTTCGTCCGTTTAATACGAAACGAACGCGTACAGACTCAGAAAAATATTCCGCTTTCATTAAAAATACTTTCGAGACCCAAATCCTTTTTGTTTCGAAAGGTCGTTTGTTTTACAAGTTATTCTAAGTCGATTATTGATCGAAAAATCATATTTTTGACCTGATTTCAGTTTTAAACGAACAGAGTCGACCCTTCTGATGAACCGAGTCATATGTGATATGAATTATGTGATACGTGAGTTATGTATTTACATGCTATGTGAATTACGTGTATATGTGGGTCATAAGTCTTGTGTTTGACTGTTTTCCTTGTGTGTGGGTTATCGTATGGGTAGACGATAGGCTTTTGACGCGTAATTCGTCGAGTGGTTATCGTTTAGTCGATTAAAGTTCTATATTTTAATTATAGATGCGGATCATTCGAGTTGATCAGGACAAGACGTTGGATAAAGAGTGAAATGGAGTGGTATTGGGCATCTGGCTTCTAGCAATCGCAGGAGCAGCATATCAGTCAAGTGTTGAAAAGAAGGACGGTGATGTTTTAAGACAGAATGTCCGAATAGATGCGTCTTTGCGAGTGTGACTAACTGCTAAAAACCCAAAGGCAAGTACCCTAACCTCACTTATCATTCAAGTGACGTTTAATTTGATTCATATTATGCAAGTATCCCTATCATCACTTATTGTTCAAGTGATATCTATTTTAAATCTTATCATGCAAGTATTGCTTTACCTATTCTCAGTTCAAGATAGATAGATGTTTTACATATTGCTGGATTAAATAATTATGTTTATGCAAATACTCATCTGTTATTCTATGTTCAGAATAGTCAAGTGATTTTACTTATCCAATTATCGGATTTATAAATGCTTTGGATTTTGAGAAAAGTGATTTGGTTGCAAATATTCCTACCCAAGAATTGGGGGAAATAAAATTATTTCGGGTGTCGAGTATCATGACCCTATTTCAATAAAAGGTTTTAAGATTGGATCATAATTGCGTAAGTGACCGGGACGGACGGTCCAGCGGAGGGCTATTTCTAAGTGCCATATGAATATTATGACACCATTTTGCCACAGGCTAGTTATGCCTTTTTGTTTGAGTACTCGTGTTTTTGGGGTCACGTTTCTACGAATCATGACCTTGTGCTATCACACGGGCTGATCAGCATGTGATAGTACGTCCGTCGGAGGATGATCTTAATCTAAATTATCATATCATTTTTGATATTCATAGAATAAATAATTTCTCAACCGTTTCTGTTTTGGAATAATGGTAAAATGCAGTTTTGATTCAGATTCTGATTTATGCTTATACTTACATTGTTGTTAAATATCAAAGGTGGTATTAGTACAGATGATTGGTGTTGACTTCAGTATGGGATGTTGTGAGCATCAAAGTTCGTAGTGATATCTAATTTGATATGATAACAAAATAAGTATTAATTTCAAGAGTTCGGTTTTGAGTAAAGTTTATGATTCAATCCATAATCATTGTTTCATGTTATTGTGATTACGATATTTCCGTAAACACTGTTTTTACGAGTTTTATTCTCGTCAAGATTCAAAGTATTGCTGAAGCATGTCGCTCAAGAATATCAAAATGGTATTGAATATAATTAAGGAATCAATTCCGGGGTTCCTCAACTAAAATTTTATGATTCAGCAACTATGATTTTTAAAAATGTTCTGCTCTAATGCAGATGTCGGTTTTATATCAAACGACCCTATATTTACTATAATGATCTTGCTGAGCATTTCTTCCGCTCATACTTGCCTGTTTTTAAATTTAACCTCCAGTGAGGATTAGCTTGCGCTGTTTAGCTGCGTAATTCGAGGAAGCAAAGAAGAAGCTTTTGGAAGGTGGTTGATCCAGGGTTTGCGGGCTAGTGTAAGTTTTATTGTATAAAGTTGTTTATATTATATTATATTATAGTTGTGTATTTTATTTGGGCCTATTATACTTCATTTCGAAGTTATACTAGTGGGTTTAGTTTTGAGATTGAGAATTGTTGTAAAGAAATGTAAAAGAAAGTGAAAAATTTATTGTGGAATTTGGATATCTTGTTTCTAGAACTGTAACCTTAAAAGATCTTGGATTAGTTGGGGTCATAAATGATAAATATCTTCCGCTGGCATTTATTATTTGATTTAACAGGTTATTTTGGATTGAGGTTTCATCGTGACGACCAAATCCCCTGACCCCGGATTTGGGGGCGTTACAAGAATGACTCTAATATGGTGAAAATTGACTTACATGGTTAATAAGAACCAAAATGTTGACCAAAATTGACTTGTATGAATGTGGCACTAAGAGGTGGTAAAAGAATTTCTAGTTGGAAGTATATGATGTTAACATGTTAATTGTACCAATATATGATGGCAATTGACTCTTATAAGGTGCAAAGTGACTCTGATATGGTGAGAAGTCACTTACATGATTGATTAAAGCCAAAATGTGGCCCAAAATTAACTTGTAGGAAATGGGTACCAAAAGGTGGTTAAAGGATGTCTAATTGCATGTACATGATATTAACATGTTAATTGTATCAATATATGGTGGCAAGTGACTCTTATAGGGTGCAAAGTGACTCTAATATGGTGAAAAGTGACTTACATGGTTGATTAAAGCCAAAATGTGATATAAAATTAACTTGTATAAAAGTGGCATTAATAGGTGGTAAAAGGATGTGAAATTGGATGTATATGATGTTAACATGTTAATTATTATATATATATGGTGGAAAGTGACTCTTATAAGGTGCAAAGTGACTCTAATATGGTGAAAAGTGACTTACATGGTTGATTAGAACCAAAATGTGGAACAAAATTGACCTGAATGAAAGTGGAATTAAGAGGTTGTAAACGGATGTCAATTCGGATGTATATGATGTTAACATGTTAATTGTATACATATATGGTGGAAAGTGACTCATATAGGGTGCAAAATGACTCTAATATGGTGAAAATTGACTTACATGGTTAATTAGAACCAAAATGTGGACCAAAATTGACTTGTATGAATGTGGCAGTAAGAGGTGGTAAAAGGATTTTTAATTGGATGTATATGATGTTAACATGATAACTGTACCAATATATGATGGCAAGTGACTCTTATAAGGTGCAAAGTGACTAATATGGTGATAAGTCACTTACATGATTGATTAGAGCCAAAATGTGGCCCAAAATTGACTTGTAGGAAAAGGGTACCAAATGGTGGTTAAAGGATGTTTAATTGCATGTATAAGATGTTAACATGTTAATTGTATCAATATATGCGGAAAGTGACTCTTATAGGGTGCAAAGTGACTCTAATATGGTGAAAAGTGACTTACATGGTTGATTAGAGCCAAAATGTGGAATAAAATTAACTTGTATGAAAGTGGCATTAATAGGTGGTAAAAGGAAGTCAAATTGGATGTATATGATGTTAACATGTTAATTGTTGTATATATGGTGGAAAGTGACTCTTATAAGGTGCAAAGTGACACTAATATGGTGAAAAGTGACTTACGTGGTTGATTATAACCAAAATGTTGGACCAAAATTGACCTGTATGAAAGTGGAATTAAGAGGTCTTAAGAGGATGTCAATTTAGATGTAGATGATGTTAACATGTTAATTGTATAAATATATGGTGTAAAGTGACTCATATAAGGTGCAAAATTACTCTAATATGGTGAAAAGTGACTTACATGGTTAATTAGAACCAGAATGTGGACCAAAATTGACTTGTATGAATGTGGCACTAAGAGGTGGTAAAAGGATTTCTAATTGGATGTATATGATGTTAACATGTTAATTGTACCAATATATGATGGCAAGTGACTCTTATAAGGTGCAACGTAACTCTAATATGGTGAGAAGTCACTTACATGATTGATTAGAGCCAAAATGTGGCCCAAAATTGACTTGTAGGAAAGGGGTACCAAGAGGTGGTTAAAGATATCTAATTGCATGTATATGATGTTAACATGTTAATTGTATCAATACATGGGGCAAGTGACTCTTATAGGGTGCAAAGTGACTGTAATATGGTGAAAAGTGACTTACATTGTTGATTAGGGCCAAATTGTGGTACAAAATTAACTTGTATGAAAGTGGCATTAATAGGGGGTAAAAAGATGTCAAATTGGATTTATATAATGTTAACATGTTAATTGTTGTATATATGGTCGAAAGTGACTCTTATAGGGATGTAAAGTTACTCTAATATGGTGAAAAATGACTTACATGGTTGATTCGAACCAAAATGTGGAACAAAATTGACCTGTTTGAAAGTGGAATTAAGAGGAGGTAAAAGGATATCAAATCGGATGTATATGATGTTAACATGTTAATTGTACAAATATATGGTGGAAAGTGACTCATATAGGGTGAAAAATGGCTCTAATATGGTGATAAGTGACTTACATGGTTAATTAGAACCAAAATGTGGACCAAAATTGAATTGTACGAATGGGGCACTAAGAGGTTGTAAAAGGATTCCTAATTGCATGTACATGATGTTAACATGTTAATTATACCAATATATGATGGCAAGTGACTCTTATAAGGTGCAAAGTGACTCTAATATGGTGAGAAGCCACTTACATGATTGATTAGAGCCAAAATGTGGCCCAAAATTGACTTGTAGGAAAGGGGTATCAAGAGGTGGTTAAAGGATGTCTAATTGCATGTACACGATGTTAACATGTTAATTGTATGAATATATGATGGCAAGTGACTCTTATAGGGTGCAAAGTGACTCTAATATGGTGAAAAGTGACTTACAAGGTTGATTAGAGCCAAAATGTGGTCCAAACTTAACTTGTATAAAAGTGGCATTAATAGGTGGTAAAAGGATGTCAAATTGGATGTATATGATATTAACATGTTAATTGTTGTATATATGGTGGAAAGTGACTCTTATAGGGGTGCAAAGTGACTCTAATATGGTGAAAAGTGACTTACATGGTTGATTAGAACCAAAATGTGGAACAAAATTGACTTGTATGAAAGTGGAATTAAGAGGTGGTAAAAGGATGTCAAATCAGATGTATATGATGTTAACATGTTAATTGTACAAATATATGATGGAAAGTGACTCATATATGGTGCAAAATGACTCTAATATGGTGAAAAGTGACTTACATGGTTAATTAGAACCAAAATGTGGACCAAAATTGACTTGTATGAATGTGGCACTAAGAGGTGGTAAAAGGATTTCTAATTGCATCATGTTAACATAGGAATTGTACCAATATATGATGGCAAGTGACTCTTATAAGGTGCAAAGTAACTCTAATATGGTGAGAAGTCACTTACATGATTGATTAGAGCCAAAATGTGGCCCAAAATTGACTTGTAGGAAATGGGGTACCAAGAGGTGGTTAAAGGATGTCTAATTGCATGTACATGATGTTAACATGTTAATTGTATCAATATATGGTGGCAAGTGACTCTTATAGGGTGCAAAGTGACTCTAATATGGTGAAAAGTGACTTACATGGTTGATTATAGACAAAATGTGGTACAAAATTAACTTGTATGAAAGTGGCATTAATAGGCGGTAAAAGGATTTGAAATTGGATGTATATGATGTTAACATGTTAATTGTTGTATATATGGTGGAAATTGAATCTTACAAGGTACAAAGTGACTCTAATATGGTGAAAAGTGACTTACATGGTTTATTAGAACCAAAATGTGGAACAAAATTGACCTGTATGAAGGTGGAATTAAGAGGTGGTAAAAGGATGTCAATTTAGATGTATATGATGTTAACATGTTAATTGTATAAATATATGGTGGAAAGTGACTCATATAGGGTTCAAAATGACTCTTATATGGTGAAAAATAACTTACATGGTTTATTAGAACCAGAATGTGGACCAAAATAGACTTGTATGAATTTGGCACTAAGAGGTGCTAAAAGAATTTCTAATTGGATGTACATGATGTTAACATGTTAATTGTACCAATATATGATGGCAATTGACTCTAATATGGTGAGAAGCCACTTACATGATTTATTAGAGCCAAAATGTGGCCCAAAATTGACTTGAGGAAAGGGGTACCAAAAGGTGGTTAAAGGATGTCTAATTGCATGTACATGATATTAACATGTTAATTGTATCAATATATGGTGGCAAGTGACTCTTATAGGGTGCAAAGTGACTCTAATATGGTGAAAAGTGACTTACATGGTTGATTAGAGCCAAAATATGGTACAAAATTAACTTGTATAAAAGTGGCATTAATAGGTGGTAAAAGGATGTGAAATTGGATGTATATGATGTTAACATGTTAATTATTGTATATATGGTGGAAAGTGACTCTTATAAGGTGCAAAGTGACTCTAATATGGTGAAAAGTGACTTTCATGGTTGATTAGAACCAAAATGTGGAACAAAATTGACCTGAATGAAAGTGGAATTAAGAGGTTGTAAAGGATGTCAATTTAGATGTATATGATGTTAACATGTTAATTGTATAAATATATGGTAGAAAGTGACTCATATAGGGTTCAAAATGACTCTAATATGGTGAAAAATGACTTACAAGGTTAATTAGAACCATAATGTGGACCAAAATTGACTTGTATGAATGTGACACTAAGAGGTGGTAAAGGATTTCTAATTGGATGTATATCATGTTAACATATTAATTGTACCAATATATGATGGCAAGTGACTTTTATAAGGTGCAAAGTGACTCTGTTATGGTGAGAAGTCACTTACATGATTGATTAGAGCCAAAATGTGGCTAAAAATTGACTTGTAGGAAAGGGGTACCAAGAGGTGGTTAAAGATGTCTAATTGCATGTACATGATGTTAACATGTTAATTGTATCAATATATGGGGCAAGTGACTCTTCTAGGGTGCAAAGTGACTGTAATATGGTGAAAAGTGACTTACATGGTTGATTAGAGCCAAAATGTGGTACAAAATTAACTTGTATGAAAGTGGCATTAATAGGGGGTAAAAGGATGTGAAATTGGATGTATATGATGTTAACATGTTAATTGTTGTATATATGGCGGAAAGTGACTCTTATAGGGATGCAAAGTGACTCTAATATGGTGAAAAATGACTTACATGGTTGATTCGAACCAAAATGTGGAACAAAATTGACCTGTTTGAAAGTGGAATTAAGAGGTGGTAAAAGGATGTCAAATCGGATGTATATGATGTTAACATGTTAATTGTACAAATATATGGTGGAAAGTGACTCATATAGGGTGCAAAACTACTCTAATATGGTGAAAAGTGACTTACATGGTTAATTAGAACCAAAATGTGGACCAAAATTGACTTGTATGAATGGGGCACTAAGAGGTTGTAAAAGGATTTCTAATTGCATGTACATGATGTTAGCATGTTAATTATACCAATATATGATGGCAAGTGACTCTTATAAGGTGCAAAGTGACTCTAATATGGTGAGAAGTCACTTACATGATTGATTAGTGCCAAAATGTGGCCCAAAATTGACTTGTAGGAAAGGGGGTACCAAGAGGTGGTTAAAAGATGTCTAATTGCATGTACATGATGTTAAAATGTTAATTGTATCAGTATATGGTGGCAAGTGACTCTTATAGGGTGCAAAGTGACTCTAATATGGTGAAAAGTAACTTACATGGGTGATTAGAGCCAAAATGTGGTACAAATTTAACTTGAATGAAAGTGGCATTAATAGGGGGTAAAAGGATGTCAAATTGGATGTATATGATGTTAACATGTTAATTGTTGTATATATGGTGGAAAGTGACTCTTATAGGGATGCAAAGTGACTCTAATATGGCGAAAAATGACTTACATGGTTGATTCGAACCAAAATGTGGAACAAAATTGACATGTTTGAAAGTGGAATTAAGAGGTGTTAAAAGGATGTCAAATCGGATGTATATGATGTTAACATGTTAATTGTACAAATATATGGTGGAAAGTGACTCATATAGGGTGCAAAATGACTCTAATATGGTTAAAAGTGACTTACATGGTTAATTAGAACCAAAATGTGGACCAAAATTGACTTGTAAGAATGCGGCACTAAGAGGTGGTAAAAGGATTTTTAATTGCATGTACATGATGTTAACATGTTAATTGTACCAATATATGATGGCAAGTGACTCTTATAAGGTGCAACGTAACTCTAATATGGTGAGAAGTCACTTACATGATTGATTAGAGCCAAAATGTGGCCCAAAATTGACTTGTAGGAAAGGGGTACGAAGAGGTGGTTAAAGATGTCTAATTGCATGTACATGAGGTTAACATGTTAATTGTATCAATATATGGTGGCAAGTGACTCTTATAGGGTGCAAAGTGAATCTAATATGGTGAAAAGTGACTTACATGGTTGATTAGAGCCAAAATATGGTACAAAATTAACTTGTATGAAAGTGGCATTAATAGGTGGTAAAAGGATGTCTATCTAGATGTATATGATGTTAACATGTTAATTGTATAAATATATGGTGGGAAGTGACTCATATAGGGGTTAAAATGACTCTAATATGGTGAAAAATGACTTACATGGTTAATTAGAACCAGAATGTGGACCAAAATTGACTTGTATGAATGGGGCACTAAGAGGTTGTAAAAGGATTTCTAATTGCATGTACATGATGTTAAAATGTTAATTATACCAATATATGATGGCAAGTGACTCTTATAAGGTGCAAAGTGACTCTGATATGGTGAGAAGTCACTTATATGATTGATTAGTGCCAAAATGTAGCACAAAATTGACTTGTAGGAAATGGGGTCCCAAGAGGTGGTTAAAGGATGTCTAATTGCATGTATATGATGTTAAAATGTTAATTGTATCAGTATATGGTGGCAAGTGACTCTTATAGGGTGCAAAGTGACTCTAATATAGTGAAAAGTGACTTACATGGTTGATTAGAGCCTAAATGTGGTACAAATTTAACTTGAATGAAAGTGTAATTAATATGGGGTAAAAGAATGTCAAATTGGATGTATATGATGTTAACATGTTAATTGTTGTATATATGGTGGAAAGTGACTCTTATAGGGATGCAAAGTGACTCTAATATGGTGAAAAATGACTTACATGGTTGATTCGAACCAAAATGTGGAACAAAATTGACCTGTTTGAAAGTGGAATTAAGAGGTGGTAAAAGGATATCAAATCGGATGTATATGATGTTAACATGTTAATTGTACAAATATATGGTGGAAAGTGACTCATATAGGGTGCAAAATGACTCTAACATGGTGAAAAGTGACTTACATGGTTAATTAGAACCAAAATGTGGACCAAAATTGACTTGTATGAATGGGGCACTAAGAGGTTGTAAAAGGATTTCTAATTGCATGTACATGATGTTAGCATGTTAATTATACCAATATATGATGGCAAGTGACTCTTATAAGGTGCAAAGTGGCTCTAATATGGTGAGAAGTCACTTACATGATTGATTAGTTAAAAAATGTGGCCCACAATTGACTTGTAGGAAATGGGGTACCAAGAGGTGGTTAAAAGATGTCTAATTGCATGTACATGATGTTAAAATGTTAATTGTATCAGTATATGGTGGCAAGTGACTCTTATAGGGATGCAAAGTGACTCTAATATGGTGAAAAATGACTTACATGGTTGATTCGAACCAAAATGTGGAACAAAATTGACCTGTTTGAAAGTGGAATTAAGAGGTGGTAAAAGGATGTCAAATCGGATGTATATGATGTTAACATGTTAATTGTACAAATATATGGTGGAAAGTGACTGATATAGGGTGTAAAATTACTCTGATATGGTGAAAAGTGACTTACATGGTTAATTAGAACCAAAATGTGGACCAAAATTGACTTGTATGAATGGGGCACTAAGAGGTTGTAAAAGGATTTCTAATTGCATGTACATGATGTTAGCATGTTAATTATATCAATATATGATGGCAAGTGACTCTTATAAGGTGTAAAGTGACTCTAATATGGTGAGAATTCACTTACATGATTGATTAGTGCCAAAATGTGGCCCAAAATTGACTTGTAGGAAAGGGGGTACCAAGAGGTGGTTAAAAGATGTCTAATTGCATGTACATGTTGTTAAAATGTTAATTGTATCAGTATATGGTGGCAAGTGACTCTTATAGGGTGCAAAGTGACTCTAATATGGTGAAACGTGACTTACATGGTTGATTAGAGCCAAAATGTGGTACAAATTTAACTTGAATGAAAGTGGCATTAATATGGGGTAAAACGATTTCAAATTGGATGTATATGATGTTAACATGTTAATTGTTGTATATATGGTGGAAAGTGACTCTTATAGGGATGCAAAGTGACTCTAATATGGTGAAAAATGACTTACATGGTTGATTCGAACCAAAATGTGGAACAAAATTGACATGTTTGAAAGTGGAATTAAGAAGTGGTAAAAGGATGTCAAATCGGATGTATATGATGTTAACATGTTAATTGTACAAATATATGGTGGAAAGTGACTCATATAGGGTGCAAAATGACTCTAATATGGTGAAAAGTGACTTACATGGTTAATTAGAACCAAAATGTGGACCAATATTGACTTGTATGAATGCGGCACTAAGAGGTGGTAAAAGGATTTTTAATTGCATGTACATGATGTTAACATGTTAATTGTACCAATATATGATGACAAGTGACTCTTATAAGGTGCAACGTAACTCTAATATGGTGAGAAGTCACTTACATGATTGATTAGAGCCAAAATGTGGCCCAAAATTGACTTGTAAGAAAGGGGCATCAAGAGGTGGTTAAAGGATTTCTAATTGCATGTACATGATGTTAACTTGTTAATTGTATCAATATATGGTGGCAAGTGACTCTTATAGGGTGAAAAGTGACTCTAATATGGTCAAAAATGACTTACATGGTTGATTAGAGCCAAAATGTGGTACAAAATTAACTTGTATGAAATTGGCATTAATTGGTGGTAAAAGGATGTCAATTTAGATGTATATGATGTTAACATGTTAATTGTATAAATATATGGTAGAAAGTGACTCATATAGGGTTCAAAATGACTCTAATATGGTGAAAAATGACTTACAATGTTAATTAGAACCATAATGTGGACCAAAATTGACTTGTATGAATGTGACACTAAGAGGTGGTAAAGGATTTCTAATTGGATGTATATCATGGTAACATGTTAATTGTACCAATATATGATGGCAAGTGACTCTTATAAGGTGCAAAGTGACTCTGATATGGTGAGAAGTCACTTACATGATTGATTAGAGCCAAAATGTGGCTAAAAATTGACTTGTAGGAAAGGGGTACCAAGAGGTGGTTAAAGATGTCTAATTGCATGTACATAATGTTAACATGTTAATTGTATCAATATATGGGGCAAGTGACTCTTCTAGGGTGCAAAGTGACTATAATATGGTGAAAAGTGAATTACATGGTTGATTAGAGCCAAAATGTGGTACAAAATTAACTTGTATGAAAGTGGCATTAATAGGCGGTAAAAGGGTGTCAAATTAGATGTATATGATGTTAACATGTTAATTGTTGTATATATGGTGGAAAGTGACTCTTATAGGGATGCAAAGTGACTCTAATATGGTGAAAAATGACTTACATGGTTGATTCGAACCAAAATGTGGAACAAAATTGACCTGTTTGAAAGTGGCATTAAGAGGTGGTAAAAGGATGTCAAATCGGATGTATATGATGTTAACATGTTAATTGTACAAATATATGGTGGAAAGTGACTGATATAGGGTGCAAAATTACTCTAATATGGTGAAAAGTGACTTACATGGTTAATTAGAACCAAAATGTGGACCAAAATTGACTTGTATGAATAGGGCACTAAGAGGTTGTAAAAGGATTTCTAATTGCATGTACATGATGTTATCATGTTAATTATACCAATATATGATGGCAAGTGACTCTTATAAGGTGCAAAGTGACTCTAATATGGTGAGAAGTCACTTACATGATTGATTAGTGCCAAAATGTGGCCCAAAATTGACTTGTAGGAAAGGGGGTACCAAGAGGTGGTTAAAATATGTCTAATTGCATGTACATGTTGTTAAAATGTTAATTGTATCAGTATATGGTGTCAAGTGACTCTTATAGGGTGCAAAGTGACTCTAATATGGTGAAAAGTGACTTACATGGTTGATTAGAGCCAAAATGTGGTACAAATTTAACTTGAATGAAAGTGGCATTAATAGGGGGTAAAAGGATTTCAAATTGGATGTATATGATGTTAACATGTTAATTGTTGTATATATGGTGGAAAGTGACTCTTATAGGGATGCAAAGTGACTCTAATATGGTGAAAAATGACTTACACGGTTGATTCGAACCAAAATGTGGAATAAAATTGACATGTTTGAAAGTGGAATTAAGAGGTGGTAAAAGGATGTCATATCGGATGTATATGATGTTAACATGTTAATTGTACAAATATATGGTGGAAAGTGACTCATATAGGGTACAAAATGACTCTAATATGGTGAAAAGTGACTTACATGGTTAATTAGAACCAAAATGTGGACCAATATTGACTTGTATGAATGCGGCACTAAGAGGTAGTAAAAGGATTTTTAATTGCATGTACATGATGTTAACATGTTAATTGTACCAATATATAATGACAAGTGACTCTTATAAGGTGCAACGTAACTCTAATATGGTGAGAAGTCACTTACATGATTGATTAGAGCCAAAATGTGGCCCAAAATTGACTTGTAAGAAAGGGGTATCAAGAGGTGGTTAAAGGATTTCTAATTGCATGTACATGATGTTAACATGTTAATTATATCAATATATGGTGGCAAGTGACTCTTATAGGGTGGAAAGTGACTCTAATATGGTCAAAAATGACTTACATTGTTGATTAGAGCCAAAATGTGGTACAAAATTAACTTGTATGAAATTGTCATTAATAGGTGGTAAAAGGATGTCAATTTAGATGTATATGATGTTAACATGTTAATTGTATAAATATATGGTAGAAAGTGACTCATATAGGGTTCAAAATGACTCTAATATGGTGAAAAATGACTTACAATGTTAATTAGAACCATAATGTGGACCAAAATTGACTTGTATGAATGTGACACTAAGAGGTGGTAAAGGATTTCTAATTGGATGTATATCATGGTAACATGTTAATTGTACCAATATATGATGGCAAGTGACTCTTATAAGGTGCAAAGTGACTCTGATATGGTGAGAAGTCACTTACATGATTGATTAGAGCCAAAATGTGGCTAAAAATTGACTTGTAGGAAACGGGTACCAAGAGGTGGTTAAAGATGTCTAATTGCATGTACATGATGTTAACATGTTAATTGTATCAATATATGGGGCAAGTGACTCTTCTAGGGTGCAAAGTGACTGTAATATGGTGAAAAGTGAATTACATGGTTGATTAGAGCCAAAATGTGGTACAAAATTAACTTGTATGAAAGTGGCATTACTAGGGGGTAAAAGGTTGTCAAATTGGATGTATATGATGTTAACATGTTAATTGTTGTATATATGGTGGAAAGTGACTCTTATAGGGATGCAAAGTGACTCTAATATGGTGAAAAATGACTTACATGGTTGCTTCGAACCAAAATGTGGAACAAAATTGACCTGTTTGAAAGTGGAATTAAGAGGTGGTAAAAGGATGTCAAATCGGATGTATATGATGTTAACATGTTAATTTTACAAATATATGGTGGAAAGTGACTGATATAGGGTGCAAAATTACTCTAATATGGTGAAAAGTGACTTACATGGTTAATTAGAACCAAAATGTGGACCAAAATTGACTTGTATGAATGGGGCACTAAAAGGTTGTAAAAGGATTTCTAATTGGATGTACATGATGTTAGCATGTTAATTATACCAATATATGATGGCAAGTGACTCTAATAAGGTGCAAAGTGACTCTAATATGGTGAGAAGTCACTTACATGATTGATTAGTGCCAAAATGTGGCCCAAAATTGACTTGTAGGAAAGGGGGTGCCAAGAGGTGGTTAAAAGATGTCTAATTGCATGTACATGTTGTTAAAATGTTAATTGTATCAGTATATGGTGGCAAGTGACTCTTATAGGGTGCAAAGTGACTCTAATATGGTGAAAAGTGACTTAAATGGTTGATTAGAGCCAAAATGTGGTACAAATTTAACTTGAATGAAAGTGGCATTAATAGGGGGTAAAAGGATTTCAAATTGGATGTATATGATGTTAACATGTTAATTGTTGTATATATGGTGGAAAGTGACTCTTATAGGGATGCAAAGTGACTCTAATATGGTGAAAAATGACTTACATGGTTGATTCGAACCAAAATGTGGAACAAAATTGACATGTTTGAAAGTGGAATTAAGAGGTGGTAAAAGGATGTCAAATCGGATGTATATGATGTTAACATGTTAATTGTACAAATATATGGTGGAAAGTGACTCATATAGGGTACAAAATGACTCTAATATAGTGAAAAGTGACTTACATGGTTAATTAGAACCAACATGTGGACCAATATTGACTTGTATGAATGCGGCACTAAGAGGTGGTAAAAGGATTTTTAATTGCATGTACATGATGTTAACATGTTAATTGTACCAATATATGATGACAAGTGACTCTTATAAGGTGCAACGTAACTCTAATATGGTGAGAAGTCACTTACATGATTGATTAGAGCCAAAATGTGGCCCAAAATTGACTTGTAGGAAAGGGGTATCAAAAGGTGGTTAAAGGATTTCTAATTGCATGTACATGATGTTAACATGTTAATTGTATCAATATATGGTGGCAAGTGACTCTTATAGGGTGCAAAGTGACTCTAATATGGTCAAAAATGACTTACATGGTTGATTAGAGCCAAAATGTGGTACAAAATTAACTTGTATGAAATTGGCATTAATAGGTGGTAAAAGGATGTCAATTTAGATGTATATGATATTAACATGTTAATTGTATAAATATATGGTAGAAAGTGACTCATATAGGGTTCAAAATGACTCTAATATGGTGAAAAATGACTTACAATGTTAATTAGAACCATAATGTGGACCAAAATTGACTTGTATGAATGTGACACTAAGAGGTGGTAAAGGATTTCTAATTGGATGTATATCATGGTAACATGTTAATTGTACCAATATATGATGGCAAGTGACTCTTATAAGGTGCAAAGTGACTCTGATATGGTGAGAAGTCACTTACATGATTGATTAGAGCCAAAATGTGGCTAAAAATTGACTTGTAGGAAAGGGGTACCAAGAGGTGGTTAAAGATGTCTAATTGCATGTACATGATGTTAACATGTTAATTGTATCAATATATGGGGCAAGTGACTCTTCTAGGGTGCAAAGTGACTGTAATATGGTGAAAAGTGAATTACATGGTTGATTAGAGCCAAAATGTGGTACAAAATTAACTTGTATGAAAGTGGCATTAATAGGGGGTAAAAGGATGTCAAATTGGATGTATATGATGTTAACATGTTAATTGTTGTATATATGGTGGAAAGTGACTCTTATAGGGATGCAAAGTGACTCTAATATGGTGAAAAATGACTTACATGGTTGATTCGAACCAAAATGTGGAACAAAATTGACCTGTATGAAAGTGGAATTAAGAGGTGGTAAAAGGATGTCAAATCGGATGTGTATGATGTTAACTTGTTAATTGTACAAATATATGGTGGAAAGTGACTCATATAGGGTGCAAAATGACTCTAATATGGTTAAAAGTGACTTACATGGTTAATTAGAACCAAAATGTGGACTAAAATTGACTTGTATGAATGGGGCACTAAGAGGTTGTAAAAGGATTTCTAATTGCATGTACATGATGTTAAAATATTAATTATACCAATATATGATGGCAAGTGACTCTTATAAGGTGCAAAGTGACTCTAATATGGTGAAAAGTCACTTATATGATTGATTAGTGCCAAAATGTGGCCCAAAATTGACTTGTAGGAAATGGGGTCCCAAGAGGTGATTAAAGGATGTCTAATTGCATGTACATGATGTTTAAATGTTAATTGTATCAGTATATGGTGGCAAGTGACTCTTATAGGGTGCAAAGTGACTCTAATATAGTGAAAAGTGACTTACATGGTTGATTAGAGCCTAAATGTGGTACAAATTTAACTTGAATGAAAGTGGAATTAATAGGGGGTAAAAGGATGTCAAATTGGATGTATATGATGTTAACATGTTAATTGTTGTATATATGGTGGAAAGTGACTCTTATAGGGATGCAAAGTGACTCTAATATGGTGAAAAATGACTTACATGGTTGATTCGAACCAAAATGTGGAACAAAATTGACCTGTTTGAAAGTGGAATTAAGAGGTGGTAAAAGGATGTCAAATCGGATGTATATGATGTTAACATGTTAATTGTACAAATATATGGTGGAAAGTGACTCATATAGGGTGCAAAATGACTCTAATATGGTGAAAAGTGACTTACATGGTTAATTAGAACCAAAATGTGGACCAAAATTGACTTGTATGAATTGGGCACTAAGAGGTTGTAAAAGGATTTCTAATTACATGTACATGATGTTAGCATGTTAATTATACCAATATATGATGGCAAGTGACTCTTATAAGGTGCAAAGTGACTCTAATATGGTGAGAAGTCACTTACATGATTGATTAGTGCCAAAATGTGGCCCAAAATTGACTTGTAGGAAATGGGGTACCAAGAGGTGGTTAAGAGATGTCTAATTGCATGTACATGATGTTAAAATGTTAATTGTATCAGTATATGGTGGCAAGTGACTCTTATAGGGTGCAAGTGACTCTAATATGGTGAAAAGTGACCTACATGGTTGATTAGAGCCAAAATGTGGTACAAATTTAACTTGAATGAAAGTGGCATTAATAGGGGGTAAAAGGATTTCAAATTGGATGTATATGATGTTAACATGTTAATTGTTGTATATATGGTGGAACGTGACTCTTCTAGGGATGCAAAGTGACTCTAATATGGTGAAAAATGACTTACATGGTTGATTCGAACCAAAATGTGGAACAAAATTGACCTGTTTGAAAGTGGAATTGAGAGGTGGTAAAAGGATGTCAAATCGGATGTATATGATGTTAACATGTTAATTGTACAAATATAGGGTGGAAAGTGACTCATATAGGGTGCAAAATGACTCTAATATGGTTAAAAGTGACTTACATGGTTAATTAGAACCAAAATGTGGACCAAAATTGACTTGTATGAATGCGGCACTAAGAGGTGGTAAAAGGATTTTTAATTGCATGTACATGATGTTAACATGTTAATTGTACCAATATATGATGGCAAGTGACTCTTATAAGGTGCAACGTAACTCTAATATGGTGAGAAGTCACTTACATGATTGATTAGAGCCAAAATGTGGCCCAAAATTGACTTGTAGGAAAGGGGTATCAAGAGGTGGTTAAAGGATTTCTAATTGCATGTACATGATGTTAACATGTTAATTGTATCAATATAGGGTGGCAAGTGACTCTTATAGGGTGCAAAGTGACTCTAATATGGTCAAAAATGACTTACATGGTTGATTAGAGCCAAAATGTGGTACAAAATTAACTTGTATGAAAGTGGCATTAATAGGTGGTAAAAGGATGTCAATTTAGATGTATATGATGTTAACATGTTAATTGTATTAATATATGGGGCAAGTGACTCTTCTAGGGTGCAAAGTGACTGTAATATGGTGAAAAGTGACTTACATGGTTGATTAGAGCCAAAATGTGGTACAAAATTAACTTGTATGAAAGTGGCATTAATAGGGGGTAAAAGGATGTCAAATTGGATGTATATGATGTTAACATGTTAATTGTTGTATATATGGTGGAAAGTGACTCTTATAGGGATGCAAAGTGACTCTAATATGGTAAAAAATGACTTACATGACTGATTCGAACCAAAATGTGGAACAAAATTGACCTGTTTGAAAGTGGAATTAAGAGGTGGTAAAAGGATGTCAAATCGGATGCATATGATGTTAACATGTTAATTGTACAAATATATGGTGGAAAGTGACTCATATAGGGTGCAAAATGACTCTAATATGGTTAAAAGTGACTTGCATGGTTAATTAGAACCAAAATGTGGACCAAAATTGACTTGTATGAATGCGGCACTAAGAGGTGGTAAAAGGATTTTTAATTGCATGTACATGATGTTAACATGTTAATTGTACCAATATATGATGGCAAGTGACTCTTATAAGGTGCAACGTAACTCTAATATGATGAGAAGTCACTTACATGATTGATTAGAGCCAAAATGTGGCCCAAAATTGACTTGTAGGAAAGGGGTATCAAGAGGTGGTTAAAGGATTTCTAATTGCATGTACATGATGTTAACATGTTAATTGTATCAATTTATGGTGGCAAGTGACTCTTATAGAGTGCAAAGTGACTCTAATATGGTCAAAAATGACTTACATGGTTGATTAGAGCCAAAATGTGGTACAAAATTAACTTGTATGAAAGTGGCATTAATAGGTGGTAAAAGGATGTCAATTTAGATGTATATGATGTTAACATGTTAATTGTATAAATATATGGTAGAAAGTGACTCATATAGGGTTCAAAATGACTCTAATATGGTGAAAAATGACTTACAAGGTTAATTAGAACCATAATGTGGACCAAAATTGACTTGTATGAATGTGACATTAAGAGGTGGTAAAGGATTTCTAATTGGATGTATATCATGTTAACATGTTAATTGTACCAATATATGATGGCAAGTGACTCTTATAAGGTGCAAAGTGACTCTGATATGGTGAGAAGTCACTTACATGATTGATTAGAGCCAAAATGTGGCCCAAAATTAACTTGTAGGAAAGGGGTACCAAGAGGTGGTTAAAGATGTCTAATTGCATGTACATGATGTTAACATGTTAATTGTATCAATATATGGGGCAAGTGACTTTTCTAGGGTGCAAAGTGACTGTAATATGGTGAAAAGTGACTTACATGGTTGATTAGAGCCAAAATTTGGTACAAAATTAACTTGTATGAAAGTGGCATTAATAGGGGGTAAAAGGATGTCAAATTTGATGTATATGATGTTAACATGTTAATTGTTGTATATATGGTGGAAAGTGACTCTTATAGGGATGCAAAGTGACTCTAATATGGTGAAAAATGACTTACATGGTTGATTCGAACCAAAATGTGGAACAAAATTGACCTGTTTCAAAGTGGAATTAAGAGGTGGTAAAAGGATGTCAAATCGGATGTATATGATGTTAACATGTTAATTGTACAAATATATGGTGGAAAGTGACTCATATAGGGTGCAAAATGACTCTAATATGGTGAAAAGTGACTTACATGGTTAATTAGAACCAAAATGTGGACCAAAATTGACTTGTATGAATGGGGCACTAAGAGGTTGTAAAATGATTTCTAATTGCATGTACATGATGTTAGCATGTTAATTATACCAATATATGATGGCAAGTGACTCTTATAAGGTGTAAAGTGACTTTAATATGGTGAGAAGTCACTTATAAGATTGATTAGGGCCAAAATGTGGCCCAAAATTGACTTCTAGGAAATGGGGTCCCAAGATGTGGTTAAATGATGTCTAATTGCATGTACATGATGTTATAATGTTAATTGTATCAGTATATGATGGCAAGTGACTCTTATAGGGTGCAAAGTGACTCTAATATAGTGAAAAGTGACTTACATGGTTGATTAGAGCCTAAATATGGTACAAATTTAACTTAAATGAAAGTGGCATTAATAGGGGGTAAAAGGATGTCAAATTGGATGTATATGATGTTAACATGTTAATTGTTGTATATATGGTGGAAAGTGACTCTTATAGGGATGCAAAGTGACTCTAATATGGTGAAAAAGGACTTACATGGTTGATTCGAACCAAAATGTGGAATAAAATTGACCTGTTCGAAAGTGGAATTAAGAAGTGGTAAAAGGATGTCAAATCGGATGTATATGATGTTAACATGATAATTGTACAAATATATGGTGGAAAGTCACTTATATAGGGTGCAAAATGACTCTAATATGGTGAAAAGTGACTTACATGGTTAATTATAACCAAAATGTGGACCAAAATTGACTTGTATGAATGCGGCACTAAGAGGTGGTAAAAGGATTTTTAATTGCATGTACATGATGTTAACATGTTAATTGTACCAATATATGATGGCAAGTGACTCTTATAAGGTGCAACGTAACTCTAATATGGTGAGAAGTCACTTACATGATTGATTAGTGCCAAAATGTGGCCCAAAATTGACTTGTAGGAAAAGGGTACCAAGAGGTGGTTAAAGGATGTCTACTTGCATATACATGATGTTAACATGTTAATTGTATCAATATATGGTGGCAAGTGACTCTTATAGGGTGCAAAGTGACTCTAATATGGTGAAAAGTGACTTACATGGTTAATTAGAACCAAAATGTGGACCACAATTGACTTGTATGAATGCGGCACTAAGAGGTGGTAAAAGGATTTTTAATTGCATGTACATGATGTTAACATGTTAATTATACCAATATATGATGGCAAGTGACTCTTATAAGGTGCAACGTAACTCAAATATGGTGAGAAGTCACTTACATGATTGATTAGAGCCAAAATGTGGCCCAAAATTGACTTGTAGGAACGGGGTATCAAGAGGTGGTTAAAAGATGTCTAATTGCATATACATGATGTTAACATGTTAATTGTATCAATATATGGTGGCAAGTGACTCTTATAGGGTGCAAAGTGACTCTAATATGGTGAAAAGTGACTTACATGGTTAATTAGAGCCAAAATGTGTTACAAAATTAACTTGTATGACAGTGGCATTAATAGGTGGTAAAAGGATGTCAATTTAGATGTATATGATGTTAACATGTTAATTGTATAAATATATGGTGAGAAGTGACTCATATAGGGTTCAAAATGACTCTAATATGGTGAAAAATGACTTACATGGTTAATTAGAACCAGAATGTGGACCAAAATTGACTTGTATGAATGGGGCACTTAGAGGTTGTAAAAAGATTTCTAATTGCATGTACATGATGTTAAAATGTTAATTATAGCAATATATGATGGCAAGTGACTCTAATAAGGTGCAAAGTGACTCTAATATGGTGAGAAGTCACTTATATGATTGATAAGTGCCAAAATGTGGCCCAAAATTGACTTGTAGGAAATGGGGTCCCAAGAGGTGGTTAAATGATGTCTAATTGCATGTACATGATGTTAAAATGTTAATTGTATCAGTATATGGTGTCAAGTGACTCTTATAGGGTGCAAAGTGATAGTAATATCGTGAAAAGTGACTTACATGGTTAATTAGAACCAAAATATGGACCAAAATTGACTTGTATGAATGCGGCACTAAGAGTTGGTAAAAGGATTTTTAATTGCATGTACTTGATGTTAACATGTTAATTCTACCAATATATGATGGCAAGTGACTCTTATAAGGTGCAACGTAACTCTAATATGGTGAGAAGACACTTACATGATTAATTAGATCCAAAATGTGGCCCAAAATTGACATGTAGGAAAGGGGTACCAAGAGGTGGTTAAAGATGTCTAATTGCATGTACATGATGTTAACATATTAATTGTATCAATATATGGGGCAAGTGACTCTTCTAGGGTGCAAAGTAACTGTAATATGGTGAAAAATGACTTACATGGTTGATTAGAGCCAAAATGTGGTAGAAAATTAACTTGTATGAAAGTGGAATTAATAGGGGGTAAAAGGATGTCAAATTGGATGTATATGATGTTAACATGTTAATTGTTGTATATATGGTGGAAAGTGACTCTTATAGGGATACAAAGTGACTCTAATATGGTGAAAAATGACTTACATGGTTGATTCGAACCAAAATGTGGAACAAAATTGACCTGTTTGAAAGTGGTATTAAGAGGTGGTAAAAAGATGTCAAATCGGATGTATATGATGTTAATATGTTAATTGTACAAATATATAGAGGAAATTGACTCATATAGGGTGCAAAATGACTCTAATATGGTGAAAAGTGACTTACATGGTTAATTAGAACGAAAATGTGGACCAAAATTGACTTGTATGAATGGGGCACTAAGAGGTTGTAAAAGGATTTCTAATTGCATGTACATGATGTTAACATGTTAATTATACTAATATATGATGGCAAGTGACTCTTATAAGGTGTAAAGTGACTCTAATATGGTGAGAAGTCACTTACATGATTGATTAGTGCCAAAATGTGGCCCAAAATTGACTTGTAGAAAATGGGGTCCCAAGAGGTGGTTAAATGATGTCTAATTGCATGTACATGATGTTATAATGTTAATTGTATCAGTATATGATTGCAAATGACTCTTATAGGGTACAAAGTGACTCTAATATAGTGAAAAGTGACTTACATGGTTGATTAGAGCCTAAAATGTGGTACAAATTTAACTTGAATGAAAGTTGCATTAATAGGGGGTAAAAGGATGTCAAATTGGATGTATATGATGTTAACATGTTAATTGTTGTATATATGGTGGAAAGTGACTCTTATAGGGATGCAAAGTGACTCTAATATGGTGAAAAATGACTTACATGGTTGATTCGAACCAAAATGTGGAATAAAATTGACCTGTTCGAAAGTGGAATTAAGAGGTGGTAAAAGGATGTCAAATCGGATGTATATGATATTAACATGTTAATTGTACAAATATATGGTTGAAAGTCACTTATATAGGGTGCAAAATGACTCTAATATGGTGAAAAGTGACTTACATGGTTAATTATAACCAAAATATGGACCAAAATTGACTTGTATGAATGCGGCACTAAGAGGTGGTAAAAGGATTTTTAATTGCATGTACATGATGTTAACATGTTAATTGTACCAATATATGATGGCAAGTGACTCTTATAAGGTGCAACGTAACTCTAATATGGTGAGAAGTCACTTACATGATTGATTAATGCCAAAATGTGGCCCAAAATTGACTTGTAGGAAAAGGGTACCAAGAGGTGGTTAAAGGATGTCTAATTGCATATACATGATGTTAACATGTTAATTGTATCAATATATGGTGGCAAGTGACTCTTATAGGGTGCAAAGTGACTCTAATATGGTGAAAAGTGACTTACATGGTTAATTAGAACCAAAATGTGGACCACAATTGACTTGTATGAATGCGGCACTAAGAGGTGGTAAAAGGATTTTTAATTGCATGTACATGATGTTAACATGTTAATTGTACCAATATATGATGGCAAGTGACTCTTATAAGGTGCAACGTAACTCTAATATGGTGAGAAGTCACTTACATGATTGATTATAGCCAAAATCTGGCCCAAAATTGACTTGTAGGAACAGGGTATCAAGAGGTGGTTAAAGGATGTCTAATTGCATATACATGATGTTAACATGTTAATTGTATCAATATATGGTGGCAAGTGACTCTTATAGGGTGCAAAGTGACTCTAATATGGTGAAAAGTGACTTAAATGGTTATTAGAACCAAAATGTGGACCACAATTGACTTGTATGACAGTGGCATTAATAGGTGGTAAAAGGATGTCAATTTAGATGTATATGATGTTAACATGTTAATTGTATAAATATATGGTGAGAAGTGACTCATATAGGGTTCAAAATGACTCTAATATGGTGAAAAATGACTTACATGGTTAATTAGAACCAGAATGTGGACCAAAATTGACTTGTATGAATGGGGCACTAAGAGGTTGTAAAAGGATTTCTAATTGCATGTACATGATGTTAAAATGTTAATTATAGCAATATATGATGGCAAGTGACTTTTATAAGGTGCAAAGTGACTCTAATATGGTGAGAAGTCACTTATATGATTGATAAGTGCCAAAATGTGGCCCAAAATTGACTTGTAGGAAATGGGGTCCCAAGAGTTGGTTAAATGATGTCTAATTGCTTGTACATGATGTTAAAATGTTAATTGTATCAGTATGTGGTGTCAAGTGACTCTTATAGGGTGCAAAGTGATAGTAATATGGTGAAAAGTGACTTACATGGTTAATTAGAACCAAAATGTGGACCAAAATTGACTTGTATGAATGCGGCACTAAGAGGTGGTAAAAGGATTTTTAATTGCATGTACATGATGTTAACATGTTAATTGTACCAATATATGATGGCAAGTGACTCTTATAAGGTGCAACGTAACTCTAATATGGTGAGAAGACACTTACATGATTGATTAGATCCAAAATGTGGCCCAAAATTGACATGTAGGAAAGGGGTACCAAGAGGTGGTTAAAGATGTCTAATTGCATGTACATGATGTTAACATGTTAATTGTATCAATATATGGGGCAAGTGACTCTTCTAGGGTGCAAAGTGACTGTAATATGGTGAAAATGACTTACATGGTTGATTAGAGCCAAAATGTGGTACAAAATTAACTTGTATGAAAGTGGCATTAATAGGGGGTAAAAGGATGTCAAATTTGATGTATATGATGTTAACATGTTAATTGTTGTATATATGGTGGAAAGTGACTCTTATAGGGATGCAAAGTGACTCTAATATGGTGAAAAATGACTTACATGGTTGATTCGAACCAAAATGTGGAACAAAATTGACCTGTTTGAAAGTGGAATTAAGAGGTGGTAAAAGGATGTCAAATCGGATGTATATGATGTTAACATGTTAATTGTACAAATATATGGTGGAAAGTGACTCATATAGGGTGCAAAATGACTCTAATATGGTGAAAAGTGACTTACATGGTTAATTAGAACCAAAATGTGGACCAAAATTGACTTGTATGAATGGGGCACTAAGAGGTTGTAAAAGGATTTCTAATTGCATGTACATGATGTTAGCATGTTAATTATACCAATATATGATGGCAAGTGACTCTTATAAGGTGTAAAGTGACTTTAATATGGTGAGAAGTCAGTTATAAGATTGATTAGGGCCAAAATGTGGCCCAAAATTGACTTCTAGGAAATGGGGTCCCAAGATGTGGTTAAATGATGTCTAATTGCATGTACATGATGTTATAATGTTAATTGTATCAGTATATGATGGCAAGTGACTCTTATAGGGTGCAAAGTGACTCTAATATAGTGAAAAGTGACTTACATGGTTGATTAGAGCCTAAATATGGTACAAATTTAACTTAAATGAAAGTGGCATTAATAGGGGGTAAAAGGATGTCAAATTGGATGTATATGATGTTAACATGTTAATTGTTGTATATATGGTGGAAAGTGACTCTTATAGGGATGCAAAGTGACTCTAATATGGTGAAAAATGACTTACATGGTTGATTCGAACCAAAATGTGGAATAAAATTGACCTGTTCGAAAGTGGAATTAAGAGGTGGTAAAAGGATGTCAAATCGGATGTATATGATGTTAACATGTTAATTGTACAAATATATATGGTGGAAAGTCACTTATATAGGGTGCAAAATGACTCTAATATGGTGAAAAGTGACTTACATGGTTAATTATAACCAAAATGTGGACCAAAATTGACTTGCATGAATGCGGCACTAAGAGGTGGTAAAAGGATTTTTAATTGCATGTACATGATGTTAACATGTTAATTGTACCAATATATGATGGCAAGTGACTCTTATAAGGTGCAACGTAACTCTAATATGGTGAGAAGTCACTTACATGATTGATTAGTGCCAAAATGTGGCCCAAAATTGACTTGTACGAAAAGGGTACCAAGAGGTGGTTAAAGGATGTCTACTTGCATATACATGATGTTAACATGTTAATTGTATCAATATATGGTGGCAAGTGACTCTTATAGGGTGCAAAGTGACTCTAATATGGTGAAAAGTGACTTACATGGTTAATTAGAACCAAAATGTGGACCACAATTGACTTGTATGAATGTGGCACTAAGAGGTGGTAAAAGGATTTTTAATTGCATGTACATGATGTTAACATGTTAATTATACCAATATATGATGGCAAGTGACTCTTATAAGGTGCAACGTAACTCTAATATGGTGAGAAGTCACTTACATGATTGATTAGAGCCAAAATGTGGCCCAAAATTGACTTGTAGGAACGGGGTATCAAGAGGTGGTTAAAAGATGTCTAATTGCATATACATGATGTTAACATGTTAATTGTATCAATATATGGTGGCAAGTGACTCTTATAGGGTGCAAAGTGACTCTAATATGGTGAAAAGTGACTTACATGGTTAATTAGAGCCAAAATGTGTTACAAAATTAACTTGTATGACAGTGGCATTAATAGGTGGTAAAAGGATGTCAATTTAGATGTATATGATGTTAACATGTTAATTGTATAAATATATGGTGAGAAGTGACTCATATAGGGTTCAAAATGACTCTAATATGGTGAAAAATGACTTACATGGTTAATTAGAACCAGAATGTGGACCAAAATTGACTTGTATGAATGGGGCACTTAGAGGTTGTAAAAGGATTTCTAATTGCATGTACATGATGTTAAAATGTTAATTATAGCAATATATGATGGCAAGTGACTCTAATAAGGTGCAAAGTGACTCTAATATGGTGAGAAGTCACTTATATGATTGATAAGTGCCAAAATGTGGCCCAAAATTGACTTGTAGGAAATGGGGTCCCAAGAGGTGGTTAAATGATGTCTAATTGCATGTACATGATGTTAAAATGTTAATTGTATCAGTATATGGTGTCAAGTGAC
This sequence comes from Apium graveolens, assembly GCF_009905375.1. NCBI lineage: Eukaryota > Viridiplantae > Streptophyta > Magnoliopsida > Apiales > Apiaceae > Apium > Apium graveolens. The sequence goes on along the minus strand of NC_133652.1, from coordinate 261,856,881 downwards.
TCTTATAGGGTGCAAAGTGATAGTAATATGGTGAAAAGTGACTTACATGGTTAATTAGAACCAAAATATGGACCAAAATTGACTTGTATGAATGCGGCACTAAGAGTTGGTAAAAGGATTTTTAATTGCATGTACATGATGTTAACATGTTAATTCTACCAATATATGATGGCAAGTGACTCTTATAAGGTGCAACGTAACTCTAATATGGTGAGAAGACACTTACATGATTAATTAGATCCAAAATGTGGCCCAAAATTGACATGTAGGAAAGAAGTACCAAGAGGTGGTTAAAGATGTCTAATTGCATGTACATGATGTTAACATGTTAATTGTATCAATATATGGGGCAAGTGACTCTTCTAGGGTGCAAAGTAACTGTAATATGGTGAAAAATGACTTACATGGTTGATTAGAGCCAAAATGTAGTAGAAAATTAACTTGTATGAAAGTGGAATTAATAGGGGGTAAAAGGATGTCAAATTGGATGTATATGATGTTAACATGTTAATTGTTGTATATATGGTGGAAAGTGACTCTTATAGGGATACAAAGTGACTCTAATATGGTGAAAAATGACTTACATGGTTGATTCGAACCAAAATGTGGAACAAAATTGACCTGTTTGAAAGTGGTATTAAGAGGTGGTAAAAAGATGTCAAATCGGATGTATATGATGTTAATATGTTAATTGTACAAATATATAGAGGAAATTGACTCATATAGGGTGCAAAATGACTCTAATATGGTGAAAAGTGACTTACATGGTTAATTAGAACGAAAATGTGGACCAAAATTGACTTGTATGAATGGGGCACTAAGAGGTTGTAAAAGGATTTCTACTTGCATGTACATGATGTTAACATGTTAATTATACTAATATATGATGGCAAGTGACTCTTATAAGGTGTAAAGTGACTCTAATATGGTGAGAAGTCACTTACATGATTGATTAGTGCCAAAATGTGGCCCAAAATTGACTTGTAGGAAATGGGGTCCCAAGAGGTGGTTAAATGATGTCTAATTGCATGTACATGATGTTATAATGTTAATTGTATCAGTATATGATTGCAAATGACTCTTATAGGGTACAAAGTGACTCTAATATAGTGAAAAGTGACTTACATGGTTGATTAGAGCCTAAATGAGGTACAAATTTAACTTGAATGAAAGTGGCATTAATAGGGGGTAAAAGGATGTCAAATTGGATGTATATGATGTTAACATGTAATTGTTGTATATATGGTGGAAAGTGACTCTTATAGGGATGCAAAGTGACTCTAATATGGTGAAAAATGACTTACATGGTTGATTCGAACCAAAATGTGGAATAAAATTGACCTGTTCGAAAGTGGAATTAAGAGGTGGTAAAAGGATGTCAAATCGGATGTATATGATATTAACATGTTAATTGTACAAATATATGGTTGAAAGTCACTTATATAGGGTGCAAAATGACTCTAATATGGTGAAAAGTGACTTACATGGTTAATTATAACCAAAATATGGACCAAAATTGACTTGTATGAATGCGGCACTAAGAGGTGGTAAAAGGATTTTTAATTGCATGTACATGATGTTAACATGTTAATTGTACCAATATATGATGGCAAGTGACTCTTATAAGGTGCAACGTAACTCTAATATGGTGAGAAGTCACTTACATGATTGATTAATGCCAAAATGTGGCCCAAAATTGACTTGTAGGAAAAGGGTACCAAGAGGTGGTTAAAGGATGTCTAATTGCATATACATGATGTTAACATGTTAATTGTATCAATATATGGTGGCAAGTGACTCTTATAGGATGCAAAGTGACTCTAATATGGTAAAAAGTGACTTACATGGTTAATTAGAACCAATATGTGGACCACAATTGACTTGTATGAATGCGGCACTAAGAGGTGGTAAAAGGATTTTTAATTGCATGTACATGATGTTAACATGTTAATTGTACCAATATATGATGGCAAGTGACTCTTATAAGGTGCAACGTAACTCTAATATGGTGAGAAGTCACTTACATGATTGATTATAGCCAAAATCTGGCCCAAAATTGACTTGTAGGAACGGGGTATCAAGAGGTGGTTAAAGGATGTCTAATTGCATATACATGATGTTAACATGTTAATTGTATCAATATATGGTGGCAAGTGACTCTTATAGGGTGCAAAGTGACTCTAATATGGTGAAAAGTGACTTAAATGGTTAATTAGAACCAAAATGTGGACCACAATTGACTTGTATGACAGTGGCATTAATAGGTGGTAAAAGGATGTCAATTTAGATGTATATGATGTTAACATGTTAATTGTATAAATATATGGTGAGAAGTGACTCATATAGGGTTCAAAATTACTCTAATATGGTGAAAAATGACTTACATGGTTAATTAGAACCAGAATGTGGACCAAAATTGACTTGTATGAATGAGGCACTAAGAGGTTGTAAAAGGATTTCTAATTGCATGTACATGATGTTAAAATGTTAATTATAGCAATATATGATGGCAAGTGACTTTTATAAGGTGCAAAGTGACTCTAATATGGTGAGAAGTCACTTATATGATTGATAAGTGCCAAAATGTGGCCCAAAATTGACTTGTAGGAAATGGGGTCCCAAGAGGTGGTTAAATGATGTCTAATTGCTTGTACATGATGTTAAAATGTTAATTGTATCAGTATGTGGTGTCAAGTGACTCTTATAGGGTGCAAAGTGATAGTAATATGGTGAAAAGTGACTTACATGGTTAATTAGAACCAAAATGTGGACCAAAATTGACTTGTATGAATGCGGCACTAAGAGGTGGTAAAAGGATTTTTAATTGCATGTACATGATGTTAACATGTTAATTGTACCAATATATGATGGCAAGTGACTCTTATAAGGTGCAACGTAACTCTAATATGGTGAGAAGACACTTACATGATTGATTAGATCCAAAATGTGGCCCAAAATTGACATGTAGGAAAGGGGTACCAAGAGGTGGTTAAAGATGTCTAATTGCATATACATGATGTTAACATGTTAATTGTATCAATATATGGGGCAAGTGACTCTTCTAGGGTGCAAAGTGACTGTAATATGGTGAAAATGACTTACATGGTTGATTAGAGCCAAAATGTGGTACAAAATTAACTTGTATGAAAGTGGCATTAATAGGGGGTAAAAGGATGTCAAATTGGATGTATATGATGTTAACATGTTAATTGTTGTATATATGGTGGAAAGTGACTCTTATAGGGATGCAAAGTGACTCTAATATGTTGAAAAATGACTTACATGGTTGATTCGAACTAAAATGTGGAACAAAATTGACCTATTTGAAAGTGGTATTAAGAGGTGGTAAAAAGATGTCAAATCGGATGTATATGACGTTAACATGTTAATTGTACAAATATATGGTGGAAAGTGACTCATATAGGGTGCAAAATGACTCTAATATGGTGAAAACTGACTTACATGGTTAATTAGAACCAAAATTTGGACCAAAATTGACTTGTATGAATGGGGCACTAAGAGGTTGTAAAAGGATTTCTAATTGCATGTACATGATGTTAACATGTTAATTATACTAATATATGATGGCAAGTGACTTTTATAAGGTGTAAAGTGACTCTAATATGGTGAGAAGTCACTTACATGATTGATTAGTGCCAAAATGTGGCCCAAAATTGACTTGTAGGAAATGAGGTCCCAAGAGGTGGTTAAATGATGTCTAATTGCATGTACATGATGTTATAATGTTAATTGTATCAGTATATGATGGCAAGTAACTCTTATAGGGTGCAAAGTGACTCTAATATAGTGAAAAGTGACTTACATGGTTGATTAGAGCCTAAATGTGGTACAAATTTAACTTGAATGAAAGTGGCATTAATAGAGGGTAAAAGGATGTCAAATTGGATTTATATGATGTTAACATGTTAATTGTTGTATATATGGTGGAAAGTGACTCTTATAGGGATGCAAAGTGACTCTAATATGGTGAAAAATGACTTACATGGTTGATTCGAACCAAAATGTGGAATAAAATTGACCTGTTCGAAAGTGGAATTAAGAGGTGGTAAAAGGATGTCAAATCGGATGTATATGATGTTAACATGTTAATTGTACAAATATATCGTGGAAAGTCACTTATATAGGGTGCAAAATGACTCTAATATGGTGAAAAGTGACTTACATGGTTAATTATAACCAAAATGTGCACCAAAATTGACTTGTATGAATGCGGCACTAAGAGGTGGTAAAAGGATTTTTAATTGCATGTACATGATGTTAACATGTTAATTGTACCAATATATGATGGCAAGTGACTCTTATAAGGTGCAACGTAACTCTAATATGGTGAGAAGTCACTTACATGATTGATTAGTGCCAAAATGTGGCCCAAAATTGACTTGTAGGAAAAGGGTACCAAGAGGTGGCTAAAGGATGTCTAATTGCATATACATGATGTTAACATGTTAATTGTATCAATATATGGTGGCAAGTGACTCTTATAGGGTGCAAAGTGACTCTAATATGGTGAAAAGTGACTTACATGGTTAATTAGAACCAAAATGTGGACCACAATTGACTTGTATGAATGCGGCACTAAGAGGTGGTAAAATGATTTTTAATTGCATGTACATGATGTTAACATGTTAATTGTACCAATATATGATGGCAAGTGACTCTTATAAGGTGCAACGTAAATCTAATATGGTGAGAAGTCACTTACATGATTGATTATAGCCAAAATGTGGCCCAAAATTGACTTGTAGGAATGGGGTATCAAGAGGTGGTTAAAGGATGTCTAATTGCATATACATGATGTTAACATGTTAATTGTATCAATATATGGTGGCAAGTGACTCTTTTAGGGTGCAAAGTGACTCTAATATGGTGAAAAGTGACTTACATGGTTAATTAGAGCCAAAATGTGTTACAAAATTAACTTGTATGACAGTGGCATTAATAGGTGGTAAAAGGATGTCAATTTAGATGTATATGATGTTAACATGTTAATTGTATAAATATATGGTGAGAAGTGACTCATATAGGGTTCAAAATGACTCTAATATGGTGAAAAATGACTTACATGGTTAATTAGAACCAGAATGTGGACCAAAATTGACTTGTATGAATGAGGCACTAAGAGGTTGTAAAAGGATTTCTAATTGCATGTACATGATGTTAAAATGTTAATTATAGCAATATATGATGGCAAGTGACTCTTATAAGGTGCAAAGTAACTCTAATATGGTGAGAAGTCACTTATATGATTGATAAGTGCCAAAATGTGGCCCAAAATTGACTTGTAGGAAATGGGGTCCCAAGAGGTGGTTAAATGATGTCTAATTGCATGTACATGATGTTAAAATGTTAATTGTATCAGTATATGGTGTCAAGTGACTCTTATAGGGTGCAAAGTGATAGTAATATGGTGAAAAGTGACTTACATAGTTAATTAGAACCAAAATGTGGATCAAAATTGACTTGTATGAATGCGGCACTAAGAGGTGGTAAAAGGATTTTTAATTGCATGTACATGATGTTAACATGTTAATTGTATCAATATATGATGGCAAGTGACTCTTATAAGGTGCAACGTAACTCTAATATGGTGAGAAGACACTTACATGATTGATTAGATCCAAAATGTGGCCCAAAATTGACATGTAGGAAAGGGGTACCAAGAGGTGGTTAAAGATGTGTAATTACATGTACATGATGTTAACATGTTAATTGTATCAATATATGGGGCAAGTGACTCTTCTAGGGTGCAAAGTGACTGTAATATGGTGAAAAATGACTTACATGGTTGATTAGTGCCAAAATGTAGTACAAAATTAACTTGTATGAAAGTGGCATTAATAGGGGGTAAAAGGATGTCAAATTGGATGTATATGATGTTAACATGTTAATTGTTGTATATATGGTGGAAAGTGACTCTTATAGGGATGCAAAGTGACTCTAATATGGTGAAAAATGACTTACATGGTTGATTCGAACCAAAATGTGGAACAAAATTGACCTGTTTGAAAGTGGTATTAAGAGGTGGTAAAAAGATGTCAAATTGGATGTATATGATGTTAACATGTTAATTGTACAAATATATGGTGGAAAGTGACTCATATAGGGTGCAAAATGACTCTAATATGGTGAAAACTGACTTACATGGTTAATTAGAACCAAAATGTGGACCAAAATTGACTTGTATGAATGGGGCACTAAGAGGTTGTAAAAGGATTTCTAATTGCATGTACATGATGTTAACATGTTAATTATACTAATATATGATGGCAACTGACTTTTATAAGGTGTAAAGTGACTCTAATATGGTGAGAAGTCACTTACATGATTGATTAGTGCCAAAATATGGCCCAAAATTGACTTGTAGGAAATGAGGTCCCAAGAGGTGGTTAAATGATGTCTAATTGCATGTACATGATGTTATAATGTTAATTGTATCAGTATATGATGGCAAGTGACTCTTATAGGGTGCAAAGTGACTCTAATATAGTGAAAAGTGACTTACATGGTTGATTAGAGCCTAAATGTGGTACAAATTTAACTTGAATGAAAGTGGCATTAATAGAGGGTAAAAGGATGTCAAATTGGATTTATATGATGTTAACATGTTAATTGTTGTATATATGGTGGAAAGTGACTCTTATAGGGATGCAAAGTGACTCTAATATGGTGAAAAATGACTTACATGGTTGATTCGAACCAAAATGTGGAATAAAATTGACCTGTTCGAAAGTGGAATTAAGAGGTGGTAAAAGGATGTCAAATCGGATGTATATGATGTTAACATGTTAATTGTACAAATATATCGTGGAAAGTCACTTATATAGGGTGCAAAATGACTCTAATATGGTGAAAAGTGACTTACATGGTTAATTATAACCAAAATGTGCACCAAAATTGACTTGTATGAATGCGGCACTAAGAGGTGGTAAAAGGATTTTTAATTGCATGTACATGATGTTAACATGTTAATTGTACCAATATATGATGGCAAGTGACTCTTATAAGGTGCAACGTAACTCTAATATGGTGAGAAGTCACTTACATGATTGATTAGTGCCAAAATGTGGCCCAAAATTGACTTGTAGGAAAAGGGTACCAAGAGGTGGCTAAAGGATGTCTAATTGCATATACATGATGTTAACATGTTAATTGTATCAATATATGGTGGCAAGTGACTCTTATAGGGTGCAAAGTGACTCTAATATGGTGAAATGTGACTTACATGGTTAATTAGAACCAAAATATGGACCACAATTGACTTGTATGAATGCGGCACTAAGAGGTGGTAAAAGGATTTTTAATTGCATGTACATGATGTTAACATGTTAATTGTACCAATATATGATGGCAAGTGACTCTTATAAGGTGCAACGTAAATCTAATATGGTGAGAAGTCACTTACATGATTGATTATAGCCAAAATGTGGCCCAAAATTGACTTGTAGGAACGGGGTATCAAGAGGTGGTTAAAGGATGTCTAATTGCATATACATGATGTTAACATGTTAATTGTATCAATATATGGTGGCAAGTGACTCTTTTAGGGTGCAAAGTGACTCTAATATGGTGAAAAGTGACTTACATGGTTAATTAGAGCCAAAATGTGTTACAAAATTAACTTGTATGACAGTGGCATTAATAGGTGGTAAAAGGATGTCAATTTAGATGTATATGATGTTAACATGTTAATTGTATAAATATATGGTGAGAAGTGACTCATATAGGGTTCAAAATGACTCTAATATGGTGAAAAATGACTTACATGGTTAATTAGAACCAGAATGTGGACCAAAATTGACTTGTATGAATGAGGCACTAAGAGGTTGTAAAAGGATTTCTAATTGCATGTACATGATGTTAAAATGTTAATTATAGCAATATATGATGGCAAGTGACTCTTATAAGGTGCAAAGTAACTCTAATATGGTGAGAAGTCACTTATATGATTGATAAGTGCCAAAATGTGGCCCAAAATTGACTTGTAGGAAATGGGGTCCCAAGAGGTGGTTAAATGATGTCTAATTGCATGTACATGATGTTAAAATGTTAATTGTATCAGTATATGGTGTCAAGTGACTCTTATAGGGTGCAAAGTGATAGTAATATGGTGAAAAGTGACTTACATAGTTAATTAGAACCAAAATGTGGACCAAAATTGACTTGTATGAATGCGGCACTAAGAGGTGGTAAAAGGATTTTTAATTGCATGTACATGATGTTAACATGTTAATTGTATCAATATATGATGGCAAGTGACTCTTATAAGGTGCAACGTAACTCTAATATGGTGAGAAGACACTTACATGATTGATTAGATCCAAAATGTGGCCCAAAATTGACATGTAGGAAAGGGGTACCAAGAGGTGGTTAAAGATGTGTAATTACATGTACATGATGTTAACATGTTAATTGTATCAATATATGGGGCAAGTGACTCTTCTAGGGTGCAAAGTGACTGTAATATGGTGAAAAATGACTTACATGGTTGATTAGTGCCAAAATGTAGTACAAAATTAACTTGTATGAAAGTGGCATTAATAGGGGGTAAAAGGATGTCAAATTGGATGTATATGATGTTAACATGTTAATTGTTGTATATATGGTGGAAAGTGACTCTTATAGGGATGCAAAGTGACTCTAATATGGTGAAAAATGACTTACATGGTTGATTCGAACCAAAATGTGGAACAAAATTGACCTGTTTGAAAGTGGTATTAAGAGGTGGTAAAAAGATGTCAAATCGGATGTATATGATGTTAACATGTTAATTGTACAAATATATGGTGGAAAGTGACTCATATAGGGTGCAAAATGACTCTAATATGGTGAAAAGTGACTTACATGGTTAATTAGAACCAAAATGTGGACCAAAATTGACTTGTATGAATGGGGCACTAAGAGGTTGTAAAAGGATTTCTAATTGCATGTACATGATGTTAACATATTAATTATACTAATATATGATGGCAAGTGACTCTTATAAGGTGTAAAGTGACTCTAATATGGTGAGAAGTCACTTACATGATTGATTAGTGCCAAAATATGGCCCAAAATTGACTTGTAGGAAATGGGGTACCAAGAGGTGGTTAAAGGATATCTAATTGCATGTAAATGATGTTAACATGTTAATTGTATCAATATATGGGGCAAGTGACTCTTCTAGGGTGCAAAGTGACTGTGATATGGTGAAAAGTGACTTATATGGTTGATTAGAGCCAAAATGTGGTACAAAATTAACTTGTATGAAAGTGGCATTAATATGGTGTAAAAGGATGTCAAATTGGATATATATAATGTTAACATGTTAATTGTTGTATATATGGTGGAAAATGACTCTTATAGGGATGCAAAATGACTCTAATATGGTGAAAAATGACTTACATGGTTGATTCGAACCAAAATGTGGAACAAAATTGACCTGTTTGAAAGTGGAATTAAGAGGTGATGAAAGGATGTCAAATCGGATGTATATGATGTTAACATGTTAATTGTACAAATATATGATGGAAAGTGACTCATATAGGGTGTAAAATGACTCTAATATGGTGAAAAGTAACTTACATGGTTAATTAGAACCAAAATGTGGACCAAAATTGACTTGTATGAATGGGGCACTAAGAGGTTGTAAAAGAATTTATAATTGCATGTACATGATGTTAAAATGTTAATTATACCAATATATGATGGCAAGTGACTCTTATAAGGTGCAAATTGACTCTAATATGGTGAGAAGTCACTTAGTGCCAAAATGTGGCCCAAAATTGACTTGTAGGAAATGGGGTCCCAAGAGGTGGTTCAATGATGTCTAATTGGATGTACATGATGTTAAAATATTAATTGTATCAGTATATGGTGGCAAGTGACTCTTATAGGGTGCAAAGTGTAATATCCCATATTTTCAGATATTATTTTTATAATTATTTGGATTTGTTTATGTGATTTTTATGTGAATTTTGGTGAATTATCTGATATTGGAATTGGTGTTTGGGTGTTTATATATGATATTATTTGAGTATTTTAATTTTTATGTGCTCATAATAAAATATAGATAGTTGTGATAATTTTCTAGTAATTTTTGGACTGTTAGATGATTTTATAATGATTTATGGATTTATTAATTATTTTCTGAATAATTACAAAACTATTTTATAAAGCCGGGAATCGTCCAACCTCAACTGTTTTTACGTTTTTACAACCCGAAACTCTTCGTAAAACTCCTTCCTAACCTAATTTGGTAATTCTGGACATTTTTCATGTTTTTACTTTTTCAATCTGGATAACGGTTTGACCCGTACGAGTCCCGACGTAAAATTTTTGATACGCTAATCATTTTATGAACCGGTAAAACCCATATTCTCGGAAGGTGGGATAATATTTCTTTATTTATGTATAAAGTATTTTATATAAAGTCCAAGTTTGATAATTATCCATATCAGGTATTAAATTGTATCGTTATATAGTTACTTAGCGGCTAAATAATCTATTTTTGGATCCGATATATAAGTGTAAATTCAGTATTAAATTCCAGAATATTTCAAAAATCATGAAACTTATATTTTATTAGTATTTGAATATTTCGAGAATTTTAAAATTATTTCGAAATTTTTTCGGGTTATATTTACCCGCACGTTTGTTAGTTAAATTGTAAAATGCGGATATGACGCGCGATTTATAAATGTTTTAAAAATTATGAAAATTTTATTTTATTAGTTTTTAAATATTCCGAGAATTTTATAAATATTTCGGTTTCATAAAAATTATCGGATCGGGCCCCTATCGGGACGTAAAACCCCACAAAAATTGTATTGTCATTTTTATAAAATTGTGTGACTTTCAAATATATAATATTTTTATATTTTTGAATATTCATAATTTTTAGGAATTTTAGGTATAAATTTTATATTTATTTGATTAAATATTATTTCCCGCTAACTATTAATTTTGGGCTAATTGTTTAAATGTTGTATTAATTTTTTTTGTTAAGAGAAAAAAAAAAGAAGGAAAGAAACTACCCGCACCCCCCCGAGTATACCCCTCCCCCATTTCTTTTATCTGTTCAACAGATTACTCCTCCCTCCTCTCTGTTATATATTTTTATTTATTTTTAATTTTCAAAAATTCATATCTTACAAACCGTTCGTCCAAATTTCAATTGGTATATATATAAACGATCAGCGCTTCGATACCTACGCATAGGTATATATATTGCAAGGTTTTGAGAAGAAAATTTGCGGGGCATATTTCCGTTATATTTCCGTTTTAATTTATTTTCGGGACATTAATAAGGAGTATGACGGTGGTGATTACTCCACATGACATCTCAGCGTGTATATGTTTATCGCTATTAATTTCGGATTTTTTGGAGATATTTTCGGAACATCAGATTTTCTCTTCGGGGTGATCAGAATTTATTTTGGGTAACGATTCCGAAATTCCGCCTTCGTACTTTTGTATATTATAGCATGTTAGTGTTTATATATTTATTTCATAATTTTTAGAAATTGTTGGAGAAGTCACTTTTGATCCGAGTTTTGGTTCAGGTGGCCGTGTTATTCATTTCAGGAGTGTTTATACACGTAAATATAAATTATTGTGTTGATTGTTGTTGGTTGTGTCGATATGATATCGACTGGCAGTTCGAGAAATAGAGGAGGTGCTGTCCGATTTCCAGGAAAATATTACTTTTAGTTCTGAAGATTATTATTTTTATTATTATTCGAAAATAAATCCAAATTATTTAGTTAATGAATTTTAATTGATTATTTAATTCGAGTTAATTATTTCTTATGATTTAAAAATTCTGAAAAATAGTTCGATCTTTAAAATATCATTTTAAATTATTTTCTAGGCTCGATAATTCTTGTAAAATTATTTTCGGGTGTTCGAGCCCTATTACTTAATTATTAAATGATTCGGAGACCCGTTTTCATTTCGAAAAATATTTAAAAATTTATAATAAATCAACCGTTCGTCCGTTTAATACGAAACGAACGCCTCTAGACTCAGAAAAATATTTCCCTTTCATTAAAAATACTTTCGAGACCCAAATTCTTTTGTTTCGAAAGGTCTCTTATTTTACGAATCATTCTGAGTCGATTATTGATCAATAAACCATATTTTTGACCCGATTTCGATTCTAAAAGTGCCAAGTCAAATGTTTTGACGAACCGAGGTGTATGTGATATGAATTATGTGATACATGGATTATGTGCTTACGTGCTATGTGAATTATGTGCATATGTGGGTCAAGAGTCTTGTATTTGACTGCTTTCTTTATGTGCGGGCTATCGTATGGGTAGGCGATAGGATTTTGACGCACAGTTCGTCGAGTTATTATCGTTTAGGCGATTAAAGTTGTATCTTTTAATTATAGATGCAGATCATTCGAGTTGATCAGGACAAGACGTTGGATAAAGAATAAGATGGAATGGTATTGGGTAGCTGACTTCTAGCAATCGCAGGAGCAGCATATCAGTAAAGTGTTGAAAATAAAGACGGTGATGTCTTGAGACAGAATGTCAGAATAGATGCGATGTTACGAGTGTGACTAACTGCTAAAACCCAAAGACAAGTATCCATATCATCACTTATTGTTCAAGTGATATTTATTTTGAATCCCATTATGCAAGTATTGATTTCCTATTCTCACTTCAGCATAGATAAATGTTTTACATATCGCTGAATTATCATGCAAGTACTCTCTGCTATTCTTTGTTCAGAATAGTTAAATGTTTTACTTATCAAATTACTGGATTTATAAATGTTTTGGAATTTGAGAAAGATGATTTTGTTGCGAGAATTCCTGCTTAAGTGATTGGGGGAATAAAAATTATTTAGGATATCGAAGGATTCAGCTCCTTTTTTAATAAAAAAGTTTTTAAGATTGGAATGGTTACTGGTTACAGCGTAGGTGATCGAGATATCGGTCCACCTGTAATATCTTTCAAGGCTAGTTATGCCTTTTCTGGCGCCCTATAGGTACCGTATGTCTTCGGGATACGGGTAGTACCTATATTTACGGTATGGCTGCGGGATACCGGTTTTGTTTCGCGACTGATCATCGGGAACAGCATGAAATGTTATTGGTTCCAATCTAAATTGATATCTAAATTTCTTTATGGTTTTGATAATCATAGAATAAATGATTTATCAACTGATTCTGTTTTGGATTAAAAGTGAATTGTGGTTTTGATTCAGTTTCTAATTTTGTGATACTTACGTTGTTGTTAAATATCAAAGGTGGTATTAGTATAGATGATTGATGTTGACTTCAGTATGGGTGTTGTGAGCATCAAAGTTCGTATTGATATCTAATTTGATATGACAATAAAATAAGTATTAATTTCAAGAGTTGGGTTTTGAGTAAAGTTTATGATTCAATCCATAATCATTGTTACTTGTTGTTGTTTACGATATTTTGGTAAACACTGTTTTACGAGTTTTATTCTCGTCAAGATTCAAATTATTGCTAAAGCATTTCGCTCAAAAATATCAAAATGGTTTTGAATATAATTAAGGAATCAATTCTGGGGTTCCTCAACTATAATTTTATGATTCAGCAGTTATGATTTTAAATGTTCTGCTCTAATGCAGATGTTGGTTTTATATCAAAAGACCCTATATATGTCATAATGATCTTGCTGAGCATTTCTTCCGCTCATACTTACCTGTTTTTAAATTTAACCTCCAGTGAGGATTAGCTTAAGCTGTTTAGCTGCGTAATTCGAGAAAGCAAAGAAGAAGCTTTTGGAAGGTGGTTGGTCCAGGGTTTGCGGACTAGTGTAAGTTTCATTGTATAAAGTTGTTTATATTATATTATAGTTGTGTATTATAGTTGGGCCTAGTATACTTCTTTTCGAAGTTATACTAGCGGGTTAGTATTGAATTGGAATTTGTTGAAAATAGTTTTAAAAAGAAGTGAAAATTATCTATGGAATTCAGAATTCTTGTTTCTAGAACTGTAACCTTAAAAGATCTTGGATTAGTTTGGGGTCATAAATGATAAATATCTTCCGCTGGCATTTATTTATTGATTTAACAGGTTATTTTGGATTGAGGTTTCATCGTGACGACCAAATCCCTTGACCCCGGATTCGGGGGCGTTACAGGTTGGTATCAGAGCTGAGGTTATAGTAAACTAGAAACGAGAGTGTGTAGGAGTGTGTATAGCTATGTGAGGACGTTTGAGCTCATATCGAGTTCCTATTGGACTATCGGATATAGTGCCAACGAGTAAGTTAAGATAGGCGCATTCGTTTGAGATGGTTGTGTTTAGCTGGATGGAACTCCAGGAAGCTGCAAACTTCTATGGTGGAATCTTCCAAGGCTACTACGATTTGACGACGATGAAGATTATCGATATCCCTGGAATATGAAGAAGTGTCGAGAATCGGATGACGAGTCAACAGAAGAATTCAAACAGAAGTTAAGCATTAAGACTTTGGCAATACCTTCTCTTTCTATAATTTCTTTTGGCCTCTCTCAAAAGAAGTAATTGTTAGAGGATATATTCCCTAACACTCATTTTCAATCATAACTGTGTTTTAAATGTGCCAGAGGCTGTCATGAAGCCTATTTTTCAGGTTTTGATAGCTCTGTCAAGTTATGATAAATTAATTCCACTTTTCTTATTTGGTGGATAGTTTCTTGATGATGTGACACCATTTGCTCATTTGGTGACATAATTTTGTTCTCCGGATTTCATTTCCTTCAGAAATATCAGCTTTGAAATTTTTTCAGCTTTATTCATTTGATTTTCAATTCCTTTCATATTCTTTTATTCTGACTGAGATGAACAATCCTAACTATATGGGACACAAGGTATACCTGTCTCTGTGATAGGAGTTGGATGGGACGCCATCACTTGTGTGTATTGTGAATACATGAAGGTTAACAACCTTTAGTAGTGTCTTAATTTGGACACGCAATACCAAGTTCATTTGATCATATTAATCTCTCAGTTATTCTTTTATTTCAACAATACTTTTTCTCAAATTCAGATTTTGGTTCCGTTATAGTATCAAATTCTTTTCTTTTTGAAATTCCATGATTTTGTCATCCCAAACATTCAAAGGTATGCCAAGCAAGTAAGCTGAGTTATACTGGTTAAGTCAAAGTAAGGCGATGTGATGGAATTACAAAGGACGACAGTGGAATGCAATGCGATTAAAATATCAACGACGTACAATGAAGTCAATCTGTTTCTTTATTTCTCTCTCTATTTATCTCTATCTCTCTCTCTCTTTCTTTTTCTTTGTCTTTATCTTTCTCTCTATTATTCTTTCTTGCAATCAGTAAAAAGTGATTCTATTGAAGAATTGGTCAAATGGTGTGAATGGAACAATGGTGCCCAATAAAGCACCTGTAAAAGTTTTATTATACAAGGAATATAAGATTTGTTTGAGATTATGGAAAATTAAGGTTATTTGGAAACGGAAAATTGGTTAGAAAACCCTTAGTGCTTTCTTCTGCTGATTCCGAGGACGGAATCCTTATAAGGAGGGTAGATTGTAATATCCCATATTTTCAGATATTATTTTTATAATTATTTGGATTTATTTATGTGATTTTTATGTGAATTTTGGTGAATTATCTGATATTGGAATTGGTGTTTGGGTGTTTATATGTGATATTATTTGAGTATTTTAATTTTTATGTGCTCATAATAAAATATAGATAGTTGTGATAACTTTCTAGTAATTTTTGGACTGTTAGATGATTTTATAATGATTTATGGATTTATTAATTATTTTCTGAATAATTACAAAACTATTTTATAAAGCCGGGAATCGTCCAACCTCAACTGTTTTTACGTTTTTACAACCCGAAACTCTTCGGAAAACTCCTTCCTAACCTAATTTGGTAATTCTGGACATTTTTCATGTTTTGACTTGTTCAATCTGGATAACGGTTTGACCCGTACGAGTCCCGACGTAAAATTTTTGATACGCTAATCATTTTATGAACCGGTAAAACCCATATTCTTGGAAGGTGGGATAATATTACTTTATTTATGTATAAAGTATTTTATAGGAAGTCCAAGTTTGATAATTATCCATATCAGGTATTAAATTGTATCGTTATATAGTTACTTAGCGGCTAAATAATCTATTTTTGGATCCGATATATAAGTGTAAATTCAGTATTAAATTCCAGAATATTTCAAAAATCATGAAACTTATATTTTATTAGTATTTGAATATTTCGAGAATTTTAAAATTATTTCGAAAATTTTTCGGGTTATATTTACCCGCACGTTTGTTAGTTAAATCGTAAAATGCGGATATGACGCGCGATTTATAAATGTTTTAAAAATTATGAAAATTTTATTTTATTAGTTTTTAAATATTCCGAGAATTTTATAAATATTTCGGTTTCATAAAAATTATCGGATCGGACCCCTATCGGGACGTCAAACCCCACAAAAATTGTATTGTCATTTTTATAAAATTGTGTGACTTTCAAATATATAATATTTTTATATTTTTGAATATTCATAATTTTTAGGAATTTTAGGTATAAATTTTATATTTATTTGATTAAATATTATTTCCCGCTAACTATTAATTTTGGGCTAATTGTTTAAATGTTGTATTAATTTTTTTTGTTAAGAGAAAAAAAAAAGAAGGAAAGAAACTACCCGCACCCCCCCGAGTATACCCCTCCCCCATTTCTTTTATCTGTTCAACAGATTACTCCTCCCTCCTCTCTGTTATATATTTTTATTTATTTTTAATTTTCAAAAATTCATATCTTACAAACCGTTCGTCCAAATTTCAATTGGTATATATATAAACGATCAGCGCTTCGATACCTACGCATAGGTATATATATTGCAAGGTTTTGAGAAGAAAATTTGTGGGGCATATTTCCGTTATATTTCCGTTTTAATTTATTTTCGGGACATTAATAAGGAGTATGACGGTGGTGATTACTCCACATGACATCTCAGCGTGTATATGTTTATGGCTATTAATTTCGGATTTTTCTGGAGATATTTTCCGGACATCAGATTTTCTCTTCGGGGTGATCAGAATTTATTTTGGGTAACGATTCCGAAATTCCGCCTTCGTACTTTTGTATATTATAGCATGTTAGTGTTTATATATTTATTTCATAATTTTTAGAAATTGTTGGAGAAGTCACTTTTGATCCGAGTTTTGGTTCAGGTGGCCGTGTTATTCATTTCAGGAGTGTTTATACGCGTAAATATAAATTATTGTGTTGATTGTTGTTGGTTGTGTCGATATGATATCGACTGGCAGTTCGAGAAATAGAGGAGGTGCTGTCCGATTTCCAGGAAAATATTACTTTTAGTTCTGAAGATTATTATTTTTATTATTATTCGAAAATAAATCCAAATTATTTAGTTAATGAATTTTAATTGATTATTTAATTCGAGTTAATTATTTCTTATGATTTAAAAATTCTGAAAAATAGTTCGATCTTTAAAATATCATTTTAAATTATTTTCTAGGCTCGATAATTCTTGTAAAATTATTTTCGGGTGTTTGAGCCCTATTACTTAATTATTAAATGATTCGGAGACCCGTTTTCATTTCGAAAAATATTTAAAAATTCATAATAAATCAACCGTTCGTCCGTTTAATACGAAACGAACGCCTCTAGACTCAGAAAAATATTTCGCTTTCATTAAAAATACTTTCGAGACCCAAATTCTTTTGTTTCGAAAGGTCTCTTGTTTTACGAATCATTCTGAGTCGATTATTGATCAATAAACCATATTTTTGACCCGATTTCGATTCTAAAAGTGCCAAGTCAAATGTTTTGACGAACCGAGGCGTATGTGATATGAATTATGTGATACATGGATTATGTGCTTACGTGCTATGTGAATTATGTGCATATGTGGGTCAAGAGTCTTGTATTTGACTGCTTTCTTTATGTGCGGGCTATCGTATGGGCAGGTGATAGGATTTTGACGCACAGTTCGTCGAGTTATTATCGTTTAGGCGATTAAAGTTGTATCTTTTAATTATAGATGCGGATCATTCGAGTTGATCAGGACAAGACGTTGGATAAAGAATAAGATGGAATGGTATTGGGTAGCTGGTTTCTAGCAATCGCAGGAGCAGCATATCAGTAAAGTGTTGAAAATAAAGACGGTGATGTCTTGAGACAGAATGTCAGAATAGATGCGATGTTACGAGTGTGACTAACTGCTAAAACCCAAAGACAAGTATCCATATCATCACTTATTGTTCAAGTGATATTTATTTTGATGCAAGTATTGATTTCCTATTCTCACTTCAGCATAGATAAATATTTTACATATCGCTGAATTATCATGCAAGTACTCTCTGCTATTCTTTGTTCAGAATAGTTAAATGTTTTACTTATCAAATTACTGGATTTATAAATGTTTTGGAATTTGAGAAAGATGATTTTGTTGCGATAATTCCTGCTTAATTGATTGAGGGAATAAAAATTATTTAGGATGTCGAAGGATTCAGCTCCTTTTTCAATAAAAAAGTTTTTAAGATTGGAATGGTTACTGGTTACAGCGTAGGTGATCGAGATATCGGTCCACCTGTAATATCTTTCAAGGCTAGTTATGCCTTTTCTGGCGCCCTATAGGTACCGTATGTCTTCGGGATACGGGTAGTACCTATATTTACGGTATGGCTGCGGGATACCGGTGTTGTTTCGTGACTGATCATCGGGAACAGCATGAAATGTTATTGGTTCCAATCTAAATTGATATCTAAATTTCTTTATGGTTTTGATAATCATAGAATAAATGATTTATCAACTGATTCTGTTTTGGATTAAAAGTGAATTGTGGTTTTGATTCAGTTTCTAATTTTGTGATACTTATGTTGTTGTTAAATATCAAAGGTGGTATTAGTATAGATGATTGCTGTTGACTTCAGTATGGGTGTTGTGAGCATCAAAGTTCGTATTGATATCTAATTTGATATGACAATAAAATAAGTATTAATTTCAAGAGTTGGGTTTTGAGTAAAGTTTATGATTCAATCCATAATCATTGTTACTTGTTGTTGTTTACGATATTTCGGTAAACATTGTTTTACGAGTTTTATTCTCGTCAAGATTCAAATTATTGCTAAAGCATTTCGCTCAAAAATATCAAAATGGTTTTGAATATAATTAAGGAATCAATTCTGGGGTTCCTCAACTATAATTTTATGATTCAGCAGTTATGATTTTAAATGTTCTGCTCTAATGCAGATGTCGGTTTTATATCAAAAGACCCTATATATGTCATAATACTCTTGCTGAGCATTTCTTCCGCTCATACTTACCTGTTTTTAAATTTAACCTCCAGTGAGGATTAGCTTACGTTGTTTAGCTGCGTAATTCGAGAAAGTAAAGAAGAAGCTTTTGGAAGGTGGTTGGTCCAGGGTTTGCGGACTAGTGTAAGTTTCATTGTATAAAGTTGTTTATATTATATTATATTATAGTTGTGTATTATAGTTGGGCCTAGTATACTTCTTTTCGAAGTTATACTAGCGGGTTAGTATTGAATTGGAATTTGTTGAAAATAGTTTTAAAAAGAAGTGAAAATTATCTATGGAATTCAGAATTCTTGTTTCTAGAACTGTAACCTTAAAAGATCTTGGATTAGTTTGGGGTCATAAATGATAAATATCTTCCGCTGGCATTTATTTATTGATTTAACAGGTTATTTTGGATTGAGGTTTCATCGTGACGACCAAATCCTTTGACCCCGGATTCGGGGGCGTTACACAAAGTGACTCTAATATACTGAAAAGTGACTTACATGGTTGATTAGAGCCTAAATGTGGTACAAATTTAACTTGAATGAAAGTGGCATTAATAGGGGGTAAAAGGATGTCAAATTGGATGTATATGATGTTAACATGTTAATTGTTGTATATATGGTGGAAAGTGACTCTTATAGGGATGCAAAGTGACTCTAATATGGTGAAAAATGACTTACATGGTTTATTCGAACCAAAATGTGGAACAAAATTGACCTGTTTGAAAGTGGAATTAAGAGGTGGTAAAAGGATGTCAAATCGGATGTATATGATGTTAACATGTTAATTGTATAAATATATGGTGGAAAGTGACTCATATAGGGTGAAAAATGACTCTAATATGCTGAAAAGTGACTTACATGGTTAATTAGAACCAAAATGTGGACCAAAATTGACTTGTATGAATGCAGCACTAAGAGGTGGTAAAAGGATTTTTAATTGTATGTACATGATGTTAACATGTTAATTGTACCAATATATGATGGCAAGTGACTCTTATAAGGTGCAACGTAACTCTAATATGGTGAGAAGTCACTTACATGATTGATTAGATCCAAAATGTGGCCCAAAATTGACTTGTAGGAAAGGGGTACCAAGAGGTGGTTAAAGATGTCTAATTGCATGTACATGCTGTTAACATGTTAATTGTATCAATATATGGGGCAAGTGACTCTTCTAGGGTGCAAAGTGACTGTAATATGGTGAAAAGTGACTTACATGGTTGATTAGAGCCAAAATGTGGTACAAAATTAACTTGTATGAAAGTGGCATTAACAGGGGGTAAAAGGATGTCAAATTGGATGTATATGATGTTAAAATGTTAATTGTTGTATATATGGTGGAAAATGACTCTTATAGGGATGCAAAGTGACTCTAATATGGTGAAAAATGACTTACATGGTTGATTGGAACCAAAATGTGGAACAAAATTGACCTGTTTGAAAGTGGAATTAAGAGGTGGTAAAAAGATGTCAAATCGGATGTATATGATGTTAACATGTTAATTGTACAAATGTATGGTGGAAAGTGACTCATATAGGGTGCAAAATGACTCTAATATGGTCAAAAGTGACTTACATGGTTAATTAGAACCAAAATATGGACCAAAATTGACTTGTATGAATGGGGCACTAAGAGGTTGTATTAGGATTTCTAATTGCATGTACATGTTGTTAACATGTTAATTATACTAATATATGATGGCAAGTGACTCTTATAAGGTGCAAAGTGACTTTAATATGGTGAGAAGTCACTTACATGATTGATTAATGCCAAAATGTGGCCCAAAATTGACTTGTAGGAAATGGGGTACCAAGAGGTGGTTAAAGGATGTCTAATTGCATGTACATGATGTTAAAATGTTAATTGTATCAGTATATGGTGGCAAGTGACTCTTATGGGGTGCAAAGTGACTCTAATACGGTGAAAAGTGACTTACATGGTTGATTAGAGCCAAAATGTGGAACAAATTTAACTTGAATGAAAGTGGCATTAACAGGGGGTAAAAGGATGTCAAATTGGATGTATATGATTTTAACATGTTAATTGTTGTATATATGGTGGAAAGTGACTCTTATAGGGATGCAAAGTGACTCTAATATGGTGAAAAATCACTTACATGGTTGATTTGTACCAAAATGTGGAACAAAATTGACATGTTTGAAAGTGGAATTAAGAGGTGGTAAAAGGATGTCAAATCGGATGTATATGATAACATGTTAATTGTACAAATATATGGTGGAAAGTGACTCATATAGGGTGCAAAATGACTCTAATATGGTGAAAAGTCACTTACAAGGTTAATTAGGACCAAAATGTGGACCAAAATTGACTTGTTTGAATGCGGCACTAAGAGGTGGTAAAAAGATTTTTAATTGCATGTACATGATGTTAACATGTTAATTGTACCAATATATGATGGCAAGTGACTCTTATAAGGTGCAACGTAACTCTAATATGGTGAGAAGTCACTTACATGATTGATTAGAGCCAAAATGTGGCCCCAAATTGACTTGTAGGAAAGGGGTATCAAGAGGTGGTTAATGGACGTCTAATTGCATGTACATGATGTTAACATGTTAATTGTATCAATATATGGTGGCAAGTGACTCTTATAGGGTGCAAAGTGACTCTAATATGGTGAAAAGTGACTTACATGGTTGATTAGAGCAAAAATGTGGTACAAAATTAACTTGTATGAAAGTGGCATTAATAGGTGGTAAAAGAATGTCAATTTAGATGTATATGATGTTAACATGTTAATTGTATAAATATATGGTGGGAAGTGACTCATATAGGCTTCAAAATGACTCTAATATGGTGAAAAATGACTTACATGGTTAATTAGAACCAGAATGTGGACCAAAATTGACTTGTATGAATGGGGCACTAAGAGGTTATAAAAGGATTTCTAATTGCATGTACATGATGTTAAAATGTTAATTATACCAATATATAATGGCAAGTGACTCTTATAAGGTGCAAAGTGACTCTAATATGGTCAGAAGTCACTTACATGATTGATTAGAGCCAAAATGTGTCCCAAAATTGACTTGTAGGAAAGGGGTACCAAGTGGTGGTTAAAGATGTCTAATTGCATGTACATGATGTTAACATGTTAATTGTATCAATATATGGGGCAAGTGACTCTTATAGGGTTCAAAGTGACTCTAATATAGTGAAAAGTGACTTATATGGTTGATTAGAGCCTAAATGTGGTACAAATTTAACTTGAATGAAAGTGGCATTAATAGGGGGTAAAAGGATGTCAAATTGGATGTATATGATGTTAGCATGTTAATTGTTGTATATATGGTGGAAAGTGACTCTTATAGGGATGCAAAGTGACTCTAATATGGTGAAAAATGACTTACATGGTTGATTCGAACCAAAATATGGAACAAAATTGACCTATTTGAAAGTGGAATTAAGAGGTGGTAAAAGGATGTCAAATCGGATGTATATGATGTTAACATGTTAATTGTACAAATATATGGTGGAAAGTGACTCATATAGGGTGCAAAATGACTCTAATATGGTGAAAAATGACTTACATGGTTAATTAGAACCAAAATGTGGACCAAAATTGACTTGTATGAATGCGGCACTAAGAGGTGGTAAAAGGATTTTTAATTGCATGTACATGATGTTAACATGTTAATTGTACCAATATATGATGGCAAGTGACTCTTATAAGGTGCAACGTAACTCTAATATGGTGAGAAGTCACTTACATGATTGATTAGAGCCAAAATGTGGCCCAAAATTGACTTGTAGGAAAGGGGTACCAAGAGGTGGTTAAAGATGTCTAATTGCATGTACATGATGTTAACATGTTAATTGTATCAATATATGGGACAAGTGACTCTTCTAGGGTGCAAAGTGACCGTAATATGGTGAAAAGTGACTTACATGGTTGATTAGAGCCAAAAAGTGGTACAAAATTAACTTGTATGAAAGTGGCATTAATAGGGGGTAAAAGGATGTCAAATTGGATGTATATGATGTTAACATGTTAATTGTTGTATATATGGTGGAAAGTGACTCTTATAGGGATGCAAAGTGACTCTAATATGGTGAAAAATGACTTACATGGTTGATTCGAACCAAAATGTGGAATAAAATTGACCTGTTTGAAAGTGGAATTATGAGGTGGTAAAAGGATGTCAAATCGGATTTATATGATGTTAACATGTTAATTGTACAAATATATGGTGGAAAGTGACTCATATAGGGTGCAAAATGACTCTAATATGGTGAAAAGTGACTTACATGGTTAATTAGAACCAAAATGTGGACCAAAATTGACTTGTATGAATGCGGCACTAAGATGTGGCAAAAGGATTTTTAATTGCATGTACATGATGTTAACATGTTAATTGTACCAATATATGATGGCAAGTGACTCTTATAAGGTGCAAAGTGACTCTAATATGGTGAGAAGTCACTTACATGATTGATTAGAGCCAAAAAGTGGCCCAAAATTGACTTGTAGGAAAAGGGTACCAAGAGGTGGTTAAAGATGTCTAATTGGATGTACATGATGTTAACATGTTAATTGTATCAATATATGGGGCAAGTGACTCTTCTAGGGTGCAAAGTGACTGTAATATGGTGAAAAGTGACTTACATGGTTGATAAGAGCCAAAATGTGGTACAAAATTAACTTGTATGAAAGTGGCATTAATATGGTGTAAAAGGATGTCAAATTGGATATATATAATGTTAACATGTTAATTGTTGTATATATGGTGGAAAGTGACTCTTATAGGGATGCAAAGTGACTCTAATATGGTGAAAAATGACTTACATGGTTGATTCGAACCAAAATGTGGAACAAAATTGACCTGTTTGAAAGTGGAATTAAGAGGTGGTGAAAGGATGTCAAATCGGATGTATATGATGTTAACATGTTAATTGTACAAATATATGATGGAAAGTGACTCATATAGGGTGTAAAATGACTCTAATATGGTGAAAGGTGACTTACATGGTTAATTAGAACCAAAATGTGGACCAAAATTGACTTGTATGAATGGGGCACTAAGAGGTTGTAAAAGGATTTCTTATTGCATGTACATGATGTTAAAATGTTAATTATACCAATATATGATGGCAAGTGACTCTTATAAGGTGCAAAGTGACTCTAATATGGTGAGAATCACTTATATGATTGATTAATACAAAAATGTGGACCAAAATTAACTTGTAGGAAATGGGGTCCCAAAAGGTGGTTAAAGGATGTCTAATTGCATGTACATGATGTTAAAATGTTAATTGTATCAGTATATGGTGGCAAGTGACTCTTATAGGGTGCAAAGTGACTCTAATATAGTGAAAAATGGCTTACATGGTTGATTAGAGCCTAAATGTGGTACAAATTTAACTTGAATGAAAGTGGCATTAATAGGGGGTAAAAGGATGTCAAATTGGATGTATATGATGTTAACATTTTAATTGTTGTATATATGGTGGAAAGTGACTCTTATAGGGATGCAAAGTGACTCTAATATGGTGAAAAATGACTTACATGGTTGATTCGAAACAAAATGTGGAACAAAATTGACCTGTTTGAAAGTGGAATTATGAGGTGGTAAAAGCATGTCAAATCAGATGTATGTGATGTTAACATGTTAATTGTACAAATATATGGTGGAAAGTGACTCATATAGGGTGCAAAATGACTCTAATATGGTGAAAAGTGACTTACATGGTTAATTATAACCAAAATGTGGACTAAAATTGACTTGTATGAATGCGGCACTAAGAGGTGGTAAAAGGATTTTTAATTGCATGTACGTGATGTTAACATGTTAATTGTACCAATATATGATGGCAAGTGACTCTTATAAGGTGCAACGTAACTCTAATATGGTGAGAAGTCACTTACATGATTGATTAGAGCCAAAATGTGGCCCAAAATTGTCTTGTAGGAAAGGGGTACCAAGAGGTGGTTAAAGATATCTAATTGTATGTACATGATGTTAACATGTTAATTGTATCAATATATGGGGCAAGTGACTCATCTAGGGTGCAAAGTGACTGTAATATGGTGAAAAGTGACTTACATGGTTGATTAGAGCCAAAATGTGGTACAAAATTAACTTGTATGAAAGTGGCATTAATAGGGGGTAAAAGAATGTCAAATTGGATGTATATGATGTTAACATGTTAATTGTTGTATATATGGTGGAAAGTGACTCTTATAGGGATGCAAGTGACTATAATATGGTGAAAAATGACTTACATGGTTGATTCGAACCAAAATGTGGAACAAAATTGACCTGTTTGAAAGTGGAATTAAGAGGTGGTAAAAGGATGTCAAATCGGATGTATATGATGTTAACATGTTAATTGTACAAATATATGGTGGAAAGTGACTCATATAGGGTGCAAAATGACTCTAATATAGTGAAAAGTGACTTGCATGGTTAATTAGAACCAAAATGTGGACCAAAATTGACTTGTATGAATGCGGCACTAAAAGGTGGTAAAAGGATTTTTAATGGCATGTACATGATGTTAACATGTTAATTGTACCAATATATAATGGCAAGTGACTCTTATAAGGTGCAACGTAACTCTAATATGGTGAGAAGTCACTTACATGATTGATTAGAGCCAAAATGTGGCCCAAAATTGACTTGTAGGAAAGGGGTACCAAGAGGTGGTTAAAGATGTCTAATTGCATGTACATGATGTTAACATGTTAATTGTATAAATATATGGGGCACGTGACTCTTCTAGGGTGCAAAGTGACAGTAATATGGTGAAAGGTGACTTACATGGTTGATTAGAGCCAAAATGTGGTATAAAATTAACTTGTATGAAAGTGGCGTTAATAGGGGGTAAAAGGATGTCAAATTGGATGTATATGATGTTAACATGTTAATTGTTGTATATATGGTGGAAAGTGACTCTTATAGGGAAGCAAAGTGACTCTAATATGGTGAAAAATGACTTACATGGTTGATTCGAACCAAAATGTAGAACAAAATTGACCTGTTCGAAAGTGGAATTAAGAGGTGGCAAAAAGATGTCAAATCGGATGTATATAATGTTAACATGTTAATTGTACAAATATATGGTGGAAAGTGACTCATATAGGGTGCAAAATGACTCTAATATGGTGAAAAGTGACTTACATGGTTAATTAGAACCAAAATGTGGACCAAAATTAACTTGTATGAATGGGGCACTAAGAGGTTGTAAAAGGATTTCTAATTGCATGTACATGATGTTAAAATGTTAATTGTACCAATATATGATGGCTAATGACTCTTATAAGGTGCAACGTAACTCTAATATGGTGAGAAGTCACTTGCATGATTGATTAGAGCCAAAATGTGGCCCAAAATTGACTTGTGGGAAAGGGGTATTAAGAGGCGGTTAAAGGACGTCTAATTGCATGTACATGATGTTAACATGTTAATTGTATCAATATATGGTGGCAAGTGACTCTTATAGGGTGCAAAGTGACTCTAATATAGTGAAAAGTGACTTACATGGTTGATAAAATGTGGTACAAAATTAACTTGTAAGAAAGTGGCATTAATAGGTGGTAAAAGAATGTCAATTTAGATGTATATGAGGTTAACATGTTAATTGTATAAATATATGGTGGGAAGTGACTCATATAGGGTTCAAAATGACTCTAATATGGTGAAAAATGACTTACATGGTTAATTAGAACCAGAATGTTGACCAAAATTGACTTGTATGAATGGGGCACTAAAAGATGTAAAAGGATTTCTAATTGCATGTACATGATGTTAAAATGTTAATTATACCAATATATGATGGCAAGTGACTCTTATAAGGTGCAAAGTGACTCTAATATGGTGAGAAGTCACTTATATGATTGATTAGTGCCAAAATGTGGCCCAAAATTGACTTGTAGGAAATGGGGTCCCAAGAGGTGGTTAAAGGATGTCTAATTGCATGTACATGATGTTAAAATGTTAATTGCATCAGTATATGGTGGCAAGTGACTCTTATAGGGTGCAAAGTGACTCTAATATTGTGAAAAGTGGCTTACATGGTTGATTAGAGCCTAAATGTGGTACAAATTTAACTTGAATAAAAGTGGCATTAATAGGGGGTAAAAGGATGTCAAATTGGATGTATATGATGTTAACATGTTAATTGTTGTATATATGGTGGAAAGTGACTCTTATAGGGATGCAAAGTGACTCTAATATGGTGAAAAATGACTTACATGGTTGATTCGAACCAAAATGTGGAACAAAATTGACCTGTTTGAAAGTGGAATTATGAGGTGGTAAAAGCATGTCAAATCGGATGTATATGATGTTAACATGTTAATTGTACAAATATATGGTGGAAAGTGACTCATATAGGGTGCAAAATGACTCTAATATGGTGAAAAGTGACTTACATGGTTAATTATAACCAAAATGTGGACCAAAATTGACTTGTATGAATGCGGCACTAAGAGGTGGTAAAAGGATTTTTAATTGCATGTACGTGATGTTAACATGTTAATTGTACCAATATATGATGGCAAGTGACTCTTATAACGTGCAACGTAACTCTAATATGGTGAGAAGTCACTTACATGATTGATTAGAGCCAAAATGTGGCCCAAAATTGTCTTGTAGGAAAGGGGTACCAAGAGGTGGTTAAAGATGTCTAATTGCATGTACATGATGTTAACTTGTTAATTGTATCAATATATGGGGCAAGTGACTCTTCTAGGGTGCAAAGTGACTGTAATATGGTGAAAAGTGACTTACATGGTTGATTAGAGCCAAAATGTGGTACAAAATTAACTTGTATGAATGTGGCATTAATAGGGGGTAAAAGGATGTCAAATTGGATGTATATGATGTTAACATGTTAATTGTTGTATATATGGTGGAAAGTGACTCTTATAGGGATGCAAGTGACTATAATATGGTGAAAAATGACTTACATGGTTGATTCGAACCAAAATGTGGAACAAAATTGACCTGTTTGAAAGTGGAATTAAGAGGTGGTAAAAGGATGTCAAATCGGATGTATATGATGTTAACATGTTAATTGTACAAATATATGGTGGAAAGCGACTCATATAGGGTGCAAAATGACTCTAATATGGTGAAAAGTGACTTGCATGGTTAATTAGAACCAAAATGTAGACCAAAATTGACTTGTATGAATGCGGCACTAAGAGGTGGTAAAAGGATTTTTAATGGCATGTACATGATGTTAACATGTTAATTGTACCAATATATGATGGCAAGTGACTCTTATAAGGTGCAACGTAACTCTAATATGGTGAGAAGTCACTTACATGATTGATTAGAGCCAAAATGTGGCCCAAAATTGACTTGTAGGAAAGGGGTACCAAGAGGTGGTTAAAGATGTCTAATTGCATGTACATGATGTTAACATGTTAATTGTATCAATATATGGGGCACATGACTCTTCTAGGGTGCAAAGTGACAGTAATATGGTGAAAGGTGACTTACATGGTTGATTAGAGCCAAAATGTGGTACAAAATTAACTTGTATGAAAATGGCGTTAATAGGGGGTAAAAGGATGTCAAATTGGATGTATATGATGTTAACATGTTAATTGTTGTATATATGGTGGAAAGTGACTCTTATAGGGATGCAAAGTGACTCTAATATGGTGAAAAATGACTTACATGGTTGATTCGAACCAAAATGTGGAACAAAATTGACCTGTTCGAAAGTGAAATTAAGAGGTGGTAAAAGGATGTCAAATCGGATGTATATGATGTTAACATGTTAATTGTACAAATATATGGTGGAAAGTGACTCATATAGGGTACAAAATAACTCTAATATGGTGAAAAGTGACTTACATGGTTAATTAGAACCAAAATGTGGACCAAAATTAACTTGTATGAATGGGGCACTAAGAGGTTGTAAAAGGATTTCTAATTGCATGTACATGATGTTAAAATGTTAATTGTACCTATATATGGTGGCTAATGACTCTTATAAGGTGCAACGTAACTCTAATATGGTGAGAAGTCACTTACATGATTGATTAGAGCCAAAATGTGGCCCAAAATTGACTTGTGGGAAAGGAGTATTAAGAGGCGGTTAAAGGACGTCTAATTGCATGTACATGATGTTAACATGTTAATTGTATCAATATATGGTGGCAAGTGACTCTTATAGGGTGCAAAGTGACTCTAATATAGTGAAAAGTGACTTACATGGTTGATAAAATGTGGTACAAAATTAACTTGTAAGAAAGTGGCATTAATAGGTGGTAAAAGAATGTCAATTTAGATGGATATGAGGTTAACATGTTAATTGTATAAATATATGGTGGGAAGTGACTCATATAGGGTTCAAAATGACTCTAATATGGTGAAAAATGACTTACATGGTTAATTAGAACCAGAATATTGACCAAAATTGACTTGTATGAATGGGGCACTAAGAGGTTGTACAAGGATTTCTAATTGCATGTACATGATGTTAAAATGTTAATTATACCAATATATGATGGCAAGTGTCTCTTATAAGGTGCAAAGTGACTCTAATATGGTGAGAAGTCACTTATATGATTGATTAGTGCCAAAATGTGGCCCAAAATTGACTTGTAGGAAATGGGGTCCCAAGAGGTGGTTAAATGATGTCTAATTGCATGTACATGATGTTAAAATGTTAACTGTATCAGTATATGGTGGCAAGTGACTCTTATTGGGTGCAAAGTGACTCTAATATAGTGAAAAGTGACTTATATGGTTGATTAGAGCCTAAATGTAGTATAAATTAAACTTGAATGAAAGTGGCATTAATAGGGGGTAAAAGTATGTCAAATTGGATGTATATGATGTTGACATGTTAATTGTTGTATATATGGTGGAAAGTGACTCTTATAGGGATGCAAAGTGACTCTAATATGGTGAAAAATGACTTACATGGTTGATTCGAACCAAAATGTGGAACAAAATTGACCTGTTTGAAAGTGGAATTATGAGGGGGTAAAAGCATGTCAAATCGGATGTATATGATGTTAACATGTTAATTGTACAAATATATGGTGGAAAGTCACTCATATAGGGTGCAAAATGACTCTAATATGGTGAAAAGTGACTTACATGGTTAATTAGAACCAAAATATGGACCAAAATTGACTTGTATGAATGCGGCACTAAGAGGGGGCAAAAGGATTTTTAATTGCATGTACATGATGTTGACATGTTAATTGTACCAATATATGATAGCAAGTGACTCTTATAAGGTGCAACGTAACTCTAATATGGTGAGAAGTCACTTACATGATTGATTAGAGCCAAAAAGTGGCCCAAAATTGAATTGTTGGAAAGGGGTACCAAGAGGTGGTTAAAGATGTCTAATTACATGTACATGATGTTAACATGTTAATTGTATCAATATATGGGGCAAGTGACTCTTCTAGGGTGCAAAGTGACTGTAATATGGTGAAAAGTGACTTACATGGTTGATAAGAGCCAAAATGTGGTACAAAATTAACTTGTATGAAAGTGGCATTAATATGGTGTAAAAGGATGTCAAATTGGATATATATAATGTTAAAATGTTAATTGTTGTATATATGGTGGAAAGTGACTCTTATAGGGATGCAAAGTGACTCTAATATGGTGAAAAATGACTTACATGGTTGATTCGAACCAAAATATGGAACAAAATTGACATGTTTGAAACTGGAATTCAGAGGTGGTGAAAGGATGTCAAATCGGATGTATATGATGTTAACATGTTAATTGTAAAAATATATGATGGAAAGTGACTCATATAGAGTGTAAAATGACTCTAATATGGTGAAAAGTGACTTACATGGTTAATTAGAACCAAAATGTGGACCAAAATTGACTTGTATGAATGGGGCACTAAGAGGTTGTAAAAGGATTTCTAATTGCATGTACATGATGTTAAAATGTTAATTATACCAATATATAATGGCAAGTGACTCTTATAAGGTGCAAAGTGACTCTAATATGGTGAAAAGTCTCTTATATGATTGAGTATTGCCAAAATGTGGCCCAAAATTGACTTGTAGGAAATGGGGTCCCAAGAGGTGGTTAAATGATGTCTAATTGCATGTACATGATGTTAAAATGTTAATTGTATCAGTATATGGTGGCAAGTGACTCTTATAGGGTGCAAAGTGACTCTAATATAGTGAAAAGTGACTTACATGGTTGATTAGAGCCTAAATGTGGTACAAATTTAACTTAAATGAAAGTGGCATTAATAGGGGTAAAAGGATGTCAAATTGGATTTATATGATGTTAACATGTTAATTGTTGTATATATGATGGAAAGTGACTCTTATAGGGATGCAAAGTGACTCTAATATGGTGAAAAATGACTTACATGGTTGATTCGAACCAAAATGTGGAACAAAATTGACCTGTTTGAAAGTGGAATTAAGAGGTGGGAAAAGGTGTCAAATCGGATGTATATGATGTTAACATGTTAATTGTATAAATATATGGGGGAAAGTGACTCATATAGGGTGCAAAATGACTCTAATATGGTGAAAAGTGACTTACATGCTTAATTAGAACCAAAATGTGGACCAAAATTGACTTGTATGAATGCGGCACTAAGAGGTGGTAAAAGGATTTTTAATTGCATGTACATGATGTTAACATGTTAACTGTACCAATATATGATGGCAAGTGACTCTTATAAGGTGCAACGTAACTCTAATATGGTGAGAAGTCACTTACATGATTGCTTAGTGCCAAAATGTGGCACAAAATTGACTTGTAGGAAAGGGGTACCAAGAGGTGGTTAAAGATGTCTAATTGCATGTACATGATGTTAACATGTCAATTGTATCAATATATGGGGCAAGTGACTCTTCTAGGGTGCAAAGTGACTGTATTATGGTGAAAAGTGACTTACATGGTTGATTAGAGCCAAAATGTGGTACAAAATTAACTTGTATGAAAGTGGCATTAATAGGGGGTAAAAGGATGTCAAATTGGATGTATATGTTGTTAACATGTTAATTGTTGTATATATGGTGGAAAGTGACTCTTATAGGGATGCAAAGTGACTCTAATATGGTCAAAAATGACTTACATGGTTGATTCGAACCAAAATGTGGAACAAAATTGACCTATTTGAAAGTGGAATTAAGAGGTGGTAAAAGGATGTCAAATTGGATGTATATGATGTTAACATGTTAATTGTACAAATATATAGTGGAAAGTGACTCATATAGGGTGCAAAATGACTCTAATATGGCGAAAAGTGACTTACATGGTTAATTAGAACCAAAATGTGGACCAAAATTGACTTGTACGAATGCGGTACTAAGAGGTTGTTAAAAAGATTTTTAATTGCATGTACATGATGTTAACATGTTAATTGTACCAATATATGATGGCAAGTGACTCTTATAAGGTGCAACGTAACTCTAATATGGTGAGAAGTCACTTACATGATTGATTAGAGCCAAAATGTGGCCCAAAATTGACTTGTAGGAAAGGGGTATCAAGAGGTGGTTAAAGGATGTCTAATTGCATTTACATGATGTTAACATGTTAATTGTATATATATATGGTGGCAAATGACTCTTATAGGGTGCAAAGTGACTCTAATATGGTGAAAAGTGACTTACATGGTTGGTTAGAGCCAAAATGTGGTACAAAATTAACTTGTATGAAAGTGGCATTAATAGGTGGTAAAAGAATGTCAATTTAGATGTATATGAGTTTAACATGTTAATTGTATAAATATATGGTGGGAAGTGACTCATATAGGGTTCAAAATGACTCTAATATGGTGAAAAATGACTTACATGGTTAATTAGAACCAGAATGTGGACCAAAATTGACTTGTATGAATGGGGCACTAAGAGGTTGTAAAAGGATTTCTAATTGCATGTACATGATGTTAAAATGTTAATTATACCAATATATGATGGCAAGTGACTCTTATAAGGTGCAAAGTGACTCTAATATGGTGAGAAGTCACTTATATGATTGATTAGTGCCAAAATGTGACCTAAAATTGACTTGTAGAAAATGGGGTCCCAAGAGGTGGTTAAATGATGTCTAATTGCATGTACATGATGTTAAAATGTTAATTGTATCAGTATATGGTGGCAAGTGACTCTTATAGGGTGCAAAGTGACTCTAATATAGTGAAAAGTGACTTACATGGTTGATTAGAGCCTAAATGTGGTACAAATTTAACTTGAATGAAAGTGGCATTAATAGGGGTAAAAGGATGTCAAATTGGATGTATACGATGTTAACATGTTAATTGTTGTATATATGATGGAAAGTGACTCTTATAGGGATGCAAAGTGACTCTAATATGGTGAAAAATGACTTACATGGTTGATTCGAACCAAAATGTGGAACAAAATTGACCTGTTTGAAAGTGGAATTAAGAGGTGGTAAAAGGATGTCAAATCGGATGTATATGATGTTAACATGTTAATTGTACAAATATATGGTGGAAAGTGACTCATATAGGGTGCAAAATGACTCTAATATAGTGAAAAGTGACTTGCATGGTTAATTAGAACCAAAATGTGGACCAAAATTGACTTGTATGAATGCGGCACTAAAAGGTGGTAAAAGGATTTTTAATGGCATGTACATGATGTTAACATGTTAATTGTACCAATATATAATGGCAAGTGACTCTTATAAGGTGCAACGTAACTCTAATATGGTGAGAAGTCACTTACATGATTGATTAGAGCCAAAATGTGGCCCAAAATTGACTTGTAGGAAAGGGGTACCAAGAGGTGGTTAAAGATGTCTAATTGCATGTACATGATGTTAACATGTTAATTGTATAAATATATGGGGCACGTGACTCTTCTAGGGTGCAAAGTGACAGTAATATGGTGAAAGGTGACTTACATGGTTGATTAGAGCCAAAATGTGGTATAAAATTAACTTGTATGAAAGTGGCGTTAATAGGGGGTAAAAGGATGTCAAATTGGATGTATATGATGTTAACATGTTAATTGTTGTATATATGGTGGAAAGTGACTCTTATAGGGAAGCAAAGTGACTCTAATATGGTGAAAAATGACTTACATGGTTGATTCGAACCAAAATGTAGAACAAAATTGACCTGTTCGAAAGTGGAATTAAGAGGTGGCAAAAAGATGTCAAATCGGATGTATATAATGTTAACATGTTAATTGTACAAATATATGGTGGAAAGTGACTCATATAGGGTGCAAAATGACTCTAATATGGTGAAAAGTGACTTACATGGTTAATTAGAACCAAAATGTGGACCAAAATTAACTTGTATGAATGGGGCACTAAGAGGTTGTAAAAGGATTTCTAATTGCATGTACATGATGTTAAAATGTTAATTGTACCAATATATGATGGCTAATGACTCTTATAAGGTGCAACGTAACTCTAATATGGTGAGAAGTCACTTGCATGATTGATTAGAGCCAAAATGTGGCCCAAAATTGACTTGTGGGAAAGGGGTATTAAGAGGCGGTTAAAGGACGTCTAATTGCATGTACATGATGTTAACATGTTAATTGTATCAATATATGGTGGCAAGTGACTCTTATAGGGTGCAAAGTGACTCTAATATAGTGAAAAGTGACTTACATGGTTGATAAAATGTGGTACAAAATTAACTTGTAAGAAAGTGGCATTAATAGGTGGTAAAAGAATGTCAATTTAGATGTATATGAGGTTAACATGTTAATTGTATAAATATATGGTGGGAAGTGACTCATATAGGGTTCAAAATGACTCTAATATGGTGAAAAATGACTTACATGGTTAATTAGAACCAGAATGTTGACCAAAATTGACTTGTATGAATGGGGCACTAAAAGATGTAAAAGGATTTCTAATTGCATGTACATGATGTTAAAATGTTAATTATACCAATATATGATGGCAAGTGACTCTTATAAGGTGCAAAGTGACTCTAATATGGTGAGAAGTCACTTATATGATTGATTAGTGCCAAAATGTGGCCCAAAATTGACTTGTAGGAAATGGGGTCCCAAGAGGTGGTTAAAGGATGTCTAATTGCATGTACATGATGTTAAAATGTTAATTGCATCAGTATATGGTGGCAAGTGACTCTTATAGGGTGCAAAGTGACTCTAATATTGTGAAAAGTGGCTTACATGGTTGATTAGAGCCTAAATGTGGTACAAATTTAACTTGAATAAAAGTGGCATTAATAGGGGGTAAAAGGATGTCAAATTGGATGTATATGATGTTAACATGTTAATTGTTGTATATATGGTGGAAAGTGACTCTTATAGGGATGCAAAGTGACTCTAATATGGTGAAAAATGACTTACATGGTTGATTCGAACCAAAATGTGGAACAAAATTGACCTGTTTGAAAGTGGAATTATGAGGTGGTAAAAGCATGTCAAATCGGATGTATATGATGTTAACATGTTAATTGTACAAATATATGGTGGAAAGTGACTCATATAGGGTGCAAAATGACTCTAATATGGTGAAAAGTGACTTACATGGTTAATTATAACCAAAATGTGGACCAAAATTGACTTGTATGAATGCGGCACTAAGAGGTGGTAAAAGGATTTTTAATTGCATGTACGTGATGTTAACATGTTAATTGTACCAATATATGATGGCAAGTGACTCTTATAACGTGCAACGTAACTCTAATATGGTGAGAAGTCACTTACATGATTGATTAGAGCCAAAATGTGGCCCAAAATTGTCTTGTAGGAAAGGGGTACCAAGAGGTGGTTAAAGATGTCTAATTGCATGTACATGATGTTAACTTGTTAATTGTATCAATATATGGGGCAAGTGACTCTTCTAGGGTGCAAAGTGACTGTAATATGGTGAAAAGTGACTTACATGGTTGATTAGAGCCAAAATGTGGTACAAAATTAACTTGTATGAATGTGGCATTAATAGGGGGTAAAAGGATGTCAAATTGGATGTATATGATGTTAACATGTTAATTGTTGTATATATGGTGGAAAGTGACTCTTATAGGGATGCAAGTGACTATAATATGGTGAAAAATGACTTACATGGTTGATTCGAACCAAAATGTGGAACAAAATTGACCTGTTTGAAAGTGGAATTAAGAGGTGGTAAAAGGATGTCAAATCGGATGTATATGATGTTAACATGTTAATTGTACAAATATATGGTGGAAAGCGACTCATATAGGGTGCAAAATGACTCTAATATGGTGAAAAGTGACTTGCATGGTTAATTAGAACCAAAATGTAGACCAAAATTGACTTGTATGAATGCGGCACTAAGAGGTGGTAAAAGGATTTTTAATGGCATGTACATGATGTTAACATGTTAATTGTACCAATATATGATGGCAAGTGACTCTTATAAGGTGCAACGTAACTCTAATATGGTGAGAAGTCACTTACATGATTGATTAGAGCCAAAATGTGGCCCAAAATTGACTTGTAGGAAAGGGGTACCAAGAGGTGGTTAAAGATGTCTAATTGCATGTACATGATGTTAACATGTTAATTGTATCAATATATGGGGCACATGACTCTTCTAGGGTGCAAAGTGACAGTAATATGGTGAAAGGTGACTTACATGGTTGATTAGAGCCAAAATGTGGTACAAAATTAACTTGTATGAAAATGGCGTTAATAGGGGGTAAAAGGATGTCAAATTGGATGTATATGATGTTAACATGTTAATTGTTGTATATATGGTGGAAAGTGACTCTTATAGGGATGCAAAGTGACTCTAATATGGTGAAAAATGACTTACATGGTTGATTCGAACCAAAATGTGGAACAAAATTGACCTGTTCGAAAGTGAAATTAAGAGGTGGTAAAAGGATGTCAAATCGGATGTATATGATGTTAACATGTTAATTGTACAAATATATGGTGGAAAGTGACTCATATAGGGTACAAAATAACTCTAATATGGTGAAAAGTGACTTACATGGTTAATTAGAACCAAAATGTGGACCAAAATTAACTTGTATGAATGGGGCACTAAGAGGTTGTAAAAGGATTTCTAATTGCATGTACATGATGTTAAAATGTTAATTGTACCTATATATGGTGGCTAATGACTCTTATAAGGTGCAACGTAACTCTAATATGGTGAGAAGTCACTTACATGATTGATTAGAGCCAAAATGTGGCCCAAAATTGACTTGTGGGAAAGGAGTATTAAGAGGCGGTTAAAGGACGTCTAATTGCATGTACATGATGTTAACATGTTAATTGTATCAATATATGGTGGCAAGTGACTCTTATAGGGTGCAAAGTGACTCTAATATAGTGAAAAGTGACTTACATGGTTGATAAAATGTGGTACAAAATTAACTTGTAAGAAAGTGGCATTAATAGGTGGTAAAAGAATGTCAATTTAGATGGATATGAGGTTAACATGTTAATTGTATAAATATATGGTGGGAAGTGACTCATATAGGGTTCAAAATGACTCTAATATGGTGAAAAATGACTTACATGGTTAATTAGAACCAGAATATTGACCAAAATTGACTTGTATGAATGGGGCACTAAGAGGTTGTACAAGGATTTCTAATTGCATGTACATGATGTTAAAATGTTAATTATACCAATATATGATGGCAAGTGTCTCTTATAAGGTGCAAAGTGACTCTAATATGGTGAGAAGTCACTTATATGATTGATTAGTGCCAAAATGTGGCCCAAAATTGACTTGTAGGAAATGGGGTCCCAAGAGGTGGTTAAATGATGTCTAATTGCATGTACATGATGTTAAAATGTTAACTGTATCAGTATATGGTGGCAAGTGACTCTTATTGGGTGCAAAGTGACTCTAATATAGTGAAAAGTGACTTATATGGTTGATTAGAGCCTAAATGTAGTATAAATTAAACTTGAATGAAAGTGGCATTAATAGGGGGTAAAAGTATGTCAAATTGGATGTATATGATGTTGACATGT
This sequence comes from Apium graveolens, assembly GCF_009905375.1. Lineage (NCBI taxonomy): Eukaryota > Viridiplantae > Streptophyta > Magnoliopsida > Apiales > Apiaceae > Apium > Apium graveolens. The sequence goes on along the minus strand of NC_133652.1, from coordinate 261,818,688 downwards.
TAATTGTTGTATATATGGTGGAAAGTGACTCTTATAGGGATGCAAAGTGACTCTAATATGGTGAAAAATGACTTACATGGTTGATTCGAACCAAAATGTGGAACAAAATTGACCTGTTTGAAAGTGGAATTATGAGGGGGTAAAAGCATGTCAAATCGGATGTATATGATGTTAACATGTTAATTGTACAAATATATGGTGGAAAGTCACTCATATAGGGTGCAAAATGACTCTAATATGGTGAAAAGTGACTTACATGGTTAATTAGAACCAAAATATGGACCAAAATTGACTTGTATGAATGCGGCACTAAGAGGGGGCAAAAGGATTTTTAATTGCATGTACATGATGTTGACATGTTAATTGTACCAATATATGATAGCAAGTGACTCTTATAAGGTGCAACGTAACTCTAATATGGTGAGAAGTCACTTACATGATTGATTAGAGCCAAAAAGTGGCCCAAAATTGAATTGTTGGAAAGGGGTACCAAGAGGTGGTTAAAGATGTCTAATTACATGTACATGATGTTAACATGTTAATTGTATCAATATATGGGGCAAGTGACTCTTCTAGGGTGCAAAGTGACTGTAATATGGTGAAAAGTGACTTACATGGTTGATAAGAGCCAAAATGTGGTACAAAATTAACTTGTATGAAAGTGGCATTAATATGGTGTAAAAGGATGTCAAATTGGATATATATAATGTTAAAATGTTAATTGTTGTATATATGGTGGAAAGTGACTCTTATAGGGATGCAAAGTGACTCTAATATGGTGAAAAATGACTTACATGGTTGATTCGAACCAAAATATGGAACAAAATTGACATGTTTGAAACTGGAATTCAGAGGTGGTGAAAGGATGTCAAATCGGATGTATATGATGTTAACATGTTAATTGTAAAAATATATGATGGAAAGTGACTCATATAGAGTGTAAAATGACTCTAATATGGTGAAAAGTGACTTACATGGTTAATTAGAACCAAAATGTGGACCAAAATTGACTTGTATGAATGGGGCACTAAGAGGTTGTAAAAGGATTTCTAATTGCATGTACATGATGTTAAAATGTTAATTATACCAATATATAATGGCAAGTGACTCTTATAAGGTGCAAAGTGACTCTAATATGGTGAAAAGTCTCTTATATGATTGAGTATTGCCAAAATGTGGCCCAAAATTGACTTGTAGGAAATGGGGTCCCAAGAGGTGGTTAAATGATGTCTAATTGCATGTACATGATGTTAAAATGTTAATTGTATCAGTATATGGTGGCAAGTGACTCTTATAGGGTGCAAAGTGACTCTAATATAGTGAAAAGTGACTTACATGGTTGATTAGAGCCTAAATGTGGTACAAATTTAACTTAAATGAAAGTGGCATTAATAGGGGTAAAAGGATGTCAAATTGGATTTATATGATGTTAACATGTTAATTGTTGTATATATGATGGAAAGTGACTCTTATAGGGATGCAAAGTGACTCTAATATGGTGAAAAATGACTTACATGGTTGATTCGAACCAAAATGTGGAACAAAATTGACCTGTTTGAAAGTGGAATTAAGAGGTGGGAAAAGGTGTCAAATCGGATGTATATGATGTTAACATGTTAATTGTATAAATATATGGGGGAAAGTGACTCATATAGGGTGCAAAATGACTCTAATATGGTGAAAAGTGACTTACATGCTTAATTAGAACCAAAATGTGGACCAAAATTGACTTGTATGAATGCGGCACTAAGAGGTGGTAAAAGGATTTTTAATTGCATGTACATGATGTTAACATGTTAACTGTACCAATATATGATGGCAAGTGACTCTTATAAGGTGCAACGTAACTCTAATATGGTGAGAAGTCACTTACATGATTGCTTAGTGCCAAAATGTGGCACAAAATTGACTTGTAGGAAAGGGGTACCAAGAGGTGGTTAAAGATGTCTAATTGCATGTACATGATGTTAACATGTCAATTGTATCAATATATGGGGCAAGTGACTCTTCTAGGGTGCAAAGTGACTGTATTATGGTGAAAAGTGACTTACATGGTTGATTAGAGCCAAAATGTGGTACAAAATTAACTTGTATGAAAGTGGCATTAATAGGGGGTAAAAGGATGTCAAATTGGATGTATATGTTGTTAACATGTTAATTGTTGTATATATGGTGGAAAGTGACTCTTATAGGGATGCAAAGTGACTCTAATATGGTCAAAAATGACTTACATGGTTGATTCGAACCAAAATGTGGAACAAAATTGACCTATTTGAAAGTGGAATTAAGAGGTGGTAAAAGGATGTCAAATTGGATGTATATGATGTTAACATGTTAATTGTACAAATATATAGTGGAAAGTGACTCATATAGGGTGCAAAATGACTCTAATATGGCGAAAAGTGACTTACATGGTTAATTAGAACCAAAATGTGGACCAAAATTGACTTGTACGAATGCGGTACTAAGAGGTTGTTAAAAAGATTTTTAATTGCATGTACATGATGTTAACATGTTAATTGTACCAATATATGATGGCAAGTGACTCTTATAAGGTGCAACGTAACTCTAATATGGTGAGAAGTCACTTACATGATTGATTAGAGCCAAAATGTGGCCCAAAATTGACTTGTAGGAAAGGGGTATCAAGAGGTGGTTAAAGGATGTCTAATTGCATTTACATGATGTTAACATGTTAATTGTATATATATATGGTGGCAAATGACTCTTATAGGGTGCAAAGTGACTCTAATATGGTGAAAAGTGACTTACATGGTTGGTTAGAGCCAAAATGTGGTACAAAATTAACTTGTATGAAAGTGGCATTAATAGGTGGTAAAAGAATGTCAATTTAGATGTATATGAGTTTAACATGTTAATTGTATAAATATATGGTGGGAAGTGACTCATATAGGGTTCAAAATGACTCTAATATGGTGAAAAATGACTTACATGGTTAATTAGAACCAGAATGTGGACCAAAATTGACTTGTATGAATGGGGCACTAAGAGGTTGTAAAAGGATTTCTAATTGCATGTACATGATGTTAAAATGTTAATTATACCAATATATGATGGCAAGTGACTCTTATAAGGTGCAACGTAACTCTAATATGGTGAGAAGTCACTTACATGATTGATTAGAGCCAAAATGTGGCCCAAAATTGACTTGTAGGAAAGGGGTATCAAGAGGTGGTTAAATGATGTCTAATTGCATGTACATGATGTTAAAATATTAATTGTATCAGTATATGGTGGCAAGTGAATCTTATAGGGTGCAAAGTGACTCTAATATAGTGAAAAGTGACTTATATGGTTGATTAGAGCCTAAATGTTGTATAAATTTAACTTGAATGAAAGTGGCATTAATAGGGGGTAAAAGTATGTCAAATTGGATGTATATGATGTTAACATGTTAATTGTACAAATATATGGTGGAAAGTCACTCATATAGGGTGCAAAATGACTCTAATAAGGTGGAAAGTGACTTACATGGTTAATTAGAACCAAAATGTGGACCAAAATTGACTTGTATGAATACGGCACTAAGAGGGGGCAAAAGGATTTTTAATTGCATGTACATGATGTTAACATGTTAATTGTACCAATATATGATGGCAAGTGACTCTTATAAGGTGCAACGTAACTCTAATATGGTGAGAAGTCACTTACATGATTGATTAGAGCCAAAAAGTGGCCCAAAATTGAATTGTAGGAAAGGGGTACCAAGAGGTGGTTAAAGATGTCTAATTACATGTACATGATGTTAACATGTTAATTGTATCAATGTATGGGTCAAGTGACTCTTCTAGGGTGCAAAGTGTCTGTAATATGGTGAAAAGTGACTTACATGGTTGATAAGAGCCAAAATGTGGTACAAAATTAACTTGTATGAAAGTGGCATTAATATGGTGTAAAAGGATGTCAAATTGGATATATATAATGTTAACATGTTAATTGTTGTATATATGGTGGAAAGTGACTCTTATAGGGATGCAAAGTGACTCTAATATGGTGAAAAATGACTTACATGGTTGATTCAAACCAAAATGTGGAACAAAATTGACATGTTTGAAAGTGGAATTAAGAGGTGGTGAAAGGATGTCAAATCGGATGTATATGATGTTAACATGTTAATTGTAAAAATATATGATGGAAAGTGACTCATATAGGGTGTAAAATGACTCTAATATGGTGAAAAGTGACTTACATGGTTAATTAGAACCAAAATGTGGACCAAAATTGAATTGTATGAATGGGGCATTAAGAGGTTGTAAAAAGATTTCTAATTGCATGTACATGATGTTAAAATGTTAATTATACCAATATATGATGGCAAGTGACTCTTATAAGGTGCAAAGTGAATCTAATATGGTGAGAAGTCACTTATATGATTGATTATTGCCAAAATGTGGCCCAAAATTGACTTGTAGGAAATGGGGTCCCAAGAGGTGGTTAAATGATGTCTAATTGCATGTACATGATGTTAAAATGTTAATTGTATCAGTATATGGTGGCAAGTGACTCTTATAGGGTGCAAAGTGACTCTAATATAGTGAAAAATGACTTACATGGTTGATTAGAGCCTAAATGTGGTACAAATTTAACTTGAATGAAAGTGGCATTAATAGGGGGTAAAAGGATGTCAAATTGGATGTATATGATGTTAACATGTTATTTGTTGTATATATGATGGAAAGTGACTCTTATAGGGATGCAAAGTGACTCTAATATGGTGAAAAATGACTTACATGGTTGATTCGAACCAAAATGTAGAACAAAATTGACCTGTTTCAAAGTGGAATTAAGAGGTGGGAAAAGGATGTCAAATCGGATGTATATGATGTTAACATGTTAATTGTATAAATATATGGTGGAAAGTGACTCATATAGGGTGCAAAATGACTCTAATATGGTGAAAAGTGACTTACATACTTAATTAGAACCAAAATGTGGACCAAAATTGACTTGTATGAATGCGGCACTAAGAGGTGGTAAAAGGATTCTTAATTGCATGTACATGATGTTAACATGTTAATTGTACCAATATATGATGGCAAGTGACTCTTATAAGGTGCAACGTAACTCTAATATGGTCAGAAGTCACTTACATGATTGATTAGTGCCAAAATGTGGCCAAAATTGACTTGTAGGAAAGGGGGTACCAAGAGGTGGTTAAAGATGTCTAATTGCATGTACATGATGTTAACATGTCAATTGTATCAATATATGGGGCAAGTGACTCTTCTAGGGTGCAAAGTGACTGTAATATGGTGAAAAGTGACTTACATGGTTGATTAGAGCCAAAATGTGGTACAAAATTAACTTGTATGAAAGTGGCATTAATAGGGGGTAAAAGGATGTCAAATTGGATGTATATGATGTTAACATGTTAATTGTTGTATATATGGTGGAAAGTGACTCTTATAGGGATGCAAAGTGACTCTAATATGGTGAAAAATGACTTACATGGTTGATTCGAACCAAAATGTGGAACAAAATTGACCTGTTTGAAAGTGGAATTAAGAGGTGGTAAAAGGATGTCAAATTGGATGTATATGATGTTAACATGTTAATTGTACAAATATATGGTGGAAAGTGACTCATATAGGGTGCAAAATGACTCTAATATGGTGAAAAGTGACTTACATGGTTAATTAGAACCAAAATGTGGACCAAAATTGACTTGTACGAATGCGGCACTAAGAGGTGGTAAAAGGATTTTTAATTGCATGTACATGATGTTAACATGTTAATTGTACCAATATATGATGGCAAATGACTCTTATAAGGTGCAACGTAACTCTAATATGGTGAGAAGTCACTTACATGATTGATTAGAGCCAAAATGTGGCCCAAAAATGACTTGTAGGAAAGGGGTATCAAGAGGTGGTTAAAGGATGTCTAATTGCATGTACATGATGTTAACATGTTAATTGTATATTTATATGGTGGCAAATGACTCTTATAGGGTGCAAAGTGACTCTAATATGGTGAAAAGTGACTTACATGGTTGATTAGAGCCAAAATGTGGTACAAAATTAACTTGTATGAAAGTGGCATTAATAGGTGGTAAAAGGTTGTCAATTTAGATGTATATGATGTTAACATGTTAATTGTATAAATATATGGTGGGAAGTGACTCATATAGGGTTCAAAATGACTCTAATATGGTGAAAAATGACTTACATGGTTAATTAGAACCAAAATGTGGACCAAAATTGACTTGTATGAATGGGGCACTAAGAGGTTGTAAAAGGATTTCTAATTGCATGTACATGATGATAAAATGTTAATTATACCAATATATAATGGCAAGTGACTCTTATAAGGTGCAAAGTGACTCTAATATGGTGAAAAGTCTCTTATATGATTGATTATTGCCAAAATGTGGCCCAAAATTGACTTGTAGGAAATGGGGTCCCAAGAGGTGGTTAAATGATGTCTAATTGCATGTACATGATGTTAAAATGTTAATTGTATCAGTATATGGTGGCAAGTGACTCTTATAGGGTGCAAAGTGACTCTAATATAGTGAAAAGTGACTTACATGGTTGATTAGAGCCTAAATGTGGTACAAATTTAACTTGAATGAAAGTGGCATTAATAGGGGTAAAAGGATGTCAAATTGGATGTATACGATGTTAACATGTTAATTGTTGTATATATGATGGAAAGTGACTCTTATAGGGATGCAAAGTGACTCTAATATGGTGAAAAATGACTTACATGGTTGATTCGAACCAAAATGTGGAACAAAATTGACCTGTTTGAAAGTGGAATTAAGAGGTGGGAAAAGGTGTCAAATCGGATGTATATGATGTTAACATGTCAATTGTATAAATATATGGGGGAAAGTGACTCATATAGGGTGCAAAATGACTCTAATATGGTGAAAAGTGACTTACATGCTTAATTAGAACCAAAATGTGGACCAAAATTGACTTGTATGAATGCGGCACTAAGAATTGGTAAAAGGATTTTTAATTGCATGTACATGATGTTAACATGTTAATTGTACCAATATATGATGGCAAGTGACTCTTATAAGGTGCAACGTAACTCTAATATGGTGAGAAGTCACTTACATGATTGATTAGTGCCAAAATGTGGCACAAAATTGACTTGTAGGAAAGGGGTACCAAGAGGTGGTTAAAGATGTCTAATTGCATGTACATGATGTTAACATGTCAATTGTATCAATATATGGGGCAAGTGACTCTTCTAGGGTGCAAAGTGACTGTATTATGGTGAAAAGTGACTTACATGGTTGATTAGAGCCAAAATGTGGTACAAAATTAACTTGTATGAAAGTGGCATTAATAGGGGGTAAAAGGATGTCAAATTGGATGTATATGATGTTAACATGTTAATTATTGTATATATGGTGGAAAGTGACTCTTATAGGGATGCAAAGTGACTCTAATATGGTCAAAAATGACTTACATGGTTGATTCGAACCAAAATGTGGAACAAAATTGACCTATTTGAAAGTGGAATTAAGAGGTGGTAAAAGGATGTCAAATTGGATGTATATGATGTTAACATGTTAATTGTACAAATATATAGTGGAAAGTGACTCATATAGGGTGCAAAATGACTCTAATATGGCGAAAAGTGACTTACATGGTTAATTAGAACCAAAATGTGGACCAAAATTGACTTGTACGAATGCGGTACTAAGAGGTTGTTAAAAAGATTTTTAATTGCATGTACATGATGTTAACATGTTAATTGTACCAATATATGATGTCAAGTGACTCTTATAAGGTGCAACGTAACTCTAATATGGTGAGAAGTCACTTACATGATTGATTAGTGCCAAAATGTGGCACAAAATTGACTTGTAGGAAAGGGGTACCAAGAGGTGGTTAAAGATGTCTAATTGCATGTACATGATGTTAACATGTCAATTGTATCAATATATGGGGCAAGTGACTCTTCTAGGGTGCAAAGTGACTGTATTATGGTGAAAAGTGACTTACATGGTTGATTAGAGCCAAAATGTGGTACAAAATTAACTTGTATGAAAGTGGCATTAATAGGGGGTAAAAGGATGTCAAATTGGATGTATATGATGTTAACATGTTAATTATTGTATATATGGTGGCAAATGACTCTTATAGGGTGCAAAGTGACTCTAATATGGTGAAAAGTGACTTACATGGTTGGTTAGAGCCAAAATGTGGTACAAAATTAACTTGTATGAAAGTGGCATTAATAGGTGGTAAAAGAATGTCAATTTAGATGTATATGAGGTTAACATGTTAATTGTATAAATATACGGTGGGAAGTGACTCATATAGGGTTCAAAATGACTCTAATATGGTGAAAAATGACTTACATGGTTAATTAGAACCAGAATGTGGACCAAAATTGACTTGTATGAATGGGGCAATAAGAGGTTGTAAAAGGATTTCTAATTGCATGTACATGATGTTAAAATGTTAATTATACCAATATATGATGTCAAGTGACTCTTATAAGGTGCAAAGTGACTCTAATATGGTGAGAAGTCACTTATATGATTGATTAGTGCCAAAATGTGACCTAAAATTGACTTGTAGAAAATGGGGTCCCAAGAGGTGGTTAAATGATGTCTAATTGCATGTACATGATGTTAAAATATTAATTGTATCAGTATATGGTGGCAAGTGAATCTTATAGGGTGCAAAGTGACTCTAATATAGTGAAAAGTGACTTATATGGTTGATTAGAGCCTAAATGTTGTATAAATTTAACTTGAATGAAAGTGGCATTAATAGGGGGTAAAAGTATGTCAAATTGGATGTATATGATGTTAACATGTTAATTGTACAAATATATGGTGGAAAGTCACTCATATAGGGCGCAAAATGACTCTAATATGGTGAAAAGTGACTTACATGGTTAATTAGAACCAAAATGTGGACCAAAATTGACTTGTATGAATACGGCACTAAGAGGGGGCAAAAGGATTTTTAATTGCATGTACATGATGTTAACATGTTAATTGTACCAATATATGATGGCAAGTGACTCTTATAAGGTGCAACGTAACTCTAATATGGTGAGAAGTCACTTACATGATTGATTAGAGCCAAAAAGTGGCCCAAAATTGAATTGTAGGAAAGGGGTACCAAGAGGTGGTTAAAGTTGTCTAATTACATGTACATGATGTTAACATGTTAATTGTATCAATATATGGGTCAAGTGACTCTTCTAGGGTGCAAAGTGTCTGTAATATGGTGAAAAGTGACTTACATGGTTGATAAGAGCCAAAATGTGGTACAAAATTAACTTGTATGAAAGTGGCATTAATATGGTGTAAAAGGATGTCAAATTGGATATATATAATGTTAACATGTTAATTGTTGTATATATGGTGGAAAGTGACTCTTATAGGGATGCAAAGTGACTCTAATATGGTGAAAAATGACTTACATGGTTGATTCAAACCAAAATGTGGAACAAAATTGACATGTTTGAAAGTGGAATTAAGAGGTGGTGAAAGGATGTCAAATCGGATGTATATGATGTTAACATGTTAATTGTAAAAATATATGATGGAAAGTGACTCATATAGGGTGTAAAATGACTCTAATATGGTGAAAAGTGACTTACATGGTTAATTAGAACCAAAATGTGGACCAAAATTGAATTGTATGAATGGGGCATTAAGAGGTTGTAAAAGGATTTCTAATTGCATGTACATGATGTTAAAATGTTAATTATACCAATATATGATGGCAAGTGACTCTTATAAGGTGCAAAGTGAATCTAATATGGTGAGAAGTCACTTATATGATTGATTATTGCCAAAATGTGGCCCAAAATTGACTTGTAGGAAATGGGGTCCCAAGAGGTGGTTAAATGATGTCTAATTGCATGTACATGATGTTAAAATGTTAATTGTATCAGTATATGGTGGCAAGTGACTCTTATAGGGTGCAAAGTGACTCTAATATAGTGAAAAATGACTTACATGGTTGATTAGAGCCTAAATGTGGTACAAATTTAACTTGAATGAGAGTGGCATTAATAGGGGGTAAAAGGATGTCAAATTGGATGTATATGATGTTAACATGTTATTTGTTGTATATATGATGGAAAGTGACTCTTATAGGGATGCAAAGTGACTCTAATATGGTGAAAAATGACTTACATGGTTGTTTCGAACCAAAATGTAGAACAAAATTGGCCTGTTTGAAAGTGGAATTAAGAGGTGGGAAAAGGATGTCAAATCGGATGTATATGATGTTAACATGTTAATTGTATAAATATATGGTGGAAAGTGACTCATATAGGGTGCAAAATGACTCTAATATGGTGAAAAGTGACTTACATACTTAATTAGAACCAAAATGTGGACCAAAATTGACTTGTATGAATGCGGCACTAAGAGGTGGTAAAAGGATTCTTAATTGCATGTACATGATGTTAACATGTTAATTGTACCAATATATGATGGCAAGTGACTCTTATAAGGTGCAACGTAACTCTAATATGGTCAGAAGTCACTTACATGATTGATTAGTGCCAAAATGTGGCCAAAATTGACTTGTAGGAAAGGGGTACCAAGAGGTGGTTAAAGATGTCTAATTGCATGTACATGATGTTAACATGTCAATTGTATCAATATATGGGGCAAGTGACTCTTCTAGGGTGCAAAGTGACTGTAATATGGTGAAAAGTGACTTACATGGTGGATTAGAGCCAAAATGTGGTACAAAATTAACTTGTATGAAAGTGGCATTAATAGGGGGTAAAAGGATGTCAAATTGGATGTATATGATGTTAACATGTTAATTGTTGTATATATGGTGGAAAGTGACTCTTATAGGGATGCAAAGTGACTCTAATATGGTGAAAAATGACTTACATGGTTGATTCGAACCAAAATGTGGAACAAAATTGACCTGTTTGAAAGTGGAATTAAGAGGTGGTAAAAGGATGTCAAATTGGATGTATATGATGTTAACATGTTAATTGTACAAATATATGGTGGAAAGTGACTCATATAGGGTGCAAAATGACTCTAATATGGTGAAAAGTGACTTACATGGTTAATTAGAACCAAAATGTGGACCAAAATTGACTTGTACGAATGTGGCACTAAGAGGTGGTAAAAGGATTTTTAATTGCATGTACATGATGTTAACATGTTAATTGTACCAATATATGATGGCAAATGACTCTTATAAGGTGCAACGTAACTCTAATATGGTGAGAAGTCACTTACATGATTGATTAGAGCCAAAATGTGGCCCAAAAATGACTTGTAGGAAAGGGGTATCAAGAGGTGGTTAAAGGATGTCTAATTGCATGTACATGATGTTAACATGTTAATTGTATATATATATGGTGGCAAATGACTCTTATAGGGTGCAAAGTGACTCTAATATGGTGAAAAGTGACTTACATGGTTGATTAGAGCCAAAATGTGGTACAAAATTAACTTGTATGAAAGTGGCATTAATAGGTGGTAAAAGGTTGTCAATTTAGATGTATATGATGTTAACATGTTAATTGTATAAATATATGGTGGGAAGTGACTCATATAGGGTTCAAAATGACTCTAATATGGTGAAAAATGACTTACATGGTTAATTAGAACCAGAATGTGGACCAAAATTGACTTGAATGAATGGGGCACTAAGAGGTTGTAAAAGGATTTCTAATTGCATGTACATGATGTTAAAATGTTAATTGTATCAGTATATGGTGGAAAGTGACTCTTATAGGGATGCAAAGTGACTCTAATATGGTGAAAAATGACTTACATGGTTAATTAGAACCAAAATGTGGTCCAAAATTGACTTGTATGAATACGGCACTAAGAGGTGGTAAAAGAATTTTTAATTGCATGTACATGATGTTAACATGTTAATTGTACCAATATATGATGGCAAGTGACTCTTATAAGGTGCAACGTAACTCTACTATGGTGAGAAGTCACTTATATGATTGATTAGAGCCAAAATGTGGCCCAAAATTGACTTGTAGGAAAGGGGTATCAAGAGGTGGTTAAAGGACGTCTAATTGCATGTACATGATGTTAACATGTTAATTGTATCAATATATGGTGGCAAGTGACTCTTATAGGGTGCAAAGTGACTCTAATATAGTGAAAAGTGACTTACATGGTTGATTAGAGCCAAAATGTGGTACAAAATTAACTTGTATGAAAGTGGCATTAATAGGTGGTAAAAGAATGTCAATTTAGATGTATATGATGTTAACATGTTAATTGTATAAATATATGGTGGGAAGTGACTCATATAGGGTTCAAAATAACTCTAATATAGTGAAAAATGACTTATATGGTTAATTAGAACCAGAATGTGGACCAAAATTGACTTGTATGAATGGGGCACTAAGAGGTTGTAAAAGGATTTCTAATTGCATGTACATGATGTTAAAATGTTAATTATACCAATATATGATAGCAAGTGACTCTTATAAGGTGCAAAGTGACTCTAATAAGGTGAGAAGTCACTTATATGATTGATTAGTGCCAAAATGTGGCCCAAAATTGACTTGTAGGAAAGGGGTACCAAGAGGTGGTTAAAGATGTCTAATTGCATGTACATGATGTTAACATGTTAATTGTATCAGTATATGATGGCAAGTGACTCTTATAGGGTGCAAAGTGACTCTAATATAGTGAAAAGTGACTTACATGGTTGATTAAAGCCTAAATGTAGTACAAATTTAGCTTGAATGAAAGTGGCATTAATAGGGGGTAAAAGGATGTCAAATTGGATGTATATGATGTTAACAAGTTAATTGTTGTATATATGATAGAAAGTGACTCTTATAGGGATGCAAAGTGACTCTAATATGGTGAAAAATGACTTACATGGTTGATTCGAACCAAAATGTGGAACAAAATTGACCTGTTTGAAAGTGGAATTATGAGGTGGTAAAAGCATGTCAAATCGGATGTATATGATGTTAACATGTTAATTGTACAAATATATGGTGGAAAGTGACTCATATAGGGTGCAAAATGACTCTAATATGGTGAAAAGTCACTTACATGGTTAATTAGAACCAAAATGTGGACCAAAATTGACTTGTATGAATGCGGCACTAAGAGATGGCAAAAGGATTTTTAATTGCATGTACATGATGTTAACATGTTAATTGTACCAATATATGATGGCAAGTGACTCTTATAAGGTGCAACGTAACTCTAATATGGTGAGAAGTCACTTACATGATTGATTAGAGCCAAAAAGTGGCCCAAAATTGACTTGTAGGAAAGGGGTACCAAGAGGTGGTTAAAGATGTCTAATTGCATGTACATTATGTTAACATGTTAATTGTATCAATATATGGGGAAAGTGACTCTTCTAGGATGCAAAGTGACTGTAATATGGTGAAAAGTGACTTACATGGTTTATAAGAGCCAAAATGTGGTACAAAATTAACTTGTATGAAAGTGGCATTAATATGGTGTAAAAGGATGTCAAATTAGATATATATAATGTTAACATGTTAATTGTTGTATATATGGTGGAAAGTGACTCTTATAGGGATGCACAGTGACTCTAATATGGTGAAAAATGACTTACATGGTTGATTCGAACCAAAATGTGGAACGAAATTGACCTGTTTGAAAGTGGAATTAAGAGGTGGTGAAAGGATGTCAAATCGGATGTATATGATCTTAACATGTTAATTGTATAAATATATGATGAAAAGTGACTCATATAGGGTGTAAAATGACTCTAATATGGTGAAAAGTGACTTACATGGTTAATTAGAACCAAAATGTGGACCAAAATTGACTTGTATGAATGGGGCACTAGGAGGTTGTAAGAGGATTTCTAATTGCATGTACATGCTGTTAAAATATTAATCATACCAATATATGATGGCAAGTGACTCTTATAAGGTGCAAAGTGACTCTAATATGGTGAGAATTCACTTATATGATTGATTATTGCCAAAATGTGGCCCAAATTTGACTTGTAGGAAATGGGGTCCCAAGAGGTGGTTAAATGATGTCTAATTGCATGTACATGATGTTAAAATGTTAATTGTATCAGTATATGGTGGCAAGTGACTCTTATAGGGTGCAAAGTGACTCTAATATAGTGAAAAGTGACTTACATGGTTGATAAGAGCCTAAATGTGGTACAAATTTAACTTGAATGAAAGTGGCATTAATAGGGGGTAAAAGGATATCAAATTGGATGTATAGGATGTTAACATGTTAATTGTTGTATATATGGTGGAAAGTGACTCTTATAGGGATGCAAAATGACTATAATATGGTGAAAAATGACTTACATGGTTGATTTGAACCAAAATGTGGAACAAAATTGACCTGTTTGAAAGTGGAATTAAGAGGTGGTAAAAGGATGTCAAATCGGATGTATATGATGTTAACATGTTAATTGTACAAATATATGGTTGAAAGTGACTCATATAGGGTGCAAAATGACTTTAATATGGTGAACAGTGACTTACATGGTTAATTAGAACCAAAATGTGGACCAAAATTGACTTGTATGAATGCGGCACTAAGAGGTGGTAAAAGGATTTTTAATTGCATGTACATGATGTTAACATGTTAATTGTACCAATATATGATGGCAAGTGACTCTTATAAGGTGCAACGTAACTCTAATATTGTGAGAAGTCACTCACATGATTGATTAGTGCCAAAATGTGGCCCAAAATTGACTTGTAGGAAAGGGGTACCAAGAGGTAGTTAAAGATGTCTAATTGCATGTACATGATGTTAACATGTTAATTGTATCAATATATGGGGCAAGTGACTCTTCTAGGGGGCAAAGTGACTGTAATATGGTGAAAAGTGACTTACATGGTTGATTAGAGCCAAAATGTGGTACAAAATTAACTTGTATGAAAGTGGCATTAATAAGGGGTAAAAGGATGTCAAATTGGATGTATATGATGTTAACATGTTAATTGTTGTATATATGGTGGAAAGTGACTCTTATAGGGATGCAAAGTGACTCTAATATGGTGAAAAATGACTTACATGGTTGATTCGAACCAAAATGTGGAACAAAATTGACCTGTTTGAAAGTGGAATTAAGAGGTGGTAAAAGAATGTCAAATAGGATGTATATGATGTTAACATGTTAATTTTACAAATATATGGTGGAAAGTAACTCATAGAGGGTGCAAAATGACTCTAATATGGTGAAAAGTGACTTACATGGTTAATTTGAACCAAAATGTGGACCAAAATTGACTTGTACGAATGCGGCACTAAGAGGTGATAAAAGGATTTTTAATTGCATGTACATGATGTTAATATGTTAATTGTACCAATATATGATGGGAAGTGACTCTTATTAGGTGCAACATAACTCTAATATGGTGAGAAGTCACTTACATGATTGATTGAAGCCAAAATGTGGCCCAAAATTCACTTGTAGGAAAGGGGTATCAAGAGGTGGTTAAAGGATGTCTAATTGCATGTACGTGATGTTAACATGTTAATTGTATCAATATATAGGGCAAGTGAATCTTTTAGGGTGCAAAGTGACTGTAATATGGTGAAAAGTGACTTACATGTTTGATTAGAGCCAAAATGTGGTATAAAATTAACTTGTATGAAAGTGGCATTAATATGGTGTAAGAGGATGTCAAATTGGATATATATAATGTTAACATGTTAGTTGTTGTATATATGGTGGAAAGTGTGTTAGATATATTTGATAATGTCATGGCTAATATGTGTTATGTTTAGATTTCAGATCTTATTTGAACAGGACAAATCAGTACTTAACTGATCAGTACTTATACTGGACGTCAGGACTTAAGGGATATCAGTACTTATGTTATCAGGAGATAAGCATCAGGAGATAGATATCAGAACTTAAGTGTTGAAGGACGATCAGATAAGGACAGCAGCTGATTAAAGTTAAGAAGATCAAGATAAACATAAGAAGAGATATGCATGAAGAAGGAATTCCATAAAGAATGGAATACTTGGAAGAAAAGATATCTGATTGATATATACATGTTAATTGTACAAATATATGGTGGAAAGTGACTCATATAGGGTGCAAAATGACTCTAATATGGTGAAAAGTGACTTACATGGTTAATTAGAACCAAAATGTGGACCAAAATTGACTTGTATGAATGCGGCAGTAAGAGGTGGTAAAAGGATTTTTAATTGCATGTACATGATGTTAACATGTTAATTGTACCAATATATGATGGCAAGTGACTCTTATTGATGAGGATCAAGGAATGAATATGTTAATTTGGATTTGGTTATGTGTGCTCGTGGTGATGTTCAATTGGAGAGGATGCAAACATGGGTTATTTGGTTATGTGTGCTCGTGGTGATGTTCAATTGGAGAGGATGCAAACATGGGTTATGCAGCTTACTTGGACAACAAGGAATAAAGGAGCGATGCATGAAGTTGGACAAGTAGCTAATAATTATATAATAATCAGCTACTTGTCTAACTTCATGCATCGCTCCTTTATTCCTTGTTGTCCAAGTAAGCTGTATAACCCATGTTTGCATCCTCTCCAATTGAACATCACCACGAGCACACATAACCAAATCCAAATTAACATATTCATTCCTTGATCCTCATCACTTATTAGGTGCAACGTAATTCTAATATGGTGAGAAGTCACTTACATGATTGATTAGAGCCAAAATGTGGCCCAAAATTGACTTGTAGGAAAGGCGTATCAAGAGGTGGTTAAAGGATGTCTAATTGCATGTACATGATGTTAACATGTTAATTGTATCAATATATGGTGGCAAGTGACTCTTATAGGGTGCAAAGTGACTCTAATATGGTGAAAAGTGACTTACATGGTTGATTAGAGCCAAAATATGGTACAAGGATGTCAATTTAGATGTATATGATGTTAACATGTTAATTGTATAAATATATGGTGGAAAGTGACTCATATAGGGTTCAAAATGACTCTAATATGGTGAAAAATGACTTACATTGTTAATTAGAACCAGCATGTGGACCAAAATTGACTTGTACGAATGTGACACTAAGAGGTGGTAAAGGATTTCTAATTGGATGTATATGATGTTAACATGTTAATTGTACCAATATATGATGGCAAGTGACTCTTATAAGGTGCAAAGTGACTCTAATACGGTGAGAAGTCACTTACATGATTGATTATAGGCAAAATGTGGCCCAAAATTGACTTGTAGGAAAGGGGTACCAAGAGGTGGTTAAAGATGTCTAATTGCATGTACATGATGTTAACATGTAAATTGTATCAATATATGGGGCAAGTGACTCTTCTAGGGTGCAAAGTGACTGTAATATGGTGAAAAGTGACTTACATGGTTGATTAGAGCCAAAATGTGGTCCAAAATTAACTTGTATGAAAGTGGCATTAATAGGGGGTAAAAGGATGTCAAATTGGATGTATATGATGTTAACATGTTAATTGTTGTATATATGGTGGAAAGTGACTCTTATAGGGATGCAAAGTGACTCTAATATGGTGAAAAATGACTTACATGGTTGATTCGAACCAAAATGTGGAACAAAATTGACCTGTTTGAAAGTGGAATTAAGAGGTGGTAAAAGGATTTCAAATCGGATGTATATGATGTTAACATGTTAATTGTACAAATATATGGTGGAAAGTGACTCATATAGGGTGCAAAATGACTCTAATATGGTGAAAAGTGACTTACATGGTTAATTAGAACCAAAATGTGGACCAAAATTGACTTGTATGAATGGGGCACTAAGAGGTTGTAAAAGGATTTGTAATTGCATGTACATGATGTTAACATGTTAATTATACCAATATATGATGGAAAGTGACTCTTATAAGGTGCAAAGTGACTCTAATATGGTGAGAAGTCACTTACATGATTGATTAGTGCCAAAATGTGGCCCAAAATTGACTTGTAGGAAATGGGGTACCAAGAGGTGGTTAAAGGATGTCTAATTGCATGTACATGATGTTAAAATGTTAATTGTATCAGTATATGGTGGCAGGTGACTCTTATAGGGTGCAAAGTGACTCTAATATGGTGAAAAGTGACTTACATGGTTGATTAGAGCCAAAATGTGGTACAAATTTAACTTGAATGAAAGTGCATTAATAGGGGGTAAAAGGATGTCAAATTGGATGTATATGATGTTAACATGTTAATTGTTGTATATATGGTGGAACGTGACTCTTATAGGATGCAAAGTGACTCTAATATGGTGAAAAATGACTTACATGGTTGATTCGAACCAAAATGTGGAGCAAAATTGACATGTTTGAAAGTGGAATTAAGAGGTGGTAAAAGGATGTCAAATCGGATGTATATGATGTTAACATGTTAATTGTACAAATATATGGTGGAAAGTGACTCATATAGGGTGCAAAATGACTCTAATATGGTGAACAGTGACTTACATGGTTAATTAGAACCAAAATGTGGACCAAAATTGACTTGTATGAATGCGGCACTAAGAGGTGGTAAAAGGATTTTTAATTGGATGTACATGATGTTAACATGTTAATTGTACCAATATGTGATTGCAAGTGACTCTTATAAGGTGCAACGTAACTCTAATATGGTGAGAAGTCACTTACATGATTGATTAGAGCCAAAATGTGGCCCAAAATTTACTTGTAGGAAAGGGGTATCAAGAGGTGGTTAAAGGATGTCTAATTGCATGTACATGATGTTAACATGTTAATTGTATCAATATATGGTGGCAAGTGACTCTTATAGGGTGCAAAGTGACCTAATATGGTGAAAAGTGACTTACATGGTTGATTAGAGTCAAAATGTGGTACAAAATTAACTTGTATGAAAGTGGCATTAATAGGTGGTAAAAGGATGTCAATTTTGATGTATATGATGTTAACATGTTAATTGTTATATATATGGTGCAAAGTGACTCTTATAGGGATGCAAAGTGACTCTAATATGGTGAAAAATGACTTACATGATTGATTCGAACCAAAATGTGGAACAAAATTGACATGTTTGAAAGTGGAATTAAGAGGTGGTAAAAGGATGTCAAATCGGATGTATATGATGTTAACATGTTAATTGTACAAATATATGGTGGAAGGTGACTCATATAGGGTGCAAAATGACTCTAATATGGTGAAAAGTGACTTACATGGTTAATTAGAACCAAAATGTGGACCAAAATTGACTTGTATGAATGCAGTAGTAGGAGGTGGTAAAAGGATTTTTAATTGCATGTACATGATGTTAACATGTTAATTGTACCAATATATGATGGCAAGTGACTCTTATTAGGTGCAACGTAACTCTAATATGGTGAGAAGTCACTTACATGATTGATTAGAGCCAAAATGTGGCCCAAAATTGACTTGTAGGAAAGGAGTATCAAGAGGTGGTTAAAGGATGTCTAATTGCATGTACATGATGTTAACATGTTAATTGTATCAATATATGGTGGCAAGTGACTCTTATAGGGTGCAAAGTGACCTAATATGGTGAAAAGTGACTTACATGGTTGATTAGAGCCAAAATGTGGTACAAAATTAACTTGTGTGAAAGTGGCATTAATAGGTGGTAAAAGGATGTCAATTTAGATGTATATGATGTTAACATGTTAATTGTATAAATATATGGTGGAAAGTGACTCATATAGGGTTCAAAATGACTCTAATATGGTGAAAACTGACTTACATTGTTAATTAGAACCAGTATGTGGACCAAAATTGACTTGTATGAATGTGACACTAAGAGGTGGTAAAGGATTTCTAATTGGATGTATATGATGTTAAAATGTTAATTGTACCAATATATGATGGCAAGTGACTCTTATAACGTGCAAAGTGACTCTGATACGGTGAGAAGTCACTTACATGATTGATTAGAGGCAAAATGTGGCCCAAAATTGACTTATAGGAAAGGGGTACCAAGAGGTGGTTAAAGATGTCTAATTGCATGTACATGATGTTAACATGTTAATTGTATCAATATATGGGGCAAGTGACTCTTCTAGGGTGCAAAGTGACTGTAATATGGTGAAAAGTGACTTACATGGTTGATTAGAGCCAAAATGTGGTACAAAATTAACTTGTATGAAAGTGGCATTAATATGGGGTAAAAGGATGTCAAATTGGATGTATATGATGTTAACATGTTAATTGTTATATATATGGTGGAAAGTGACTCTTCTAGGGATGTAAAGTGACTCTAATATGGTGAAAAATGACTTACATGGTTGATTCGAACCAAAATGTGGAACAAAATTGACCTGTTTGAAAGTGGAATTAAGAGGTGGTAAAAGGATGTCAAATCGGATGTATATGATGTTAACATGTTAATTGTACAAATATATGGTGGAAAGTGACTCATATAGGGTGCAAAATGACTCTAATATGGTGAAAAGTGACTTACATGGTTAATTAGAACCAAAATGTGGACCAAAATTGACTTGTATGAATGGGGCACGAAGAGGTTGTAAAAGGATTTGTAATTGCATGTACATGATGTTAACATGTTAATTATACCAATATATGATGGAAAGTGATTCTTATAAGGTGCAAAGTGACTCTAATATCGTGAGAAGTCACTTACATGATTGATTAGTGCCAAAATGTGGCCCAAAATTGACTTGTAGGAAATGGGGTACCAAGAGGTGGTTAAAGGCTGTCTAATTGCATGTACATGATGTTAAAATGTTAATTGTATAAGTATATGGTGGCAGGTGACTCTTATAGGGTGCAAAGTGACTCTAATATGGTGAAAAGTGACTTACATGGTTGATTAGAGCCAAAATATGGTACAAATTTAACTTGAATGAAAGTGGCATTAATAGGGGGTAAAAGGATGTCAAATTGGATGTATATGATGTTAACATGTTAATTGTTATATATATGGTGGAAAGTGACTCTTATAGGGATGCAAAGTGACTCTAATATGGTAAAAAATGACTTACATGGTTGATTCGAACGAAAATGTGGAACAAAATTGACATGTTTGAAAGTGGAATTAAGAGGTGGTAAAAGGATGTCAAACCGGATGTATATGATGTTAACATGTTAATTGTACAAATATATGGTGGAAAGTGACTCATATAGGGTGCAAAATGACTCTAATATGGTGAAAAGTGACTTACATGGTGAATTAGAACCAAAATGTGGACCAAAATTGACTTGTATGAATGCGGCAGTAAGAGGTGGTAAAAGGATTTTTAATTGCATGTACATGATGTTAACATGTTAATTGTACCAATATATGATGGCAAGTGACTCTTATTAGGTGCAACGTAACTCTAATATGGTGAGAAGTCACTTACATGATTGATTAGAGCCAAAATGTGGCCCAAAATTGACTTGTAGGAAAGGCGTATCAAGAGGTGGTTAAAGGATGTCTAATTGCATGTACATGATGTTAACATGTTAATTGTATCAATATATGGTGGCAAGTGACACTTATAGGGTGCAAAGTGACCTAATATGGTGAAAAGTGACTTACATGGTTGATTAGAGCCAAAATGTGGTACAAAATTAACTTGTATGAAAGTGGCATTAATAGGTGGTAAAAGATGTCAATTTAGATGTATATGATGCTAACATGTTAATTGTTATATATATGGTGGAAAGTGACTCTTATAGGGATGCAAAGTGACTCTAATATGGTGAAAAATGACTTACATGATTGATTCGAACCAAAATGTGGAACAAAATTGACATGTTTGAAAGTGGAATTAACAGGTGGTAAAAGGATGTCAAATCGGATGTATATGATGTTAACATGTTAATTGTACAAATATATGGTGGAAGGTGACTCATATAGGGTGCAAAATGACTCTAATATGGTGAAAAGTGACTTACATGGTAAATTAGAACCAAAATGTGGACCAAAATTGACTTGTATGAATGCGGCAGTAAGAGGTGGTAAAAGGATTTTTAATTGCATGTACATGATGTTAACATGTTAATTGTACCAATATATGATGGAAAGTGATTCTTATAAGGTGCAAAGTGACTCTAATATGGTGAGAAGTCACTTACATGATTGATTAGAGCCAAAATGTGGCCCAAAATTGACTTGTAGGAAAGGGGTATCAAGAGGTGGTTAAAGGATGTCTAATTGCATGTACATGATGTTAACATGTTAATTGTATCAATATATGGTGGCAAGTGACTCTTATAGGGTGCAAAGTGACTCTAATATGGTGAAAAGTGACTTACATGGTTGATTAGAGCCAAAATGTGGTACAAAATTAACTTGTATGAAAGTGGGATTAATAGGTGGTAAAAGGATGTCAATTTAGATGTATATAATGTTAACATGTTAATTGTATAAATATATGGTGGAAAGTGACTCATATAGGGTTCAAAATGACTCTAATATGGTGAAAAATGACTTACATTGTTAATTATAACCAGTATGTGGACCAAAATTGACTTGTATGAATGTGACACTAAGAGTTGGTAAAGGATTTCTAATTGGATGTATATGATGTTAACATGTTAATTGTACCAATATATGATGGCAAGTGACTCTTATAACGTGCAAAGTTACTCTGATACGGTGAGAAGTCACTTACATGATTGATTATAGGCAAAATGTGGCCCAAAATTGACTTGTAGGAAAGGGGTACCAAGAGGTGGTTAAAGATGTCTAATTGTATGTACATGATGTTAACATGTTAATTGTATCAATATATGGGGCAAGTGACTCTTCTAGGGTGCAAAGTGACTGTAATATGGTGAAAAGTGATTTACATGGTTGATTAGAGCCAAAATGTGGTACAAAATTAACTTGTATGAAAGTGGCATTAATAGGGGGTAAAAGGATGTCAAATTGGATGTATATGATGTTAACATGTTAATTGTTGTATATATGGTGGAAAGTGACTCTTATAGGGATGCAAAGTGACTCTAATATGGTGAAAAATGACTTACATGGTTGATTCGAACCAAAATGTGGAACAAAATTGACCTGTTTGAAAGTGGAATTAAGAGGTGGTAAAAGGATGTCAAATCGGATGTATATGATGTTAACATGTTAATTGTACAAATATATGGTGGAAAGTGACTCATATAGGGTGCAAAATGACTCTAATATGGTGAAAAGTGACTTACATGGTTAATTAGAACCAAAATGTGGACCAAAATTGACTTGTATGAATGGGGCACTAAGAGGTTGTAAAAGGATTTGTAATTGTACATGATGTTAACATGTTAATTATACCAATATATGATGGAAAGTGACTCTTATATGGTGCAAAGTGACTCTAATATGGTGAGAAGTCACTTACATGATTGATTAGTGCCAAAATGTGGCTCAAAATTGACTTGTAGGAAATGGGTTACGAAGAGGTGGTTAAAGGATGTCTAATTGCATGTACATGATGTTAAAATGTTAATTGTATCAGTATATGGTGGCAGGTGACTCTTATAGGGTGCAAAGTGACTCTAATATGGTGAAAAGTGACTTACATGGTTGATTAGAGCCAAAATGTAGTACAAATTTAACTTGAATGAAAGTGGCATTAATAGGGGGTAAAAGGATGTCAAATTGGATGTATATGATGTTAACATGTTAATTGATGTATATATGGTGGAACGTGACTCTTATAGGGATGCAAAATGATTCTAATATGGTGAAACTGACTTACATGGTTGATTCGAACCAAAATGTGGAACAAAATTGACATGTTTGAAAGTGGAATTAAGAGGTGGTAAAAGGATGTCGAATCGGATGTATATGATGTTAACATGTTAATTGTACAAATATATGGTGGAAAGTGACTCATATAGGGTGCAAAATGACTCTAATATGGTGAAAAGTGACTTACAAGGTTAATTAGAACCAAAATGTGGACCAAAATTGACTTGTATGAATGCGGCACTAAGAGGTGGTAAAAGGATTTTTAATTGCATGTACATGATGTTAACATGTTAATTGTACCAATATATGATTGCAACGTAACTCTAATATGGTGAGAAGTCACTTACATGATTGATTAGAGCCAAAATGTGGCCCAAAATTGATTTGTAGGAAAGGGGTATCAAGAGGTGGTTAAAGGATGTCTAATTGCATATACATGATGTTAACATGTTAATTGTATCAATATATGGTGGTAAGTGACTCTTATAGGGTGCAAAGTGACTCTAATATGGTGAAAAGTAACTTACATGGTCGATTAGAGCCAAAATGTGGTACAAAATTAACTTGTATGAAAGTGGCATTAATAGGTGGTAAAAGGATGTCAATTTAGATGTATATGATGTTAACATGTTAATTGTATGAATATATGGTGGGAAGTGACTCGTATAAGGTTCAAAATGACTCTAATATGGTGAAAAATGACTTGCATGGTTAATTAGAACCAGAATGTGGACCAAAATTGACTTGTATGAATGGGGCACTAAGAGGTTGTAAAAGGATTTCTAATTGCATGTACATGATGTTAAAATGTTAATTATACCAATATATGATGGCAAGTGACTCTTATAAGGTGCAAAGTGACTCTAATATGGTTAGAAGTCACTTATATGATTGATTAGTGCCAAAATGTTGCCCAAAATTAACTTATAGGAAATGGGGTCCCAAGAGGTGGTTAAAGGATGTCTAATTGCATGTACATGATGTTAAAATGTTAATTGTATCCGTATATGGTTGCAAGTGACTCTTATAGGGTGCAAAGTAACTCCTATAAAGTGAAAAGTGACTTACTTGGTTGATTAGAGCCTAAATGTGGTACATATTTAACTTGAATGAAAGTGGCATTAATAGGGGGTAAAAGGATATCAAATTGGATGTATATGATGTTAACATGTTAATTGTTGTATATATGGTAGAAAGTGACTCTTATAGGGATGCAAAGTGACTCTAATATGGTGAAAAATGACTTACATGTTTGATTCGAACCAAAATGTGGAACAAAATTGACCTGTTTGAAAGTGGAATTATGAGGTGGTAAAAGCATGTCAAATCGGATGTATATGATGTTAACATGTTAATTGTACAAATATATGGTGGAAAGTGACTCATATAGGGTGCAAAATGACTCTAATATGGTGAAAAGTGACTTACATGGTTAATTAGAACCAAAATGTGGACCAAAATTGACTTGTATGAATGCGACACTAAGAGGTGGTAAAAGGATTTTTAATTGCATGTACATGATGTTAACATGTTAATTGTACCAATATATGATGGCAAGTGACTCTTATAAGGTGCAACGTAACTCTAATATGGTGAGAAGTCACTTACATGATTGATTAGAGCCAAAATGTGGCCCAAAATTGACTTGTAGGAAAGGGGTATCAAGAGGTGGTTAAAGGATGTCTAATTGCGTGTACATGATGTTAACATGTTAATTGTATCAATATATGGTGGCAAGTGACTCTTATAGGGTGCAAAGTGACTCTAATATGGTGAAAAGTGACTTACATGGTTGATTAGAGCCAAAATGTGGTACAAAATTAACTTGTATGAAAGTGGCTTTAATAAGTGGTAAAAGGATGTCAATTTAGATGTATATGATGTTAACATGTTAATTGTATAAATATATGGTGGAAAGTGACACATATAGGGTTCAAAATGACTCTAATATGGTGAAAAATGACTTACATGATTGATTAGAGCCAAAATGTAGCCCAAAATTGACTTGTAGGAAAGGGGCACCAAGAGGTGGTTAATGATGTTTAATTGCACGTAGATGATGTTAACATGTTAATTGTATCAATATATGGGGCAAGTGACTCTTTTAGGGTGCAAAGTGACTGTAATATGGTGAAAAGTGACTTACATGGTTGATTAGAGCCAAAATGTGGTACAAAATTAACTTGTATGAAAGTGGCATTAATAGGGGGTAAAAGGATGTTAAATTGGATGTATATGATGTTAACATGTTAATTGTTGTATATATGGTGGAAAGTGACTCTTATAGGGATGCAAAGTGACTCTAATATGGTGAAAAATGACTTACATGGTTGATTCGAACCAAAATGTGGAACAAAATTAACCTGTTTGAAAGTGGAATTATGAGGTGGTAAAAGCATGTCAAATCGGATGTATATGATGTTAACATGTTAATTGTACAAATATATGGTGGAAAGTGACTCATATAGGGTGCAAAATGACTCTAATATGGTGAAAAGTGACTTACATGGTTAATTAGAACCAAAATGTGGACCAAAATTGACTTGTATGAATGCGGCACTAAGAGGTGGTAAAAGGATTTTTAATTGCATGTACATGATGTTAACATGTTAATTGTACCAATATATGATGGAAAGTGACTCTTATAAGGTGCAAAGTGACTCTAATATGGTGAGAAGTCACTTACATGATTGATTAGTGCCAAAATGTGGCCCAAAATTGACTTGTAGGAAATGGGTTACCAAGAGGTGGTTAAAGGATGTCTAATTGCATGTACATGATGTTAAAATGTTAATTGTATCAGTATATGGTGGCAGGTGACTCTTATAGGGTGCAAAGTGACTCTAATATGGTGAAAAGTGACTTACATGGTTGATTAGAGCCAAAATGTGGTACAAATTTAACTTGAATGAAAGTGGCATTAATAGGGGGTAAAATGATGTCAAATTGGATGTATATGATGTTGACATGTTAATTGTTGTATATATGGTGGAACGTGACTCTTATAGGGATGCAAAGTGACTCTAATATGGTGAAATTGACTTACATGGTAGATTCGAACCAAAATGTGGAACAAAATTGACATGTTTGAAAGTGGAATTAAGAGGTGGTAAAAGGATGTCGAATCGGATGTATATGATGTTAACATGTTAATTGTACAAATATATGGTGGAAAGTGACTCATACAGGGTGCAAAATGACTCTATTATGGTGAAAAGTGACTTACAAGGTTAATTAGAACCAAAATGTGGACCAAAATTGACTTGTATGAATGCGGCACTAAGAGGTGGTAAAAGGATTTTTAATTGCATGTACATGATGTTAACATGTTAATTGTACCAATATATGATTGCAAGTGACTTTTATAAGGTGCGACGTAACTCTAATATGGTGAGAAGTCACTTACATGATTGATTAGAGCCAAAATGTGGCCCAAAATTGACTTGTAGGAAAGGGGTATCAAGAGGTGGTTAAAGGATGTCTAATTACATATACATGATGTTAACATGTTAATTGTATCAATATATGGTGGCAAGTGACTCTTATAGGGTGCAAAGTGACTCTAATATGGTGAAAAGTGACTTACATGGTCGATTAGAGCCAAAATGTGGTACAAAATTAACTTGTATGAAAGTGTTATTAATAGGTGGTAAAAGGATGTCAATTTAGATGTATATGATGTTAACATGTTAATTGTATGAATATATGGTGGGAAGTGACTCGTATAAGGTTCAAAATGACTCTAATATGGTGAAAAATGACTTGCATGGTTAATTAGAACCAGAATGTGGACCAAAATTGACTTGTATGAATGGGGCACTAAGAGGTTGTAAAAGGATTTCTAATTGCATGTACATGATGTTAAAATGTTAATTATACCAATATATGATGGCAAGTGACTCTTATAAGGTGCAAAGTGACTCTAATATGGTTAGAAGTCACTTATCTGATTGATTAGTGCCAAAATGTTGCCCAAAATTGACTTGTAGGAAATGGGGTCCCAAGAGGTGGTTAAAGGGTGTCTAATTGCATGTACATGATGTTAAAATGTTAATTGTATCCGTATATGGTTGCAAGTGACTCTTATAGGGTGCAAAGTAACTCCTATAAAGTGAAAAGTGACTTACTTGGTTGATTAGAGCCTAAATGTGGTACAAATTTAACTTGAATGAAAGTGGCATTAATAGGGGGTAAAAAGATGTCAAATTGGATGTATATGATGTTAACATGTTAATTGTTGTATATATGATGGAAAGTGACTCTTATAGGGATGCAAAGTGACTCTAATATGGTGAAAAATGACTTACATGGTTGATTCGAACCAAAATGTGGAACAAAATTGACCTGTTTGAAAGTGGAATTATGAGGTGGTAAAAGCTTGTCAAATCGGATGTATATGATGTTAACATGTTAATTGTACAAATATATGGTGGAAAGTGACTCATATAGGGTGCAAAATGACTCTAATATGGTGAAAAGTGACTTACATGCTTAATTAGAACCAAAATGTGGACCAAAATTGACTTGTATGAATGTGGCACTAAGAGGTGGTAAAAGGATTTTTAATTGCATGTACATGATGTTAACATGTTAATTGTACCAATATATGATGGCAAGTGACTTTTATAAGGTGCAACGTAACTCTAATATGGTGAGAAGTCACTTACATGATTGATTAGAGCCAAAATGTGGCCCAAAATTGACTTGTAGGAAAGGGGTATCAAGAGGTGGTTAAAGGATGTCTAATTGCATGTACATGATGTTAACATGTTAATTGTATCAGAAGAAGATTATGTAAACACTTACTCGAAATCTTACGTATCGGATTCCGTTGTGGAAGACCCAATTTTTTATATGGTGGCAAGTGACTCTCATAGGGTGCAAAGTGACTCTAATATGGTGAAAAGTGACTTACATGGTTGATTAGAACCAAAATGTGGTACAAAATTAACTTGTATGAAAGTGGCATTAATAGGTGGTAAAAGGATGTCAATTAAGATGTATATGATGTTAACATGTTAATTGTATGAATATATGGTGGGAAGTGACTCGTATAAGGTTCAAAATGACTCTAATATGGTGAAAAATGACTTGCATGGTTAATTAGAACCAGAATGTGGACCAAAATTGACTTGTATGAATTGGGCACTAAGAGGTTGCAAAAGGATTTCTAATTGCATGTACATGATGTTAAAATGTTAATTATACCTATATATGATGGCAAGTGACTCTTATAAGGTGCAAAATGACTCTAATATGGTTAGAAGTCACTTATATGATTGATTAGTGCCAAAATGTTGCCCAAAATTGGCTTGTAGGAAATGGGGTCCCAAGAGGTGGTTAAAGGATGTCTAATTGCATGTACATGATGTTAAAATGTTAATTGTATCCGTATATGGTTGCAAGTGACTCTTATAGGGTGCAAAGTAACTCCTATAAAGTGAAAAGTGACTTACTTAGTTGATTAGAGCCTAAATGTGGTACAAATTTAACTTGAATGAAAGTGGCATTAATAGGGGGTAAAAGGATGTCAAATTGGATGTATATGATGTTAACATGTTAATTGTTGTATATATGGTGGAAAGTGACTCTTATAGGGATGCAAAGTGACTCTAATATGGTGAAAAATGACTTACATGGTTGATTTGAACCAAAATGTGGAACAAAATTAACCTGTTTGAAAGTGGAATTATGAGGTGGTAAAACATGTCATATCGGATGTATATGATGTTAACATGTTAATTGTACAAATATATGGTGGAAAGTTACTCATATAGGGTGCAAAATGACTCTAATATGGTGAAAAGTGACTTACATGGTTAATTAGAACCAAAATGTGGACCAAAATTGACTTGTATGAATGCGGCACTAAGAGGTGGTAAAAGGATTTTTAATTGCATGTACATGATGTTAACATGTTAATTGTACCAATATATGATGGCAAGTGACTCTTATAAGGTGCAACGTAACTCTAATATGGTGAGAAGTCACTTACATGATTGATTAGAGCCAAAATGTGGCCCAAAATTGACTTGTAGGAAAGGGGTATCAAGAGGTGGTTAAAGGATGTCTAATTGCATGTACATGATGTTAACATGTTAATTGTATCAGAAGAAGATTATGTAAACACTTACTCGAAATCTTACGTATCGGATTCCGTTGTGGAAGACCCAATTTTTTATATGGTGGCAAGTGACTCTCATAGGGTGCAAAGTGACTCTAATATGGTGAAAAGTGACTTACATGGTTGATTAGAACCAAAATGTGGAACAAAATTAACTTGTATGAAAGTGGCATTAATAGGTGGTAAAAGGATGTCAATTAAGATGTATATGATGTTAACATGTTAATTGTATGAATATATGGTGGGAAGGGACTCGTATAAGGTTCAAAATGACTCTAATATGGTGAAAAATGACTTGCATGGTTAATTAGAACCAGAATGTGGACCAAAATTGACTTGTATGAATTGGGCACTAAGAGGTTGCAAAAGGATTTCTAATTGCATGTACATGATGTTAAAATGTTAATTATACCTATATATGATGGCAAGTGACTCTTATAAGGTGCAAAATGACTCTAATATGGTTAGAAGTCACTTATATGATTGATTAGTGCCAAAATGTTGCCCAAAATTGGCTTGTAGGAAATTGGGTCCCAAGAGGTGGTTAAAGGATGTCTAATTGCATGTACATGATGTTAAAATGTTAATTGTATCCGTATATGGTTGCAAGTGACTCTTATAGGGTGCAAAGTAACTCCTATAAAGTGAAAAGTGACTTACTTGGTTGATTAGAGCCTAAATGTGGTACAAATTTAACTTGAATGAAAGTGGCATTAATAGGGGGTAAAAGGATGTCAAATTGGATGTATATGATGTTAACATGTTAATTGTTGTATATATGGTGGAAAGTGACTCTTATAGGGATGCAAAGTGACTCTAATATGGTGAAAAATGACTTACATGGTTGATTTGAACCAAAATGTGGAACAAAATTAACCTGTTTGAAAGTGGAATTATGAGGTGGTAAAACATGTCATATCGGATGTATATGATGTTAACATGTTAATTGTACAAATATATGGTGGAAAGTTACTCATATAGGGTGCAAAATGACTCTAATATGGTGAAAAGTGACTTACATGGTTAATTAGAACCAAAATGTGGACCAAAATTGACTTGTATGAATGCGGCACTAAGAGGTGGTAAAAGGATTTTTAATTGCATGTACATGATGTTAACATGTTAATTGTACCAATATATGATGGCAAGTGACTCTTATAAGGTGCAACGTAACTCTAATATGGTGAGAAGTCACTTACATGATTGATTAGAGCCAAAATGTGGCCCAAAATTGACTTGTAGGAAAGGGGTATCAAGAGGTGGTTAAAGGATGTCTAATTGCATGTACATGATGTTAACATGTTAATTGTATCAATATATGGTGGCAAGTGACTCTTATAGGGTGCAAAGTGATTCTAATATGGTGAAAAGTGACTTACATGGTTGATTAGAGCCAAAATGTGGTACAAAATTAACTTGTATGAAAGTGGCTTTAATAGGTGGTAAAAGGATGTCAATTTAGATGTATATGATGTTAACATGTTAATTGTATAAATATATGGTGGAAAGTGACACATATAGGGTTCAAAATGACTCTAATATGGTGAAAAATGACTTACATGGTTAATTAGAATCAGAATGTGGACCAAAATTGACTTGTATGAATGTGACACTAAGAGGTGGTAAAGGATTTCTCATTGGATGTATATGATGTTAACATGGTAATTGTACCAATATATGATGGAAAGTGACTTATAAGGTGCAAAGTGACTCTGATATAGTGAGATGTCACTTACATGATTGATTAGAGCCAAAATGTAGCCCAAAATTGACTTGTAGGAAAGGGGCACCAAGAGGTGGTTAATGATGTCTAATTGCACGTACATGATGTTAACATGTTAATTGTATCAATATATGGGCCAAGTGACTCTTTTAGGGTGCAAAGTGACTGTAATATGGTGAAAAGTGACTTACATGGTTGATTAGAGCCAAAATGTGGTACAAAATTAACTTGTATGAAAGTGGCATTAATAGGGGGTAAAAGGATGTCAAATTGGATGTATATGATGTTAACATGTTAATTGTTGTATATATGGTGGAAAGTGACTCTTATATGGATGCAAAGTGACTCTAATATGGTGAAAAATGACTTACATGGTTGATTCGAACCAAAATGTGGAACAAAATTGACCTGTTTGAAAGTGGAATTAAGAGGTGGTAAAAGGATGTCAAATCGGATGTATATGATGTTAACATGTTAATTGTACAAATATATGGTGGAAAGTGACTCATATAGGGTGCAAAATGACTCTAATATGGTGAAAAGTGACTTACATGGTTAATTAGAACCAAAATGTGGACCAAAATTGACTTGTATGAATGGGGCACTAAGAGGTTGTAAAAGGATTTGTAATTGCATGTAAATGATGTTAACATGTTAATTATACCAATATATGATGGAAAGTGACTCTTATAAGGTGCAAAGTGACTCTAATATGGTGAGAAGTCACTTACATGATTGATTAGTGCCAAAATGTGGCCCAAAATTGACTTGTAGGAAATGGGTTACCAAGAGGTGGTTAAAAGATGTCTAATTGCAGGTACATGATGTTAAATTGTTAATTGTATCAGTATATGGTGGCAGGTGACTCTTATAGGGTGCAAAGTGACTCTAATATGGTGAAAAGTGACTTACATGGTTGATTAGAGCCAAAATGTGGTACAAATTTAACTTGAATGAAAGTGGCATTAATAGGGGTAAAAGGATGTCAAATTGGATGTATAGGATGTTAACATGTTAATTGTTGTATATATGGTGGAACGTGACTCTTATAGGGATGCAAAGTGACTCTAATATGGTGAAACTGACTTACATGGTTGATTCGAACCAAAATGTGGAACAAAATTGACATGTTTGAAAGTGGAATTAAGAGGTGGTAAAAGGATGTCGAATCGGATGTATATGATGTTAACATGTTAATTGTACAAATATATGGTGGAAAGTGACTCATATAGGGTGCAAAATGACTCTAATATGGTGAAAAGTGACTTACAAGGTTAATTAAAACCAAAATGTGGACCAAAATTGACTTGTATGAATGCGGCACTAAGAGGTGGTAAAAGGATTTTTAATTGCATGTAAATGATGTTAACATGTTAATTGTACCAATATATGATTACAAGTGACTCTTATAAGGTGCAACGTAACTCTAATATGGTGAGAAGTCACTTACATGATTGATTAGAGCCAAAATGTGGCCCAAAATTGACTTGTAGGAAAGGGGTATCTAGAGGTGGTTAAAGGATGTCTAATTGCATATACATGATGTTAACATGTTAATTGTATCAATATATGGTGGCAAGTGACTCTTATAGGGTGCAAAGTGACTCTAATATGGTGAAAAGTAACTTACATGGTCGATTAGAGCCAAAATGTGGTACAAAATTAACTTGTATGAAAGTGTTATTAATAGGTGGTAAAAGGATGTCAATTTAGATGTATATGATGTTAACATGTTAATTGTATGAATATATGGTGGGAAGTGACTCGTATAAGGTTCAAAATGACTCTAATATGGTGAAAAATGACTTGCATGGTTAATTAGAACCAGAATGTGGACCAAAATTGACTTGTATGAATGGGGCACTAAGAGGTTGTAAAAGGATTTCTAATTGCATGTACATGATGTTAAAATGTTAATTATACCAATATATGATGGCAAGTGACTCTTATAAGGTGCAAAGTGACTCTAATATGGTTAGAAGTCACTTATATGATTGATTAGTGCCAAAATGTTGCCCAAAATTGACTTGTAGGAAATGGGGTCCCAAGAGGTGGTTAAAGGATGTCTAATTGCATGTACATGATGTTAAAATGTTAATTGTATCCGTATATGGTGGCAAGTGACTCTTATAGGGTGCAAAGTAACTCCTATAAAGTGAAAAGTGACTTACTTGGTTGATTAGAGCCTAAATGTGGTACAAATTTAACTTGAATGAAAGTGGCAGTAATAGGGGGTAAAAGGATGTCAAATTGGATGTATATGATGTTAACATGTTAATTGTTGTATATATGGTGGAAAGTGACTCTTATAGGGATGCAAAGTGACTCTAATATGGTGAAAAATGACTTACATGGTTGATTCGAACCAAAATGTTGAACAAAATTGACCTGTTTGAAAGTGGAATTATGAGGTGGTAAAAGCATGTCAAATCGGATGTATATGATGTTAACATGTTAATTGTACAAATATATGGTGGAAAGTGACTCATATAGGGTGCAAAATGACTCTAATATGGTGAAAAGTGACTTACATGGTTAATTAGAACCAAAATGTGGACCAAAATTGACTTGTATGAATGCGGCACTAAGAGGTGGTAAAAGGATTTTTAATTGCATGTACATGATGTTAACATGTTAATTGTACCAATATATGATGGCAAGTGACTCTTATAAGGTGCAACGTAACTCTAATATGGTGAGAAGTCACTTACATGATTGATTAGAGCCAAAATGTGGCCCAAAATTGACTTGTAGGAAAGGGGTATCAAGAGGTGGTTAAAGGATGTCTAATTGCATGTACATGATGTTAACATGTTAATTGTATCAATATATGGTGGCAAGTGACTCTTATAGGGTGCAAAGTGATTCTAATATGGTGAAAAGTGACTTACATGGTTGATTAGAGCCAAAATGTGGTACAAAATTAACTTGTATGAAAGTGGCTTTAATAGGTGGTAAAAGGATGTCAATTTAGATGTATATGATGTTAAATGTTAATTGTATAAATATATGGTGGAAAGTGACACATATAGGGTTCAAAATGACTCTAATATGGTGAAAAATGACTTACATGGTTAATTAGAATCAGAATGTGGACCAAAATTGACTTGTATGAATGTGACACTAAGAGGTGGTAAAGGATTTCTCATTGGATGTATATGATGTTAACATGTTAATTGTACCAATATATGATGGAAAGTGACTTATAAGGTGCAAAGTGACTCTGATATAGTGAGATGTCACTTACATGATTGATTAGAGCCAAAATGTAGCCCAAAATTGACTTGTAGGAAAGGGGCACCAAGAGGTGGTTAATGATGTCTAATTGCACGTACATGATGTTAACATGTTAATTATATCAATATATGGGGCAAGTGACTCTTTTAGGGTGCAAAGTGACTGTAATATGGTGAAAAGTGACTTACATGGTTGATTAGAGCCAAAATGTGGTACAAAATTAACTTGTATGAAAGTGGCATTTATAGGGGGTAAAAGGATGTCAAATTGGATGTATATGATGTTAACCTGTTAATTGTTGTATATATGGTGGAAAGTGACTCTTATATGGATGCAAAGTGACTCTAATATGGTGAAAAATGACTTACATGGTTGATTCGAACCAAAATGTGGAACAAAATTGACCTGTTTGAAAGTGGAATTAAGAGGTGGTAAAAGGATGTCAAATCGGATGTATATGATGTTAACATGTTAATTGTACAAATATATGGTGGAAAGTGACTCATATAGGGTGCAAAATGACTCTAATATGGTGAAAAGTGACTTACATGGTTAATTAGGACCAAAATGTGGACAAAAATTGACTTGTATGAATGGGGCACTAAGAGGTTGTAAAAGGATTTGTAATTGCATGTAAATGATGTTAACATGTTAATTATACCAATATATGATGGAAAGTGACTCTTATAAGGTGCAAAGTGACTCTAATATGGTGAGAAGTCACTTACATGATTGATTAGTGCCAAAATGTGGCCCAAAATTGACTTGTAGGAAATGGGTTACCAAGAGGTGGTTAAAAGATGTCTAATTGCAGGTACATGATGTTAAATTGTTAATTGTATCAGTATATGGTGGCAGGTGACTCTTATAGGGTGCAAAGTGACTCTAATATGGTGAAAAGTGACTTACATGGTTGATTAAAGCCAAAATGTGGTACAAATTTAACTTGAATGAAAGTGGCATTAATAGGGGTAAAAGGATGTCAAATTGGATGTATAGGATGTTAACATGTTAATTGTTGTATATATGGTGGAACGTGACTCTTATAGGGATGCAAAGTGACTCTAATATGGTGAAACTGACTTACATGGTTGATTCGAACCAAAATGTGGAACAAAATTGACATGTTTGAAAGTGGAATTAAGAGGTGGTAAAAGGATGTCGAATCGGATGTATATGATGTTAACATGTTAATTGTACAAATATATGGTGGAAAGTGACTCATATAGGGTGCAAAATGACTCTAATATGGTGAAAAGTGACTTACAAGGTTAATTAAAACCAAAATGTGGACCAAAATTGACTTGTATGAATGCGGCACTAAGAGGTGGTAAAAGGATTTTTAATTGCATGTAAATGATGTTAACATGTTAATTGTACCAATATATGATTACAAGTGACTCTTATAAGGTGCAACGTAACTCTAATATGGTGAGAAGTCACTTACATGATTGATTAGAGCCAAAATGTGGCCCAAAATTGACTTGTAGGAAAGGGGTATCTAGAGGTGGTTAAAGGATGTCTAATTGCATATACATGATGTTAACATGTTAATTGTATCAATATATGGTGGCAAGTGACTCTTATAGGGTGCAAAGTGACTCTAATATGGTGAAAAGTAACTTACATGGTCGATTAGAGCCAAAATGTGGTACAAAATTAACTTGTATGAAAGTGTTATTAATAGGTGGTAAAAGGATGTCAATTTAGATGTATATGATGTTAACATGTTAATTGTATGAATATATGGTGGGAAGTGACTCGTATAAGGTTCAAAATGACTCTAATATGGTGAAAAATGACTTGCATGGTTAATTAGAACCAGAATGTGGACCAAAATTGACTTGTATGAATGGGGCACTAAGAGGTTGTAAAAGGATTTCTAATTGCATGTACATGATGTTAAAATGTTAATTATACCAATATATGATGGCAAGTGACTCTTATAAGGTGCAAAGTGACTCTAATATGGTTAGAAGTCACTTATATGATTGATTAGTGCCAAAATGTTGCCCAAAATTGACTTGTAGGAAATGGGGTCCCAAGAGGTGGTTAAAGGATGTCTAATTGCATGTACATGATGTTAAAATGTTAATTGTATCCGTATATGGTGGCAAGTGACTCTTATAGGGTGCAAAGTAACTCCTATAAAGTGAAAAGTGACTTACTTGGTTGATTAGAGCCTAAATGTGGTACAAATTTAACTTGAATGAAAGTGGCAGTAATAGGGGGTAAAAGGATGTCAAATTGGATGTATATGATGTTAACATGTTAATTGTTGTATATATGGTGGAAAGTGACTCTTATAGGGATGCAAAGTGACTCTAATATGGTGAAAAATGACTTACATGGTTGATTCGAACCAAAATGTTGAACAAAATTGACCTGTTTGAAAGTGGAATTGTGAGGTGGTAAAAGCATGTCAAATCGGATGTATATGATGTTAACATGTTAATTGTACAAATATATGGTGGAAAGTGACTCATATAGGGTGCAAAATGACTCTAATATGGTGAAAAGTGACTTACATGGTTAATTAGAACCAAAATGTGGACCAAAATTGACTTGTATGAATGCGGCACTAAGAGGTGGTAAAAGGATTTTTAATTGCATGTACATGATGTTAACATGTTAATTGTACCAATATATGATGGCAAGTGACTCTTATAAGGTGCAACGTAACTCTAATATGGTGAGAAGTCACTTACATGATTGATTAGAGCCAAAATGTGGCCCAAAATTGACTTGTAGGAAAGGGGTATCAAGAGGTGGTTAAAGGATGTCTAATTGCATGTACATGATGTTAACATGTTAATTGTATCAATATATGGTGGCAAGTGACTCTTATAGGGTGCAAAGGGATTCTAATATGGTGAAAAGTGACTTACATGGTTGATTAGAGCCAAAATGTGGTACAAAATTAACTTGTATGAAAGTGGCTTTAATAGGTGGTAAAAGGATGTCAATTTAGATGTATATGATGTTAACATGTTAATTGTATAAATATATGGTGGAAAGTGACACATATAGGGTTCAAAATGACTCTAATATGGTGAAAAATGACTTACATGGTTAATTAGAATCAGAATGTGGACAAAAATTGACTTGTATGAATGTGACACTAAGAGGTGGTAAAGGATTTCTCATTGGATGTATATGATGTTAACATGTTAATTGTACCAATATATGATGGAAAGTGACTTATAAGGTGCAAAGTGACTCTGATATAGTGAGATGTCACTTACATGATTGATTAGAGCCAAAATGTAGCCCAAAATTGACTTGTAGGAAAGGGGCACCAAGAGGTGGTTAATGATGTCTAATTGCACGTACATGATGTTAACATGTTAATTGTATCAATATATGGGGCAAGTGACTCTTTTAGGGTGCAAAGTGACTGTAATATGGTGAAAAGTGACTTACATGGTTGATTAGAGCCAAAATGTGGTACAAAATTAACTTGTATGAAAGTGGCATTAATAGGGGGTAAAAGGATGTCAAATTGGATGTATATGATGTTAACCTGTTAATTGTTGTATATATGGTGGAAAGTGACTCTTATATGGATGCAAAGTGACTCTAATATGGTGAAAAATGACTTACATGGTTGATTCGAACCAAAATGTGGAACAAAATTGACCTGTTTGAAAGTGGAATTAAGAGGTGGTAAAAGGATGTCAAATCGGATGTATATGATGTTAACATGTTAATTGTACAAATATATGGTGGAAAGTGACTCATATAGGGTGCAAAATGACTCTAATATGGTGAAAAGTGACTTACATGGTTAATTAGGACCAAAATGTGGACAAAAATTGACTTGTATGAATCGGGCACTAAGAGGTTGTAAAAGGATTTCTAATTGCATGTACATGATGTTAACAAGTTAATTATACCAGTATATGATGGCTAGTGACTCTTATAAGGTGCAAAGTGACTCTAATATGGTAAGAAGTCACTTATATGATTGATTAGTGCCAAAATGTGGCCTAAAATTGACTTGTAGGAAATGGAGTACCAAGAGGTGGTTAAAGGATGTCTAATTGCAGTACATGATGTTAAAATGTTAATTGTATCAGTATATGGTGGCAAGTGAGTCTTATAGGGTGCAAAGTGACTCTAATATAGTGAAAAACGACTTACATGGTTGATTAAAGCCTAAATATGGTAAAAATTTAACTGGAATGAAAGTGGCATTAATAAGGGGTAAAAGGATGTTAAATTGGATGTATATGATGTTAACATGTTAATTGTTGTATATATGGTGGAAAGTGACTCTTATAGGGATGCAAAGTGACTCTAATATGGTGAAAAATGACTTACGTGGTTGATTCGAACCAAAATGTGGAACAAAATTGACATGTTTGAAAGTAGAATTATGAGGTGGTAAAAGGATGTCAAATCGGATTTATATGATGTTAACATGTTAATTGTACAAATATATGGTGGAAATTGACTCATATAGGGTGCAAAATGACTCTAATATGGTGAAAAGTGATTTATATGGTTAATTAGAGCCAAAATGTGGACCAAAATTGACTTGTATGAATGCGGCACTAAGAGGTGGTAAAATGATTTTTAATTGCTTGTACATGATGTTAACATGTTAATTGTACCAATATATGATGGCAAGTGACTCTTATAAGGTGCAACGTAACTCTAATATGGTGAGAAGTCACTTATATGATTGATTAGAGCCAAAATGTGGCCCAAAATTGACTTGTAGGAAACGGGTATCAAGAGGTGGTTAAAGGATGTCTAATTGCACGTACATGACGTTAACATGTTAATTGTATCAATATATGGTGGCAAGTGACTCTTATAGGGTGCAAAGTGACTCTAATATGGTGAAAAGTGACTTACATGGTTGATTAGAGCCAAAATGTGGTACAAAATTAACTTGTATGAAAGTGGCATTAATAGGTGGTAAAAGGATGTCAATTTAGATGTATATGATGTTAACATGTTAATTGTATAAATATATGGTGGAAACTGACTCATATAGGGTGCAAAATGACTCTAATATGGTGAAAAGTTACTTACATGGTTAATTAGAACCAAAATGTGGACCAAAATTGACTTGTATGAATGGGGCACTAAGAGGTTATAAAAGGATTTGTAATTGCATGTACATGATGTTAACATGTTAATTATACCAATATATGATGGAAAGTGACTCTTATAAGGTGCAAAGTGACTCTAATATGGTGAGAAGTCACTTACATTATTGATTAGTGCCAAAATGTGGCCCAAAATTGACTTGTAGGAAATGGGGTACCAAGAGGTGGTTAAAGGATGTCTAATTGCATGTACATGATGTTAAAATATTAATTGTATCAGTATATGGTGACAGTTGACTCTTATAGGGTGCAAAGTGACTCTAATATGGTGAAAAGTGACTTATACGGTTGATTAGAGCCAAAATGTGGTACAAATTTAACTTGAATGAAAGTGGCATTAATAGGGGGTGAAAGGATGTCAAATTGGATGTGTATGATGTTAACATGTTAATTGTTGTATATATGGTGGAACGTGACTCTTATAGGGATGCAAAGTGACTCTAATATGGTGAAAAATGACTTACATGGTTTATTCGAACCAAAATGTGGAACAAAATTGACATGCTTGAAAGTGGAATTAAGATGTGGTAAAAGGATGTCAAATCGGATGTATATGATGTTAACATGTTAATTGTACAAATATATGGTGGAAAGTGACTCATATAGGGTGCAAAATGACTCTAATATGGTGAAAAGTAACTTACATGGTTAATTAGAACCAAAATGTGGATCAAAATTGACTTGTATGAATGCGGCACTAAGAGGTGGTAAAAGGATTTTTAATTGCATGTACATGATGTTAACATGTTAATTGTACCAATATATGATTGCAAGTGACTCTTATAAGGTGCAACGTAACTCTAATATGGTGAGAAGTCACTTACATGATTGATTAGAGCCAAAATGTGGCCCAAAATTGACTTATAGGAAAGGGGTATCAAGAGGTGGTTAAAGGATGTCTAATTGTATATACATGATGTTAACATGTTAATTGTATCAATATATGGTGGCAAGTGACTCTTATAGGGTGCAAAGTGACTCTAATATGGTGAAAAGTGACTTACATGGTCGATTAGAGCCAAAAAGTGGTTCAAAATTAACTTGTATGAAAGTGGCATTAATAGGTGGTAAAAGGATGTCAATTTAGATGTATATGATGTTAACATATTAATTGTATAAGATATATGGTGGGAAGTGACTCATATAGGGTTCAAAATGACTCTAATATGGTGAAAAATGACTTGCATGGTTAATTAGAACCAGAATGTGGACCAAAATTGACTTGTATGAATGGGGCACTA
Organism: Apium graveolens; assembly: GCF_009905375.1. Taxonomy (NCBI): domain Eukaryota; kingdom Viridiplantae; phylum Streptophyta; class Magnoliopsida; order Apiales; family Apiaceae; genus Apium; species Apium graveolens. Next base: position 261,777,659 of record NC_133652.1, on the reverse strand, counting down.
AGAGGTTGTAAAAGGATTTCTAATTGCATGTACATGATGTTAAAATGTTAATTATACCAATATATGATGGCAAGTGACTCTTATAAGGTGCAAAGTGACTCTAATATGGTTAGAAGTCACTTATATGATTGATTAGTGCCAAAATATGGCCCAAAATTGACTTGTAGGAAATGGGGTCCCAAGAGGTGGTTAAAGGACGTCTAATTGCATGTACATGATGTTAAAATGTTAATTGTATCCGTATATGAATGCAAGTGACTCTTATAGGGTGCAAAGTAACACTTATATAGTGAAAAGTTACTTGGTTGATTAGAGCCTAAATGTGGTACAAATTTAACTTGAATGAAAGTGGCATTAATAGGGGGTAAAAGGATGTCAAATTGGATGTATATGATGTTAACATGTTAATTGTTGTATATATGGTGGAAAGTGACTCTTATAGGGATGCAAAGTAACTCTAATATGGTGAAAAATGACTTACATGGTTGATTCGAACCAAAATGAAGAACAAAATTGACCTGTTTGAAAGTGGAATTATGAGGTGGTAAAAGCATGTCAAATCGGATGTATATGATTTTAACATGTTAATTGTAAAAATATATGGTGGAAAGTGACTCATATAGCGTGCAAAATGACTCTAATATGGTGAAAAGTGACTTACATGGTTAATTAGAACCAAAATGTGGACCAAAATTGACTTGTATGAATGCGGCACTAAGAGGTGGTAAAAGGATTTTTAATTGCATGTACATGATGTTAACATGTTAATTGTACCAATATATGATGGCAAGTGACTCTTATAAGGTGCAACGTAACTCTAATATGGTGAGAAGTCACTTACATGATTGATTAGAACCAAAATGTGGCCCAAAATTGACTTGTAGGAAAGGGGTATCAAGAAGTCGTTAAAGGATGTCTAATTGGATGTACATGATGTTAACATGTTAATTGTATCAATATATGGTGGCAAGTGACTCTTATAGGGTGCAAAGTAACTCTAATATGGTGAAAAGTGACTTACATGGTTGATTAGAGCCAAAATGTGGTACAAAATTAAATTGTATGAAAGTGGCTTTAATAGGGGGTAAAAGGATGTCAATTTAGATTTATATGATGTTAACATGTTAATTGTATAAATATATGGTGGAAAGTGACACATATAGGGTTCAAAATGACTCTAATATGGTGAAAAATGACTTACATGGTTAATTAGAATCAGAATGTGGACCAAAATTGACTTGTATGAATGTGACACTAAGAGGTGGTAAAGGATTTCTCCTTGGTAGTATATGATGTTAACATGTTAATTGTACCAATATACGATGGAAAGTGACTTATAAGGTGCAAAGTGACTCTGATATAGTGAGATGTCACTTACATGATTGATTAGAGCCAAAATGTGGCCCAAAATTGACTTGTAGGAAAGGGGCACCAAGAGGTGGTTAATGATGTCTAATTGCACGTACATGATGTTAACATGTTAATTGAATCAATATATGGGGCAAGTGACTCTTCTAGGGTGCAAAGTGACTGTAATATGGTGAAAAGTGACTTACATGGTTGATTAGAGCCAAAATGTGGTACAAAATTAACTTGTATGAAAGTGGCATTAATAGGGGGTAAAAGGATGTCAAATTGGATGTATATGATGTTAAAATGTTAATTGTTGTATATATGGTGGAAATTGACTCTTATAGGGATGCAAAGTGACTCTAATATGGTGAAAAATGACTTACATGGTTGATTCGAACCAAAATGTGGAACAAAATTGACCTGTTTGAAAGTGGAATTAAGAGGTGGTAAAAGGATGTCAAATCGGATGTATATGATGTTAACATATTAATTGTACAAATATATGGTGGAAACTGACTCATATAGGGTGCAAAATGACTCTAATATGGTGAAAAGTGACTTACATGGTTAATTAGAACCAAAATATGGACCAAAATTGACTTGTATGAATCGGGCACTAAGAGGTTGTAAAAGGAATTCTAATTGCATGTACATGATGTTAACATGTTAATTATACCAATATATGATGGCAAGTGACTCTTATAAGGTGCAAAGTGACTCTAATATGGTAAAAAGTCACTTATACAATTGATTAGTGCCAAAATGTGGCCTAAATTGACTTGTAGGAAATGGGGTACCAAGAGGTGGTTAAAGGATGTCTAATTGCATGTACATGATGTTAAAATATTAATTGTATCAGTATATGGTGGCAAGTGACTCTTATAGGGTGCAAAGTGACTCTAATATAGTGAAAAGTGACTTACATGGTTGATTAGAGCCTAAATATGGTAAAAAATTAACTTGAATGAAAGTGGCAAAAATTAGGGGGTAAAAGGATGTTAAATTGGATGTATATGATGTTAACATGTTAATTGTTGAATATATGGTGGAAAGTGACTCTTATAGGGATGCAAAGTGACTCTAATATGGTGAAAAATGACTTACATGGTTGATTCGAACCAAAATGTGGAACAAAATTGACCTGTTTGAAAGTGGAATTATGAGGTGGTAAAAGGATGTCAAATCAGATTTATATGATGTTAACATGTTAATTGTACAAATATATGGTGGAAAGTGACTCATATAGTGTGCAAAATGACTCTAATATGGTGAAAAGTGATTTATATGGTTAATTAGAACCAAAATGTGGACCAAAATTGACTTGTATGAATGTGGCACTAAGAGGTGGTAAAATGATTTTTAATTGCTTGTACATGATGTTAACATTTTAATTGTACCAATATATGATGGCAAGTGACTCTTATAAGGTGCAACGTAACTCTAATATGGTGAGAAGTCACTTATATGATTGATTAGAGCCAAAATGAGGCCCAAAATTGACTTGTAGGAAAGGGGTATCAAGAGGTGTTTAAAGGATGTCTAATTGCACGTACATGATGTTAACATGTTAATTGTATCAATATATGGTGGCAAGTGACTCTTATAGGGTGCAAAGTGACTCTAATATGGTGAAAGGTGACTTACATGGTTGATTATAGCCAAAATGTGGTACAAAATTAACTTGTATGAAAGTGGCATTAATAGGTGGTAAAAGGATGTCAATTTAGATGTATATGATGTTAACATGTTAATTGTATAAATATATGGTGGAAAGTGACACATATAGGGTTCAAAATGACTCTAATATGGAGAAAAATGACTTACATGGTTAATTAGAATCAGAATGTGGACCAAAATTGACTTGTATGAATGTGACACTAAGAGGTGGTAAAGGATTTCTCCTTGGATGTATATAATGTTAACATGTTAATTGTTGTATATATGGTGGAAAGTGACTCTTATAGGGATGCAAAGTAACTCTAATATGGTGAAAAATGACTTACATGGTTGATTCGAACCAAAATGAAGAACAAAATTGACCTGTTTAAAAGTGGAATTATGAGATGGTAAAAGCATGTCAAATCGGATGTATATGATGTTAACATGTTAATTGTACAAATATATGGTGGAAAGTGACTCATATAGCGTGCAAAATGACTCTAATATGGTGAAAAGTGACTTACATGGTTAATTAGAACCAAAATGTGGACCAAAATTGACTTGTATGAATGCGGCACTAAGAGGTGGTAAAAGGATTTTTAATTGCATGTACATGATGTTAACATGTTAATTATACCAATATATGATGGCAAGTGACTCTTATAAGGTGCAGCGTAACTCTAATATGGTGAGAAGTCACTTACATGATTGATTAGAACCAAAATGTGGCCCAAAATTGACTTGTAGGAAAGGGGTATCAAGAAGTGGTTAAAGGATGTCTAATTGCATGTACATGATGTTAACATGTTAATTGTATCAATATATGGTGGCAAGTGACTCTTATAGGGTGCAAAGTGACTCTAATATGGTGAAAAGTGACTTACATGGTTGATTAGAGCCAAAATATGGTACAAAATTAAATTGTATGAAAGTGGCTTTAATAGGGGGTAAAAGGATGTCAATTTAGATGTATATGATGTTAACATGTTAATTGTATAAATATATGGTGGAAAGTGACACATATAGGGTTCAAAATGACTCTAATATGGTGAAAAATGACTTACATGGTTAATTAGAATCAGAATGTAGACCAAAATTGACTTGTATGAATGTGACACTAAGAGGTGGTAAAGGATTTCTCCTTGGATGTATATGATGTTAACATGTTAATTGTACCAATATATGATGGAAAGTGACTTATAAGGTGCAAAGTGACTCTGATATAGTGAGATGTCACTTACATGATTGATTAGAGCCAAAATGTGGCCCAAAATTGACTTGTAGGAAAGGGGCACCAAGAGGTGGTTAATGATGTCTAATTACACGTACATGATGTTAACATGTTAATTGTATCAATATATGGGGCAAGTGACTCTTCTAGGGTGTAAAGTGACTGTAATATGGTGAAAAGTGACTTACATGGTTGATTAGAGCCAAAATGTGGTACAAAATTAACTTGTATGAAAGTGGCATTAATAGGGGGTAAAAGGATGTCAAATTGGATGTATATGATGTTAAAATGTTAATTGTTGTATATATGGTGGAAATTGACTCTTATAGGGATGCAAAGTGACTCTAATATGGTGAAAAATGACTTACATGGTTGATTCGAACCAAAATGTGGAACAAAATTGACCTGTTTGAAAGTGGAATTAAGAGGTGGTAAAAGGATGTCAAATCGGATGTATATGATGTTAACATATTAATTGTACAAATATATGGTGGAAACTGACTCATATAGGGTGCAAAATGACTCTAATATGGTGAAAAGTGACTTACATGGTTAATTAGAACCAAAATATGGACCAAAATTGACTTGTATGAATCGGGCACTAAGAGGTTGTAAAAGGAATTCTAATTGCATGTACATGATGTTAACATGTTAATTATACCAATATATGATGGCAAGTGACTCTTATAAGGTGCAAAGTGACTCTAATATGGTAAGAAGTCACTTATACGATTGATTAGTGCCAAAATGTGGCCTAAAATTGACTTGTAGGAAAAGGGGTACCAAGAGGTGGTTAAAGGATGTCTAATTGCATGTACATGATGTTAAAATGTTAATTGTATCAGTATATGGTGGCAAGTGACTCTTATAGGGTGCAAAGTGACTCTAATATAGTGAAAAGTGACTTACATGGTTGATTAGAGCCTAAATATGGTAAAAATTTAACTTGAATGAAAGTGGCATTAATAAGGGGGTAAAAGGATGTTAAATTGGATGTATATGATATTAACATGTTAATTGTTGAATATATGGTGGAAAGTGACTCTTATAGGGATGCAAAGTGACTCTAATATGGTGAAAAATGACTTACATGGTTGATTCGAACCAAAATGTGGAACAAAATTGACCTGTTTGAAAGTGGAATTATGAGGTGGTAAAAGGATGTCAAATCAAATTTATATGATGTTAACATGTTAATTGTACAAATATATGGTGGAAAGTGACTCATATAGGGTGCAAAATGACTCTAATATGGTGAAAAGTGATTTATATGGTTAATTAGAACCAAAATGTGGACCAAAATTGACTTGTATGAATGTGGCACTAAGAGGTGGTAAAATGATTTTTAATTGCTTGTACATGATGTTAACATGTTAATTGTACCAATATATGATGGCAAGTGACTCTTATAAGGTGCAACGTAACTCTAATATGGTGAGAAGTCACTTATATGATTGATTAGAGCCAAAATGAGGCCCAAAATTGACTTGTAGGAAAGGGGTATCAAGAGGTGTTTAAAGGATGTCTAATTGCACGTACATGATGTTAACATGTTAATTGTATGGTGAAAAGTGAATTACATGGTTGATTAGAGCCAAAATGTGGTACAAAATTAACTTGTATGAAAGTGGCATTAATAGGTGGTAAAAGGATGTCAATTTAGATGTATATGATGTTAACATGTTAATTGTATAAATATATGGTGGAAAGTGACACATATAGGGTTCAAAATGACTCTAATATGGAGAAAAATGACTTACATGGTTAATTAGAATCAGATTGTGGACCAAAATTGATTTGTATGAATGTGACACTAAGAGGTGGTAAAGGATTTCTCCTCGGATGTATATGATGTTAACATGTTAATTGTACCAATATATTATGGAAAGTGACTTATAAGGTGCAAAGTGACTCTGATATAGTGGGATGTCACTTACATGATTGATTAGAGCCAAAATGTGGCCCAAAATTGACTTGTAGGAAAGGGGCACCAAGAGGTGGTTAATGATGTCTAATTGCACGTACATGATGTTAACATGTTAATTGTATCAATATATGGGGCAAGTGACTCTTCTAGGGTGCAAAGTGACTGTAATATGGTGAAAAGTGACTTACATGGTTGATTAGAGCCAAAATGGGGTACAAAATTAACTTGTATGAAAGTGGCATTAATAAGGGGTAAAAGGATGTCAAATTGGATGTATATGATGTTAAAATGTTAATTGTTGTATATAAGGTGGAAATTGACTCTTATAGGGATGCAAAGTGACTCTAATACGGTGAAAAATGACTTACATGGTTGATTCGAACCAAAATGTGGAACAAAATTGACCTGTTTGAAAGTGGAATTAAGAGGTGGTAAAAGGATGTCAAATCGGATGTATATGATGTTAACATGTTAATTGTACAAATATATGGTGGAAAGTGACTCATATAGGGTGCAAAATGACTCTAATATGGTGAAAAGTGACTTACATGGTTAATTAGAACCAAAATATGGACCAAAATTGACTTGTATGAATCGGGCACTAAGAGGTTGTAAAAGGAATTATAATTGCATGTACATGATGTTAACATGTTAATTATACCAATATATGATGGCAAGTGACTCTTATAAGGTGCAAAGTGACTCTAATATGGTAAGAAATCACTTATACGATTGATTAGTGCCAAAATGTGGCCTAAAATTGACTTGTAGGAAATGGGGTACCAAGAGGTGGTTAAAGGATGTCTAATTGCATGTACATGATGTTAAAATGTTAATTGTATCAGTATATGGTGGCAAGTGACTCTTATAGGGTGCAAAGTGACTCTAATATAGTGAAAAGTGACTTACATGGTTGATTAGAGCCTAAATATGGTAAAAATTTAACTTGAATGAAAGTGGCATTAATAAGGGGGTAAAAGGATGTTAAATTGGATGTATATGATGTTAACATGTTAATTGTTGAATATATGGTGGAAAGTGACACTTATAGGGATGCAAAGTGACTCTAATATGGTGAAAAATGACTTACATGGTTGATTCGAACCAAAATGTGGAACAAAATTGACCTGTTTGAAAGTGGAATTATGAGGTGGTAAAAGGATGTCAAATCAGATTTATATGATGTTAACATGTTAATTGTACAAATATATGGTGGAAAGTGACTCATATAGGGTGCAAAATGACTCTAATATGGTGAAAAGTGATTTATATGGTTAAATAGAACCAAAATGTGGACCAAAATGACTTGTATGAATATGGCACTAAGAGGTGGTAAAATGATTTTTAATTGCTTGTACATGATGTTAACATGTTAATTGTACCAATATATGATGGCAAGTGACTCTTATAAGGTGCAACGTAACTCTAATATGGTGAGAAGTCACTTATATGATTGATTAGAGCCAAAATGAGGCCCAAAATTGACTTGTAGGAAAGGGGTATCAAGAGGTGTTTAAAGGATGTCTAATTGCACGTACATGATGTTAACATGTTAATTGTATCAATATATGGTGGCAAGTGACTCTTATAGGGTGCAAAGTGACTCTAATATGGTGAAAAGTGACTTACATGGTTGATTAGAGCCAAAATGTGGTACAAAATTAACTTGTATGAAAGTGGCATTAATAGGTGGTAAAAGGATGTCAATTTAGATGTATATGATGTTAACATGTTAATTGTATAAATATATGGTGGAAAGTGACACATATAGGGTTCAAAATGACTCTAATATGGAGAAAAATGACTTACATGGTTAATTAGAATCAGAATGTGGACCAAAATTGACTTGTATGAATGTGACACTAAGAGGTGGTAAAGGATTTCTCCTTGGATGTATATGATGTTAACATGTTAATTGTACCAATATATGATGGAAAGTGACTTATAAGGTGCAAAGTGACTCTGATATAGTGAGATGTCACTTACATGATTGATTAGAGCCAAAATGTGGCCCAAAATTGACTTGTAGGAAAGGGGCACCAAGAGGTGGTTAATGATGTCTAATTGCACGTACATGATGTTAACATGTTAATTGTATCAATATATGGGGCAAGTGACTCTTCTAGGGTGCAAAGTGACTGTAATATGGTGAAAAGTGACTTACATGGTTGATTAGAGCCAAAATGTGGTACAAAATTAACTTGTATGAAAGTGGCATTAATAGGGGGTAAAAGGATGTCAAATTGGATGTATATGATGTTAAAATGTTAATTGTTGTATATATGGTGGAAATTGACTCTTATAGGGATGCAAAGTGACTCTAATATGGTGAAAAATGACTTACATGGTTGATTCGAACCAAAATTGGAACAAAATTGACCTGTTTGAAAGTGGAATTAAGAGGTGGTAAAAGGATGTCAAATCGGATGTATATGATGTTAACATGTTAATTGTACAAATATATGGTGGAAAGTGACTCATATAGGGTGCAAAATGACTCTAATATGGTGAAAAATGATTTACATGGTTAATTAGAACCAAAATGTGGACCAAAATTGACTTGTATGAATGCTGCACTAAGAGGTGGTAAAAGGATTTTTAATTGCTTGTACATGATGTTAACATGTTAATTGTACCAATATATGATGGCAAGTGACTCTTATAAGGTGCAACGTAACTCTAATATGGTGAGAAGTCACTTATATGATTGATTAGAGCCAAAATGTGGCCCAAAATTGACTTGTAGGAAAGAGGTACCAAGAGGTGGTTAAAGGGTGTCTAATTGCATGTACATGATGTTAACATGTTAATTGTATCAATATATGGTGGCAAGTGACTCTTATAGGGTGCCAAGTGACTCTAATATGGTGAAAAGTGACTTACATGGTTGATTAGAGCCAAAATGTGGTAAAAATTAACTTGTATGAAAGTGGCATTAATAGGGGGTAAAAGGATGTCAAATTGGATGTATATGATGTTAACATGTTAATTGTTGTATATATGGTGGAAAGTGACTCTTATAGGGATGCAAAGTGACTCTAATATGGTGAAAAATGACTTACATGGTTGATTCGAACCAAAATGTGGAACAAAATTGACCTGTTTGAAAGTGGAATTATGAGGTGGTAAAAGGATGTCAAATCAGATTTATATGATGTTTACATGTTAATTGTACAAATATATGGTGGAAAGTGACTCATATAGGGTGCAAAATGACTCTAATATGGTGAAAAGTGATTTATATGGTTAATTAGAACCAAAATGTGGACCAAAATTGACTTGTATGAATGTGGCACTAAGAGGTGGTAAAATGATTTTTAATTGCTTGTACATGATGTTAACATGTTAATTGTACCAATATATGATGGCAAGTGACTCTTATAAGGTGCAACTTAACTCTAATATGGTGAGAAGTCACTTATATGATTGATTAGAGCCAAAATGAGGCCCAAAATTGACTTGTAGGAAAGGGGTATCAAGAGGTGTTTAAAGGATGTCTAATTGCACGTACATGATGTTAACATGTTAATTGTATCAATATATGGTGGCAAGTGACTCTTATAGGGTGCAAAGTGACTCTAATATGGTGAAAAGTGACTTACATGGTTGATTAGAGCCAAAATGTGGTACAAAATTAACTTGTATGAAAGTGGCATTAATAGGTGGTAAAAGGATGTCAATTTAGATGTATATAATGTTAACATGTTAATTGTATAAATATATGGTGGAAAGTGACACATATAGGGTTCAAAATGACTCTAATATGGTGAAAAATGACTTACATGGTTAATTAGAATCAGAATGTGGACCAAAATTGACTTGTATGAATGTGACACTAAGAGGTGGTAAAGGATTTCTCCTTGGATGTATATGATGTTAACATGTTAATTGTACCAATATATGATGGAAAGTGACTTATAAGGTGCAAAGTGACTCTGATATAGTGAGATGTCACTTACATGATTGATTAGAGCCAAAATGTGGCCCAAAATTGACTTGTAGGAAAGGGGCACCAAGAGGTGGTTAATGATGTCTAATTGCACGTACATGATGTTAACATGTTTATTGTATCAATATATGGGGCAAGTGACTCTTCTAGGGTGCAAAGTGACTGTAATATGGTGAAAAGTGACTTACATGGTTGATTATAGCCAAAATGTGGTACAAAATTAACTTGTATGAAAGTGGCATTAATAGGGGGTAAAAGGATGTCAAATTGGATGTACATGATTTTAAAATGTTAATTGTTGTATATATGGTGGAAATTGACTCTTATAGGGATGCAAAGTGACTCTAATATGGTGAAAAATGACTTACATGGTTGATTTGAACCAAAATGTGGAACAAAATTGACCTGTTTGAAAGTGGAATTAAGAGGTGGTAAAAGGATGTCAAATCGGATGTATATGATGTTAACATGTTAATTGTACAAATATATGGTAGAAAGTGACTCATATAGGGTGCAAAATGACTCTAATATGGTGAAAAGTGACTTACATGGTTAATTAGAACCAATATATGGACCAAAATTGACTTGTATTAATCGGGCACTAACAGGTTGTAAAAGGAATTCTAATTGCATGTACATGATGTTAACATGTTAATTATACCAATATATGATGGCAAGTGACTCTTATAAGGTGTAAAGTGACTCTAATATGGTAAGAAGTCACTTATATGATTGATTAGTGCCAAAATGTGGCCTAAAATTGACTTGTAGGAAATGGGGTACCAAGAGGTGGTTAAAGGATGTCTAATTGCATGTACATGATGTTAAAATGTTAATTGTATCAGTATATGGTGGCAAGTGACTCTTATAGGGTGCAAAGTGACTCTAATATAGTGAAAAGTGACTTACATGGTTAATTAGAGCCTAAATATGGTAAAAATTTAACTTGAATGAAAGTGGCATTAGTAAGGGGGTAAAAGGATGTTAAATTGGATGTATATGATGTTAACATGTTAATTGTTGAATATATGGTGGAAAGTGACTCTTATAGGGATGCAAAGTGACTCTAATATGGTGAAAAATGACTTACATGGTTGATTCGAACCAAAATGTGGAACAAAATTGACCTGTTTGAAAGTGGAATTATGAGGTGGTAAAAGGATGTCAAATCAGATTTATATGATGTTAACATGTTAATTGTACAAATATATGGTGGAAAGTGACTCATATAGGGTGCAAAATGACTCTAATATGGTGAAAAGTGATTTATATGGTTAATTAGAACCAAAATGTGGACCAAAATTGACTTGTATGAATGTGGCACTAAGAGGTGGTAAAATGATTTTTAATTGCTTGTACATGATGTTAACATGTTAATTGTACCAATATATGATGGCAAGTGACTCTTATAAGGTGCAACGTAACTCTAATATGGTGAGAAGTCACTTATATGATTGATTAGAGCCAAAATGAGGCCCAAAATTGACTTGTAGGAAAGGGGTATCAAGAGGTGTTTAAAGGATGTCTAATTGCACGTACATGATGTTAACATGTTAATTGTATCAATATATGGTGGCAAGTGACTCTTATAGGGTGCAAAGTGACTCTAATATGGTGAAAAGTGACTTACATGGTTGATTAGAGCCAAAATGTGGTACAAAATTAACTTGTATGAAAGTGGCATTAATAGGTGGTAAAAGGATGTCAATTTAGATGTATATAATGTTAACATGTTAATTGTATAAATATATGGTGGAAAGTGACACATATAGGGTTCAAAATGACTCTAATATGGTGAAAAATGACTTACATGGTTAATTAGAATCAGAATGTGGACCAAAATTGACTTGTATGAATGTGACACTAAGAGGTGGTAAAGGATTTCTCCTTGGATGTATATGATGTTAACATGTTAATTGTACCAATATATGATGGAAAGTGACTTATAAGGTGCAAAGTGACTCTGATATAGTGAGATGTCACTTACATGATTGATTAGAGCCAAAATGTGGCCCAAAATTGACTTGTAGGAAAGGGGCACCAAGAGGTGGTTAATGATGTCTAATTGCACGTACATGATGTTAACATGTTAATTGTATCAATATATGGGGCAAGTGACTCTTCTAGGGTGCAAAGTGACTGTAATATGGTGAAAAGTGACTTACATGGTTGATTAGAGCCAAAATGTGGTACAAAATTAACTTGTATGAAAGTGGCATTAATAGGGGGTAAAAGGATGTCAAATTGGATGTACATGATTTTAAAATGTTAATTGTTGTATATATGGTGGAAATTGACTCTTATAGGGATGCAAAGTGACTCTAATATGGTGAAAAATGACTTACATGGTTGATTCGAACCAAAATGTGGAACAAAATTGACCTGTTTGAAAGTGGAATTAAGAGGTGGTAAAAGGATGTCAAATCGGATGTATATGATGTTAACATGTTAATTGTACAAATATATGGTAGAAAGTGACTCATATAGGGTGCAAAATGACTCTAATATGGTGAAAAGTGACTTACATGGTTAATTAGAACCAATATATGGACCAAAATTGACTTGTATTAATCGGGCACTAACAGGTTGTAAAAGGAATTCTAATTGCATGTACATGATGTTAACATGTTAATTATACCAATATATGATGGCAAGTGACTCTTATAAGGTGTAAAGTGACTCTAATATGGTAAGAAGTCACTTATATGATTGATTAGTGCCAAAATGTGGCCTAAAATTGACTTGTAGGAAATGGGGTACCAAGAGGTGGTTAAAGGATGTCTAATTGCATGTACATGATGTTAAAATGTTAATTGTATCAGTATATGGTGGCAAGTGACTCTTATAGGGTGCCAAGTGACTCTAATATGGTGAAAAGTGACTTACATGGTTGATTAGAGCCAAAATGTGGTAAAAATTAACTTGTATGAAAGTGGCATTAATAGGGGGTAAAAGGATGTCAAATTGGATGTATATGATGTTAACATGTTAATTGTTGTATATATGGTGGAAAGTGACTCTTATAGGGATGCAAAGTGACTCTAATATGGTGAAAAATGACTTACATGGTTGATTCGAACCAAAATGTGGAACAAAATTGACCTGTTTGAAAGTGGAATTATGAGGTGGTAAAAGGATGTCAAATCAGATTTATATGATGTTAACATGTTAATTGTACAAATATATGGTGGAAAGTGACTCATATAGGGTGCAAAATGACTCTAATATGGTGAAAAGTGATTTATATGGTTAATTAGAACCAAAATGTGGACCAAAATTGACTTGTATGAATGTGGCACTAAGAGGTGGTAAAATGATTTTTAATTGCTTGTACATGATGTTAACATGTTAATTGTACCAATATATGATGGCAAGTGACTCTTATAAGGTGCAACTTAACTCTAATATGGTGAGAAGTCACTTATATGATTGATTAGAGCCAAAATGAGGCCCAAAATTGACTTGTAGGAAAGGGGTATCAAGAGGTGTTTAAAGGATGTCTAATTGCACGTACATGATGTTAACATGTTAATTGTATCAATATATGGTGGCAAGTGACTCTTATAGGGTGCAAAGTGACTCTAATATGGTGAAAAGTGACTTACATGGTTGATTAGAGCCAAAATGTGGTACAAAATTAACTTGTATGAAAGTGGCATTAATAGGTGGTAAAAGGATGTCAATTTAGATGTATATAATGTTAACATGTTAATTGTATAAATATATGGTGGAAAGTGACACATATAGGGTTCAAAATGACTCTAATATGGTGAAAAATGACTTACATGGTTAATTAGAATCAGAATGTGGACCAAAATTGACTTGTATGAATGTGACACTAAGAGGTGGTAAAGGATTTCTCCTTGGATGTATATGATGTTAACATGTTAATTGTACCAATATATGATGGAAAGTGACTTATAAGGTGCAAAGTGACTCTGATATAGTGAGATGTCACTTACATGATTGATTAGAGCCAAAATGTGGCCCAAAATTGACTTGTAGGAAAGGGGCACCAAGAGGTGGTTAATGATGTCTAATTGCACGTACATGATGTTAACATGTTAATTGTATCAATATATGGGGCAAGTGACTCTTCTAGGGTGCAAAGTGACTGTAATATGGTGAAAAGTGACTTACATGGTTGATTAGAGCCAAAATGTGGTACAAAATTAACTTGTATGAAAGTGGCATTAATAGGGGGTAAAAGGATGTCAAATTGGATGTACATGATTTTAAAATGTTAATTGTTGTATATATGGTGGAAATTGACTCTTATAGGGATGCAAAGTGACTCTAATATGGTGAAAAATGACTTACATGGTTGATTCGAACCAAAATGTGGAACAAAATTGACCTGTTTGAAAGTGGAATTAAGAGGTGGTAAAAGGATGTCAAATCGGATGTATATGATGTTAACATGTTAATTGTACAAATATATGGTAGAAAGTGACTCATATAGGGTGCAAAATGACTCTAATATGGTGAAAAGTGACTTACATGGTTAATTAGAACCAATATATGGACCAAAATTGACTTGTATGAATCGGGCACTAACAGGTTGTAAAAGGAATTCTAATTGCATGTACATGATGTTAACATGTTAATTATACCAATATATGATGGCAAGTGACTCTTATAAGGTGTAAAGTGACTCTAATATGGTAAGAAGTCACTTATATGATTGATTAGTGCCAAAATGTGGCCTAAAATTGACTTGTAGGAAATGGGGTACCAAGAGGTGGTTAAAGGATGTCTAATTGCATGTACATGATGTTAAAATGTTAATTGTATCAGTATATGGTGGCAAGTGACTCTTATAGGGTGCAAAGTGACTCTAATATAGTGAAAAGTGACTTACATGGTTGATTAGAGCCTAAATATGGTAAAAATTTAACTTGAATGAAAGTGGCATTAGTAAGGGGGTAAAAGGATGTTAAATTGGATGTATATGATGTTAACATGTTAATTGTTGAATATATGGTGGAAAGTGACTCTTATAGGGATGCAAAGTGACTCTAATATGGTGAAAAATGACTTACATGGTTGATTCGAACCAAAATGTGGAACAAAATTGACCTGTTTGAAAGTGGAATTATGAGGTGGTAAAAGGATGTCAAATCAGATTTATATGATGTTAACATGTTAATTGTACAAATATATGGTGGAAAGTGACTCATATAGGGTGCAAAATGACTCTAATATGGTGAAAAGTGATTTATATGGTTAATTAGAACCAAAATGTGGACCAAAATTGACTTGTATGAATGTGGCACTAAGAGGTGGTAAAATGATTTTTAATTGCTTGTACATGATGTTAACATGTTAATTGTACCAATATATGATGGCAAGTGACTCTCATAAGGTGCAACGTAACTCTAATATGGTGAGAAGTCACTTATATGATTGATTAGAGGCAAAATGAGGCCCAAAATTGACTTGTAGGAAAGGGGTATCAAGAGGTGGTTAAAGAATGTCTAATTGCACGTACATGATGTTAATATGTTAATTGTATCAATATATGGTGGCAAGTGACTCTTATAGGGTGCAAAGTTACTCTAATATGGTGAAAAGTGACTTACATGATTGATTAGAGCCAAAATTTGGTACAAAATTAACTTGTATGAAAGTGGCATTAATAGGTGGTAAAAGGATGTCAATTTAGATGTATATGATGTTAACATGTTAATTGTATAAATATATGGTGGAAAGTGACTCATATAGGGTTCAAAATGACTCTAATATGGTGAAAGTAGCATTAATAGGGGGTAAAAGGATGTCAAATTGATGTATATGATGTTAACATGTTAATTGTTGTATATATGGTGGAAAGTGACTCTTATAGGGATGCAAAGTGACTCTAATATGGTGAAAAATGACTTACATGGTTGATTCGAACCAAAATGTGGAACAAAATTGACCTGTTTGAAAGTGGAATTATGAAGTGGTAAAAGGATGTCAAATCGGATGTATATGATGTTAACATGTTAATTGTACAAATATATGGTGGAAAGTGACTCATATAGGGTGCAAAATGACTCTAATATGGTGAAAAATGATTTACATGGTTAATTAGAACCAAAATGTGGACCAAAATTGACTTGTATGAATGCTGCACTAAGAGGTGGTAAAAGGATTTTTAATTGCTTGTACATGATGTTAACATGTTAATTGTACCAATATATGATGGCAAGTGACTCTTATAAGGTGCAACGTAACTCTAATATGGTGAGAAGTCACTTATATGATTGATTAGAGCCAAAATGTGGCCCAAAATTGACTTGTAGGAAAGAGGTACAAAGAGGTGGTTAAAGGGTGTCTAATTGCATGTACATGATGTTAACATGTTAATTGTATCAATATATGGTGGCAAGTGACTCTTATAGGGTGCCAAGTGACTCTAATATGGTGAAAAGTGACTTACATGGTTGATTAGAGCCAAAATGTGGTAAAAATTAACTTGTATGAAAGTGGCATTAATAGGGGGTAAAAGGATGTCAAATTGGATGTATATGATGTTAACATGTTAATTGTTGTATATATGGTGGAAAGTGACTCTTATAGCGATGCAAAGTGACTCTAATATGGTGAAAAATGACTTACATGGTTGATTCGAACCAAAATGTGGAACAAAATTGACCTGTTTGACAATGGAATTATGAGGTGGTAAAAGGATGTCAAATCGGATGTATATGATGTTAAAATGTTAATTGTACAAATATAGGGTGGAAAGTGACTCATATAGGGTGCAAAATGACTCTAATATGGTGAAAAGTGACTTACATGGTTAATTAGAACCAAAATGTGGACCAAAATTACTTTGTATGAATGCTGCACTAAGAGGTGGTAAAAGGATTTTTAATTGCATGTACATGATGTTAACATGTTAATTGTACCAATATATGATGGCAAGTGACTCTTATAAGGTGCAACGTAACTCTAATATGGTGAGAAGTCAGTTACATGATTGATTAGCGCCAAAATGAGGCCCAAAATTGACTTGTAGGAAAGGGGTATCAAGAGGTGTTTAAAGGATGTCTAATTGCACGTACATGATGTTAACATGTTAATTGTATCAATATATGGTGGCAAGTGACTCTTATAGGGTGCAAAGTGACTCTAATATGGTGAAAAGTGACTTACATGGTTGATTAGAGCCAAAATGTGGTACAAAATTAACTTGTATGAAAGTGGCATTAATAGGTGGTAAAAGGATGTCAATTTAGATGTATATAATGTTAACATGTTAATTGTATAAATATATGGTGGAAAGTGACACATATAGGGTTCAAAATGACTCTAATATGGTGAAAAATGACTTACATGGTTAATTAGAATCAGAATGTGGACCAAAATTGACTTGTATGAATGTGACACTAAGAGGTGGTAAAGGATTTCTCCTTGGATGTATATGATGTTAACATGTTAATTGTACCAATATATGATGGAAAGTGACTTATAAGGTGCAAAGTGACTCTGATATAGTGAGATGTCACTTACATGATTGATTAGAGCCAAAATGTGGCCCAAAATTGACTTGTAGGAAAGGGGCACCAAGAGGTGGTTAATGATGTCTAATTGCACGTACATGATGTTAACATGTTAATTGTATCAATATATGGGGCAAGTGACTCTTCTAGGGTGCAAAGTGACTGTAATATGGTGAAAAGTGACTTACATTGTTGATTAGAGCCAAAATGTGGTACAAAATTAACTTGTATGAAAGTGGCATTAATAGGGGGTAAAAGGATGTCAAATTGGATGTACATGATTTTAAAATGTTAATTGTTGTATATATGGTGGAAATTGACTCTTATAGGGATGCAAAGTGACTCTAATATGGTGAAAAATGACTTACATGGTTGATTCGAACCAAAATGTGGAACAAAATTGACCTGTTTGAAAGTGGAATTAAGAGGTGGTAAAAGGATGTCAAATCGGATGTATATGATGTTAACATGTTAATTGTACAAATATATGGTAGAAAGTGACTCATATAGGGTGCAAAATGACTCTAATATGGTGAAAAGTGACTTACATGGTTAATTAGAACCAATATATGGACCAAAATTGACTTGTATGAATCGGGCACTAACAGGTTGTAAAAGGAATTCTAATTGCATGTACATGATGTTAACATGTTAATTATACCAATATATGATGGCAAGTGACTCTTATAAGGTGTAAAGTGACTCTAATATGGTAAGAAGTCACTTATATGATTGATTAGTGCCAAAATGTGGCCTAAAATTGACTTGTAGGAAATGGGGTACCAAGAGGTGGTTAAAGGATGTCTAATTGCATGTACATGATGTTAAAATGTTAATTGTATCAGTATATGGTGGCAAGTGACTCTTATAGGGTGCAAAGTGACTCTAATATAGTGAAAAGTGACTTACATGGTTGATTAGAGCCTAAATATGGTAAAAATTTAACTTGAATGAAAGTGGCATTAGTAAGGGGGTAAAAGGATGTTAAATTGGATGTATATGATGTTAACATGTTAATTGTTGAATATATGGTGGAAAGTGACTCTTATAGGGATGCAAAGTGACTCTAATATGGTGAAAAATGACTTACATGGTTGATTCGAACCAAAATGTGGAACAAAATTGACCTGTTTGAAAGTGGAATTATGAGGTGGTAAAAGGATGTCAAATCAGATTTATATGATGTTAACATGTTAATTGTACAAATATATGGTGGAAAGTGACTCATATAGGGTGCAAAATGACTCTAATATGGTGAAAAGTGATTTATATGGTTAATTAGAACCAAAATGTGGACCAAAATTGACTTGTATGAATGTGGCACTAAGAGGTGGTAAAATGATTTTTAATTGCTTGTACATGATGTTAACATGTTAATTGTACCAATATATGATGGCAAGTGACTCTCATAAGGTGCAACGTAACTCTAATATGGTGAGAAGTCACTTATATGATTGATTAGAGGCAAAATGAGGCCCAAAATTGACTTGTAGGAAAGGGGTATCAAGAGGTGGTTAAAGAATGTCTAATTGCACGTACATGATGTTAATATGTTAATTGTATCAATATATGGTGGCAAGTGACTCTTATAGGGTGCAAAGTTACTCTAATATGGTGAAAAGTGACTTACATGATTGATTAGAGCCAAAATTTGGTACAAAATTAACTTGTATGAAAGTGGCATTAATAGGTGGTAAAAGGATGTCAATTTAGATGTATATGATGTTAACATGTTAATTGTATAAATATATGGTGGAAAGTGACTCATATAGGGTTCAAAATGACTCTAATATGGTGAAAGTAGCATTAATAGGGGGTAAAAGGATGTCAAATTGATGTATATGATGTTAACATGTTAATTATTGTATATATGGTGGAAAGTGACTCTTATAGGGATGCAAAGTGACTCTAATATGGTGAAAAATGACTTACATGGTTGATTCGAACCAAAATGTGGAACAAAATTGACCTGTTTGAAAGTGGAATTATGAGGTGGTAAAAGGATGTCAAATCGGATGTATATGATGTTAACATGTTAATTGTACAAATATATGGTGGAAAGTGACTCATATAGGGTGCAAAATGACTCTAATATGGTGAAAAATGATTTACATGGTTAATTAGAACCAAAATGTGGACCAAAATTGACTTGTATGAATGCTGCACTAAGAGGTGGTAAAAGGATTTTTAATTGCTTGTACATGATGTTAACATGTTAATTGTACCAATATATGATGGCAAGTGACTCTTATAAGGTGCAACGTAACTCTAATATGGTGAGAAGTCACTTATATGATTGATTAGAGCCAAAATGTGGCCCAAAATTGACTTGTAGGAAAGAGGTACAAAGAGGTGGTTAAAGGGTGTCTAATTGCATGTACATGATGTTAACATGTTAATTGTATCAATATATGGTGGCAAGTGACTCTTATAGGGTGCCAAGTGACTCTAATATGGTGAAAAGTGACTTACATGGTTGATTAGAGCCAAAATGTGGTAAAAATTAACTTGTATGAAAGTGGCATTAATAGGGGGTAAAAGGATGTCAAATTGGATGTATATGATGTTAACATGTTAATTGTTGTATATATGGTGGAAAGTGACTCTTATAGGGATGCAAAGTGACTCTAATATGGTGAAAAATGACTTACATGGTTGATTCGAACCAAAATGTGGAACAAAATTGACCTGTTTGACAATGGAATTATGAGGTGGTAAAAGGATGTCAAATCGGATGTATATGATGTTAAAATGTTAATTGTACAAATATATGGTGGAAAGTGACTCATATAGGGTGCAAAATGACTCTAATATGGTGAAAAGTGACTTACATGGTTAATTAGAACCAAAATGTGGACCAAAATTACTTTGTATGAATGCTGCACTAAGAGGTGGTAAAAGGATTTTTAATTGCATGTACATGATGTTAACATGTTAATTGTACCAATATATGATGGCAAGTGACTCTTATAAGGTGCAACGTAACTCTAATATGGTGAGAAGTCACTTACATGATTGATTAGCGCCAAAATGTGGCCCAAAATTGACTTGTAGGAAAGAGGTACAAAGAGGTGGTTAAAGGGTGTCTAATTGCATGTACATGATGTTAACATGTTAATTGTATCAATATATGGTGGCAAGTGACTCTTATAGGGTGCCAAGTGACTCTAATATGGTGAAAAGTGACTTACATGGTTGATTAGAGCCAAAATGTGGTAAAAATTAACTTGTATGAAAGTGGCATTAATAGGGGGTAAAAGGATGTCAAATTGGATGTATATGATGTTAACATGTTAATTGTTGTATATATGGTGGAAAGTGACTCTTATAGGGATGCAAAGTGACTCTAATATGGTGAAAAATGACTTACATGGTTGATTCGAACCAAAATGTGGAACAAAATTGACCTGTTTGACAATGGAATTATGAGGTGGTAAAAGGATGTCAAATCGGATGTATATGATGTTAAAATGTTAATTGTACAAATATATGGTGGAAAGTGACTCATATAGGGTGCAAAATGACTCTAATATGGTGAAAAGTGACTTACATGGTTAATTAGAACCAAAATGTGGACCAAAATTACTTTGTATGAATGCTGCACTAAGAGGTGGTAAAAGGATTTTTAATTGCATGTACATGATGTTAACATGTTAATTGTACCAATATATGATGGCAAGTGACTCTTATAAGGTGCAACGTAACTCTAATATGGTGAGAAGTCACTTACATGATTGATTAGCGCCAAAATGTGGCCCAAAATTGACTTGTAGGAAAGGGGTATTAAGAGATGGTTAAAGGATGTCTAATTGTATGTACATGATGTTAACATGTTAATTGTATCAATATATGGTGGCAAGTGACTCTTATATGGTGCAAAGTGACTCTAATATGGTGAAAAGTGACTTACATGGTTGATTAGAGCCAAAATGTGGTACAAAATTAACTTGTATGAAAGTGGCATTAATAGGTGGTAAAATGATGTCAATTTAGATGTATATGATGTTAACATGTTAATTATATAAATATATGGTGGAAACTGACTCATATAGGGTTCAAAATGACTCTAATATGGTGAAAAATGACTTACATGGTTAATTAGAACCAGAATGTGGACCAAAATTGACTTGTATGAATGTGGCACTAAGAGGTGGTAAAGGATTTCTAATTGGATGTATATGATGTTAATATGTTAATTGTACCAATATATGATGACAAGTGACTCTTATAAGGTGCAAAGTGACTCTGATATGGTGAGAAGTCACTTACATGATTGATTAGAGCCAAAATTTGGCCCAAAATTGACTTTTAGGAAAGGTGTACCAAAAGGTGTTGAAAGGATGTCTAATTGCATGTACATGATGTTAACATGTTAATTGTATTAATATATGGTGGCAAGTGACTCTTATAGGGTGCAAAGTGACTCTAATATGGTGAAAAGTGACTTACATGGTTGATTAGAGCAAAAATGTGATACAAAATTAACTTGTATGAAAGTGGCATTAAAGGTGGTAAAAGGATGTCAAATTTGATGTTTATGATGTTAACATGATAACTGTACCAATATATGATGGCAAGTGACTTATATAAGGTGCAAAGTGACTAATATGGTGATAAGTCACTTACATGATTGATGAGAGCCAAAATGTGGCCCAAAATTTACTTGTAGGAAAGGGGTACCAAAAGGTGGTTAAAGGATGTTTAATTGCATGTATATGATGTTAAAATGTTAATTGTATCAATATATGCGGAAAGTGACTCTTATAGGGTGCAAAGTGATTCTAATATGGTGAAAAGTGACTTACATGGTTGATTAGAGCCAAAATTTAGAATAAAATTAACTTGTATGAAAGTGGCATTAATAGGTGGGAAAAGGAAGTCAAATTGGATGTAAATGATGTTAACATGTTAATTATTGTATATATGGTGGAAAGTGACTCTTATAAGGTGCAAAGTGACTCTAATATGGTGAAAAGTGACTTACATGGTTGATTAGAACCAAAATGTGGACCAAAATTGACCTGTATGAAAGTGGAATTAAGAGGTGGTAAGAGGATGTCAATTCAGATGTAGATGATGTTAAATGTTAATTGTATAAATATATGGTGGAAAGTGACTCATATAGGGTGCAAAATTACTCTAATATGGTGAAAAGTGACTTACATGGTTAATTAGAACCAGAATGTGGACCAAAATTGACTTGTATGAATGTGGCACTGAGAGGTGGTAAAGGATTTCTAATTGGATGTATATGATGTTAACATGTTAATTGTACCAATATATGATGGCAAGTGACTCTTATAAGGTGCACAGTGACTCTGATATGGTGAGAAGTCACTTACATGATTGATTAGAGCCAAAATGTGGCCCAAAATTGACTTGTAGGAAAGGGGTACCAAAAGGTGGTTAAAGGATGTCTAATTGCATGTACATGATGTTAACATGTTAATTGTATCAATATATGGTGGCAAGTGACTCTTATAGGGTGCAAAGTGACTCTAATATGGTGAAAAGTGACTTACATGGTTGATTAGAGCCAAAATGTGGTACAAAATTAACTTGTATGAAAGTGGCATTAATAGGTGGTAAAAGGATGTGAAATTGAATGTATATGATGTTAACATGTTAATTTTTGTATATAAGGTGGAAAGTGACTCTTATAAGGTGTAAAGTTACTCTAATATGGTGAAAAGTGACTTACATGGTTGATTAGAACCAAAATGTGGAACAAAATTGACCTGTATGAAAGTGGAATTCAGAGGTGGTAAACGGATGTCAATTCGGATGTATATGACGTTAACTTGTTAATTTTATAAATATATGGTGGAAAGTGACTCATATAGGGTGCAAAATGATTCTAATATGGTGAAAATTGACTTACATGGTTAATTAGAACCAAAATGTGGACCAAAATCGACTTGTATGAATGTGGGACTAAGAGGTGGTAAAATTATTTCTAATTGGATGTATATGATGTTAACAAGATAACTGTAGCAATATATGATGGCAAGTGACTCTTATAAGGTGCAAAGTGACTAATATGGTGATAAGTCACTTACATGATTGATGAGAGCCAAAATGTGGCCCAAAATTGACTTGTAGGAAAGGGGTACCAAGAGGTGGTTAAAGGATGTCTAATTGCATGTACATGATGTTAACATGTTAATTGAATCAATATATGGTGGCAAGTGACTCGTATATGGTGCAAAGTGACTCTAATATGGTGAAATGTGACTTACATGGTTGATTAGAGCCAAAATGTGGTACAAAATTAATTTATATGAAAGTGGCATTAATAGGAGGTAAAAGGATGTCAAATAGGATATATATGATGTTAACATGTTAATTGTTGTATATATGTTGGAAAGTGACTCTTATAAGGTGCAAAGTGACCCTAATATGGTGAAAAGTGACTTACATGGTTGATTAGAACCAAAATGTGGACCAAAATTGACCTGTATGAAAGAGGAATTAAGAGGTGGTAAGAGGATGTCAATTCAGATATAGATGATGTTAACATGCTAACTGTATAAATATATGGTGGAAAGTGACTCATATAGGGTGGAAAATTACTCTAATATGGTGAAAAGTGACTTACATGGTTAATTAGAACCAGAATGTGGACCAAAATTGACTTGTATGAATGTGGCAATAAGAGGTGGTAAAAAGATTTCTAATTGGATGTATATGATGTTAACATGTTAATTGCACAAATATATGATGGCAAGTGACTCTTATAAGGTGCAAAGTAACTCTAATATGGTGAGAAGTCACTTACATGATTGATTAGAGCCAAAATGTGGCCCAAAATTGACTTGTAGGAAAGGGGTACCAAGAGGTGGTTAAAGATGTCTAATTGCATGTACATGATGTTAACATGTTAATTGTATCAATATATGGGGCAAGTGACTCTTCTAGGGTGTGAAGTGACTGTAATATGGTGAAAAGTGACTTACATTGTTGATTAGAGCCAAAATGTAGTACAAAATTAACTTGTATGAAAGTGGCATTAATAGGGGGTAAAAGGATGTCAAATTCGATGTATATGATGTTAAAATGTTAATTGTTGTATATATGGTGGAAAGTGACTCTTTTAGGGATGCAAAGGGACTCTAATATGGTGAAAAATGACTTACATGGTTGATTTGAACCAAAATGTGGAACAAAATTGACCTGTTTGAAAGTGGAATTAAGAGGTGGTAAAAGGATGTCAAATCGGATGTATATGATGTTAACATGTTAATTGTATAAATATATGGTGGAAAGTGACTCATATAGGGTGCAAAATGACTGTAATATGGTGAAAAGTGACTCACATGGTTAATTAGAATCAAAATGTGGCCCAAAATTGACTTGTAGGAAAGGGGTACCAAGAGGTGGTTAAAGATGTCTAATTGCATGTACATGATGTTAACATGTTAATTGTATCAATATATGGGGCAAGTGACTCTTCTAGGGTGCAAAGTGACTATAATATGGTGAAAAGTGACTTACATGGTTGATTAGAGCCAAAATGTAGTACAAAATTAACTTGTATGGAAGTGGCATTAATAGGGTGTAAAAGGATGTCAAATTGGATGTATATGATGTTAAAATGTTAATTGTTGTATATATGGTGGAAAGTGACTCTTATAGGGATGCAAAGTGACTCTAATATGGTGAAAAATGACTTACATGGTTGATTCGAACCAAAATGTTGAACAAAATTAACCTGTTTGAAAGTGGAATTAAGAGGTGGTAAAAGGATGTCAAATCGGATGTATATGCTGTTAACATGTTAATTGTACAAATATATGGTAGAAAGTGACTCATATAGGGTGCAAAATGACTCCAATATGGTAAAAAGTGACTTACATGGTTAATTAGAACCAAAATGTGGACCAAAATTGACTTGTATGAATGGGGCATTAAGAGGTTGTAAAAGGATTTCTAATTGCATATACATGATGTTAACATGTTAATTATACCTATATATGATGGCAAGTGACTCTTATACGGTGCAAAGTGACTCTAATATGGTGAGAAGTCACTTATATGATTGATTAGTGCTAAAATGTGGCCCAAAATTGATTTCTAGGAAATGGGGTACCAAGAGATGGTTAAAGGATGTCTGATTGTATGTACATGATGTTAACATGTTAATTGTATCAATATATGGTGGCAAGTGACTCTTATAGGGTGCAAAGTGACTCTAATATGCTGAAAATTGACTTACATGGTTGATTAGAGCCAAAATGTGGTATAAAATTAACTTGTACGAAAGTGGCATTATAGGTGGTAAAAGGATGTCAAATTGGATGTATATGATGTTAGAATGTTAATTGTTGTATATATGGTGGAAAGTGACTCTTATAGGGGTACAAAGTGACTCTAATATGGTGAAAACTGACTTACATGGTTAATTATAACCAAAATGTGGAACAAAATTGACCTGTATGAAAGTGGAATTAAGAGGTGGTAAAAGGATGTCAAATCGGATGTATACAATGTTAACATGTTAATTGTACAAATATATGATGAAAAATGACTCATATTGGGTTCAAAATGACTCTAATATGGTGAAAAGTGACTATTAACATGTTAATTGTACAAATATATGATGGAAAGTGACTCATATAGGGTGCAAAATGACTCTAATATGGTGAAAAGTGACTTACATGGTTAATTAGAACCAAAATGTGGACCAAAATTGACTTGTATGAATGTGGCACTAAGAGGTGGTAAAAGGATTTCTAATTGCATGTACATGATGTTAACATATTAATTATACCAATATATGATGGCAAGTGACTCTTATAAGGTACAAAGTGACTCTAATATGGTGAAACGTGACTTACATGGTTGATTAGAACCAAAATGTGGACCAAAATTGACCTATATGAAAGTGGATTTAAGAGGTGGTAAGAGGATGTCAATTCAGATGTAGATGATGTTAACATGTTAATTGTATAAATATATGGTGAAAAGTGACTCATATAGGGTGCAAAATTACTCTAATATGGTGAAAAGTGACTTACATGGTTAATTAGAACCAGAATGTGGATCAAAATTGACTTGTATGAATGTTGCACTAAGAGGTGGTAAAAGGATTTCTAATTGGATGTATATGATGTTAACATGTTAATTGTACCAATATATGATGGCAAGTGACTCTTATAAGGTACAAAGTAACTCTAATATGGTGAGAAGTCACATACATGATTGATTAGAGCCAAAATGTGGCCCAAAATTGACTTGTAGGAAAGGGGTACCAAAATGTGGTTAAAGGATGTTTAATTACATGTATATGATGTTAACATATTAATTGTATCAATATATGCGGAAAGTGACTCATATAGGGTGCAAAATGACTCTAATATGCTGAAAAGTGACTTACATGGTTCATTAGAACCAAAATGTGGACCAAAATTGACTTGTATGAATGTGGCACTAAGAGGTGGTAATAGGATTTCTAATTGCATATACATGATGTTAACATATTAATTGTATCAATATATGATGGCAAGTGACTCTTATAAGGTGCAAAGTAACTCTAATATGGTGATAAGTCACTTACATGATTGATTAGAGCCAAAATTTGGCCCAAAATTGACTTGTAGGAAAGGGGTAGCAAGAGGTGGTTAAAGGATGTCTAATTGCATGTACATAATCTTAACATGTTAATTGTATATATATATGGTGGCAAGTGACTCTTATAGGGTGCAAAGTGACTCTAATATGGTGAAAAGTGACTTACATGGTTGATTAGAGCCAAAATGTGGTACAAAATTAACTTGTATGAAAGTGGCTTTAATAGGTGGTAAAAGGATGTCAATTTAGATGTATATGATGTTAACATGTTAATTGTTGTATATATGGTGGAAAGTGACTCTTATAAGGTGAAAAGTGACTCTAATATGGTGAAAAGTGACTTACATGGTTGATTAGAACCAAAATGTGGACCAAAATTGACCTGTATAAAAGTGGAATTAAGAGGTGGTAAAAGGATGTCAATTTGGATGTATATGATGTTAACATGTTAATTGTACAAATATATGGTGGAAAGTGACTCATATAGGGTGCAAAATGACTCTAATATGGTGAAAAGTTACTTACATGGTTAATTATAACCAAAATGTAGACCAAAATTGACTTGTATGAATGTGGCACTAAGAGGTTGTTAAAAGATTTCTAATTGTATGCACATGATGTTAACATGTTAATTATACCAATATATGATGGCTAGTGACTCTTATAAGGTACAAAGTGACTCTAATATGGTGAGAAGTCACTTATATGATTGATTAGTGCCAAAATGTGGCCCAAAATTGACTTGTAGGAAATGGGGTACCAAGAGGTGGTTAAAGGATGTCTAATTGCATGTACATGATGTTAAAATGTTAGTTGTACCAGTATATGGTGGCAAGTGACTCTTATAAGGTGCAAAGTGACTCTAATATGGTAAATAGTGACTTACATGGTTCTTTAGAGCCAAAATGTGGTACAAAATTAACTTGAATGAAAGTGGCATTAATAGGTGGTAAAAGGATGTCAAATTGGATGTATATGATGTTAACATGTTAATTGTTGTATATATGGTGGAAAGTGACTCATATAGGGGGCAAAATGACTCTAATATGGTGAAAAGTGACTTACATGGTTAATTAGAACCAAAATGTTGACAAAAATTGACTTATATGAATGCGGCACTAAGAGGTGGTAAAAGGATTTTTAATTGCATGTTGATGATGTTAACATGTTAATTGTACCAATATATAATGGCAAGTGACTCTTATAAGGTGCAACGTAACTCTAATATGGTGAGAAATCACTTACATTATTGATTAGAGCCAAAATGTGGTCCAAAATTGACTTATAGGAAAGAGGTATCAAGAGGTGGTTAAAGGATGTCTAATTGCATGTACATGATGTTAACATGTTAATTGTATCAATATATGGTGGCAAGTGACTCTTATAGGGTGCAAAGTGACGAATATGGTGAAAAGTGACTTACATGGTTGATTAGAGCCAAAATGTGGTACAAAATTAACTTGAATGAAAGCGGCATTAATAGGTGGTAAAAGGATGTCAAATTGGATGTATACGATGTTAACATGTTAATTGTTGTATATATGGTGGAAAGTGACTCTTATAGGGGTGCAAAGTGACTCTAATATGGCGAAAAGTGACTTACATGGTTGATTAGAACCAAAATGTGGAACAAAATTTACCTGTATGAAAGTGGAATTAAGAGGTGGTAAAAGCATGTCAAATCGGATGTATATGATGTTAACATGTTAATTGTACAAATATATGGTAGAAAGTGACACATATAGGGTGCAAAATGACTCTAATATGCTGAAAAGTGACTTACATGGTTAATTAGAACCAAAATGTGGACCAAAATTGACTTGTATGAATGTGGCACTAAGAGGTGGTAAAAGGATTTCTAATTGCATGTACATGATGTTAACATATTAATTGTACCAATATATGATGGCAAGTGACTCTTATAAGGTGCAAAGTAACTCTAATATGGTGATAAGTCACTTACATGATTGGTTAGAGCCAAAATGTGGCCCAAAATTGACTTGTAGGAAAGGGGTAGCAAGAGGTGGTTAAAGGATGTCTAATTGCATGTACATGATGTTAACATGTTAATTGTATATATATATGGTGGCAAGTGACTCTTATAGGGTGCAAAGTGACTCTAATATGGTGAAAAGTGACTTACATGGTTGATTAGAGCCAAAATGTGGTACAAAATTAACTTGTATGAAAGTGGCATTAATAGGTGGTAAAAGGATGTCAATTTAGATGTATATGATGTTAACATGTTAATTGTTGTATATATGGTGGAAAGTGACTCTTATAAGGTGAAAAGTGACTCTAATATGGTGAAAAGTGACTTACATGGTTGATTAGAATCAAAATGTGGACCAAAATTGACCTGTATGAAAGTGGAATTAAGAGGTGGTAAAAGGATGTCAATTTGGATGTATACGATGTTAACATGTTAATTTTACAAATATATGGTGGAAAGTGACTCATATAGGATGCAAAATGACTCTAATATGGTGAAAAGTGACTTACATGGTTAATTAGAACCAAAATGTAGACCAAAATTGACTTATATGAATGTGGCACTAAGAGGTTGTTAAAAGATTTCTAATTGTATGCACATGATGTTAACATGTTAATTATACCAATATATGATGGCTAGTGACTCTTATAAGGTGCAAAGTGACTCTAATATGGTGAGAAGTCACTTATATGATTGATTAGTGCCAAAATGTGGCCCAAAATTAACTTGTTGGAAATGGGGTACCAAGAGGTGGTTAAAGGATGTCTAATTGCATGTACATGTTAAAATATTAATTGTACCAGTATATGGTGGCAAGTGACTCTTATAGGGTGCAAAGTGACTCTAATATGGTAAAAAGTGACTTACATGGTTGATTAGAGCCAAAATATGGTACAAAATTAACTTGAATGAAAGTGGCATTAATAGGTGGTAAAAGGATGTCAAATTGGATGTATATGATGTTAACATGTTAATTGTTGTATATAAGGTGGAAAGTGACTCTTATAGGGATACAAAATGACTCTAATATGGTGAAAATGACTTATATGTTTGATTAGAACCAAAATGTGGAACAAAATTGACCTGTATGAAAGTGGAATTAAGATGTGGTAAAAGGATGTCAAATCAGATGTATATGATGTTAACATGTTAATTGTACAAATATATGGTGGAAAGTGACTCATATAGGGGGCAAAATGACTCTAATATGGTGAAAAGTGACTTACATGGTTAATTAGAACCAAAATGTGGACAAAAATTGACTTATATGAATGCGGCACTAAGAGGTGGTAAAAGGATTTTTAATTGCATGTTCATGATGTTAACATGTTAATTGTACCAATATATAATGGCAAGTGACTCTTATAAGGTGCAACGTAACTCTAATATGGTGAGAAATCACTTACATGATTGATTAGAGCCAAAATGTGGCCCAAAATTGACTTATAGGAAAGAGGTATCAAGAGGTGGTTAAAGGATGTCTAATTGCATGTACATGATGTTAACATGTTAATTGTATCAATATATGGTGGCAAGTGACTCTTATAGGGTGCAAAGTGACTAATATGGTGAAAAGTGACTTACATGGTTGATTAGAGCCAAAATGTGGTACAAAATTAAGTTGTATGAAAGCGGCATTAATAGGTGGTAAAAGGATGTCAAATTGGATGTATACGATGTTAACATGTTAATTGTTGTATATATGGAGGAAAGTGACTCTTATAGGGGTGCAAAGTGACTCTAATATGGTGAAAAGTGACTTACATGGTTGATTAGAACCAAAATGTGGAACAAAATTGACCTGTATGAAAGTGGAATTAAGAGGTGGTAAAAGCATGTCAAATCGGATGTATATGATGTTAACATGTTAATTGTTCAAATATATGGTAGAAAGTGACTCATATAGGTTGCAAAATGACTCTAATATGCTGAAAAGTGACTTACATGGTTAATTAGAACCAAAATGTGGACCAAAATTGACTTGTATGAATGTGGCACTAAGAGGTGGTAAAAGGATTTCTAATTGCATGTACATGATGTTAACATATTAATTGTACCAATATATGATGGCAACTGACTCTTATAAGGTGCAAAGTAACTCTAATATGGTGAT
Source organism: Apium graveolens (assembly GCF_009905375.1). Lineage (NCBI taxonomy): Eukaryota > Viridiplantae > Streptophyta > Magnoliopsida > Apiales > Apiaceae > Apium > Apium graveolens. The sequence goes on along the minus strand of NC_133652.1, from coordinate 261,746,374 downwards.
AAGTCACTTACATGATTGATTAGAGCCAAAATGTGGCCCAAAATTGACTTGTAGGAAAGGGGTAGCAAGAGGTGGTTAAAGGATGTCTAATTGCATGTACATGATGTTAACATGTTAATTGTATATATATATGGTGGCAAGTGACTCTTATAGGATGCAAAGTGACTCTAATATGGTGAAAAGTGACTTACATGGTTGATTAGAGCCAAAATGTGGGAGAAAATTAACTTGTATGAAAGTGGCATTAATAGGTGGTAAAAGGATGTCAATTTAGATGTATATGATGTTAACATGTTAATTGTTGTATATATGGTGGAAAGTGACTCTTATAAGGTGAAAAGTGACTCTAATATGGTGAAAAGTGACTTACATGGTTGATTAGAACCAAAATGTGGACCAAAATTGACCTGTATGAAAGTGGAATTAAGAGGTGGTAAAAGGATGTCAATTTGGATGTATACGATGTTAACATGTTAATTGTACAAATATATGGTGGAAAGTGACTCATATAGGGTGCAAAATGACTCTAATATGGTGAAAAGTGACTTACATGGTTAATTAGAACCAAAATGTAGACCAAAATTGACTTGTATGAATGTGGCACTAAGAGGTTGTTAAAAGATTTCTAATTGTATGCACATGATGTTAACATGTTAATTATACCAATATATGATGGCTAGTGACTCTTATAAGGTGCAAAGTGACTCTAATATGGTGAAAAGTCACTTATATGATTGATTAGTGCCAAAATGTGGCCCAAAATTGACTTGTAGGAAATGGGGTACCAAGAGGTGGTTAAAGGATGTCTAATTGCATGTACATGATGTTAAAATATTAATTGTACCAGTATATGGTGGCAAGTGACTCTTATAGGGTGCAAAGTGACTCTAATATGGTAAAAAGTGACTTACATGGTTGATTAGAGCCAAAATGTGGTACAAAATTAACTTGAATGAAAGTGGCATTAATAGGTGGTAAAAGGATGTCAAATTGGATGTATATGATGTTAACATGTTAATTGTTGTATATAAGGTGGAAAGTGACTCTTATAGGGATACAAAATGACTCTAATACGGTGAAAATGACTTATATGGTTGATTAGAACCAAAATGTGGAACAAAATTGACCTGTATGAAAGTGGAATTAAGAGGTGGTAAAAGGATGTCAAATCAGATGTATATGATGTTAACATGTTAATTGTACAAATATATGGTGGAAAGTGACTCATATAGGGGGAAAATGACTCTAATATGGTGAAAATTGACTTACATGGTTAATTAGAACCAAAATGTTGACAAAAATTGACTTGTATGAATGCGGCACTAAGAGGTGGTAAAAGGATTTTTAATTGCATGTTCATGATGTTAACATGTTAATTGTACCAATATATAATGGCAAGTGACTCTTATAAGGTGCAACGTAACTCTAATATGGTGAGAAATCATTTACATGATTGATTAGAGCCAAAATGTGGCCCAAAATTGACTTATAGGAAAGCGGTATCAAGAGGTGGTTAAATGATGTCTAATTGCATGTACATGATGTTAACATGTTAATTGTATCAATATATGGTGGCAAGTGACTCTTATAGGGTGCAAAGTGACTAATATGGTGAAAAGTGACTTACATGGTTGATTAGAGCCAAAATGTGGTACAAAATTAACTTGTATGAAAGTGGCATTAATAGGTGGTAAAAGGATGTCAAATTGGATGTATACGATGTTAACATGTTAATTGTTGTATATATGGTGGAAAGTGACTCTTATAGGGGTGCAAAGTGACTCTAATATGGCGAAAAGTGACTTACATGGTTGATTAGAACCAAAATGTGGAACAAAATAGACCTGTATGAAAGTGGAATTAAGAGGTGGTAAAAGGATGTCAAATCGGATGTATATGATGTTAACATGTTAATTGTACAAATATATGGTGGAAAGTGAATCATATAGGGGGCAAAATGACTCTAATATGGTGAAAAGTGACTTACATGGTTAATTAGAACCAAAATATGGACAAAAATTGACTTGTATGAATGTGGCACTAAGATGTGGTAAAAGGATTTTTAATTACATGTACATGATGTTAACATGTTAATTGTACCAATATATGATGGCAAGTGACTCTTATATGGTGCAACGTAACTCTAATATGGTGAGAAGTCACTTACATGATTGATTAAAGCCAAAATGTGGCCCAAAATTGACTTATAGGAAAGGGGTATCAAGAGGTGGTTAAAGGATGTCTAATTGCATGTACATGATGTTAACATGTTAATTTTATCAGTATATGGTAGCAAGTGACTCTTATAGGGTGCAAAATGACTCTAATATGGTGAAAAGTAACTTACATGGTTGATTAGAGCCAAAATGTGGTACAAAATTAACTTGTATGAAAGTGGCATTAATAGGTGGTAAAAGGATGTCAAATTGGATGTAAATGATGTTAACATGTTAATTGTTGTATATATAGTGGAAAGTGACTCTTATAGGGGTGCAAAGTGACTTTAATATGGCGAAAAGTGAATTACATGGTTGATTAGAACCAAAATGTGGAACAAAATTGACCTGTATGAAAGTGGAATTAAGAGGTGGTAAAAGGATGTAAAATCGGATGTATATGATGTTAACATGTTAATTGTACAAATGTATGGTGGAAAGTGACTCATATAGGGTGCAAAATGACTCTAATATGCTGAAAAGTGACTTACATTGTTAATTAGAACCATAATGTGGACCAAAATTGACTTGTATGAATGTGGCACTAAGAGGTGGTAAAAGGATTTCTAATTGCATGTACATGATGTTAACATATTAATTGTACCAATATATGATGGCAAGTGACTCTTATAGGGTGCAAAGTAACTCTAATATGGTGATAAGTCACTTACATGATTGATTAAAGCCAAAATGTGGCCCAAAATTGACTTGTAGGAAAGGGGATACCAAGAGGTGGTTAAAGGATGTCTAATTGCATGTACATGATGTTAACATATTAATTGTATCAATATATGGTGGCAAGTGACTCTTATAGGGGGCAAAGTGACGCTAATATGGTGAAAAGTGACTTACATGGTTGATTAGAGCCAAAATGCGGTACAAAATTAACTTGTATGAAAGTGGCATTAATAGGCGGTAAAAGGATTTGAAATTGGATGTATATGATGTTAACATGTTAATTGTTGTATATATGGTGGAAAGTGACTCTTATAAGGTGCAAAGTGACTCTAATATGGTGAAAAGTGACTTACATGGTTAATTAGAACCAAAATATGGACAAAAATTGACTTGTATGAATGCGGCACTAAGAGGTGGTAAAAGGATTTTTAATTACATGTACATGATGTTAACATGTTAATTGTACCAATATATGATGGCAAGTGACTCTTATATGGTGCAACGTAACTCTAATATGGTGAGAAGTCACTTACATGATTGATTAAAGCCAAAATGTGGCCCAAAATTGACTTATAGGAAAGGGGTATCAAGAGGTGGTTAAAGGATGTCTAATTGCATGTACATGATGTTAACATCTTAATTGTATCAATATATGGTGGCAAGTGACTCTTATAGGGTGCAAAGTGACTCTAATATGGTGAAAAGTGACTTACATGGTTGATTAGAGCCAAAATTTGGTACAAAATTAACTTGTATGAAAGTGGCATTAATAGGTGGTAAAAGTATGTCAAATTGGATGTATATGATGTTAACATGTTAATTGTTGTATATATGGTGGAAAGTGACTCTTATAGGGGTGCAAAGTGACTTTAATATGGCGAAAAGTGAATTACATGGTTGATTAGAACCAAAATGTGGAACAAAATTGACCTGTATGAAAGTGGAATTAAGAGGTGGTAAAAGGATGTAAAATCGGATGTATATGATGTTAACATTTTAATTGTACAAATATATTGTGGAAAGTGACTCATATAAGGTGCAAAATGACTCTAATATGCTGAAAAGTGACTTACATTGTTAATTAGAACCAAAATGTGGACCAAAATTGACTTGTATGAATGTGGCACTAAGAGGTGGTAAAAGGATTTCTAATTGCATGTACATGATGTTAACATATTAATTGTACCAATATATGATGGCAAGTGACTCTTATAAGGTGCAAAGTAACTCTAATATGGTGATAAGTCACTTACATGATTGATTAAAGCCAAAATGTGGCCCAAAATTGACTTGTAGGAAAGGGGATACCAAGAGGTGGTTAAAGGATGTCTAATTGCATGTACATGATGTTAACATATTAATTGTATCAATATATGGTGGCAAGTGACTCTTATAGGGTGCAAAGTGACGCTAATATGGTGAAAAGTGACTTACATGGTTGATTAGAGCCAAAATTTGGTACAAAATTAACTTGTATGAAAGTGGCATTAATAGGTGGTAAAAGGATGTCAAATTGGATGTATATGATGTTAACATGTTAATTGTTGTATATATGGTGGAAAGTGACTCTTATAGGGGTGCAAAGTGACTTTAATATGGCGAAAAGTGAATTACATGGTTGATTATAACCAAAATGTGGAACAAAATTGACCTGTTTGAAAGTGGAATTAAGAGGTGGTAAAAGGATGTAAAATCGGATGTATATGATGTTAACATTTTAATTGTACAAACATATGGTGGAAAGTGACTCATATAGGGTGCAAAATGACTCTAATATGCTGAAAAGTGACTTACATTGTTAATTAGAACCAAAATGTGGACCAAAATTGACTTGTATGAATGTGGCACTAAGAGGTGGTAAAAGGATTTCTAATTGCATGTACATGATGTTAACATATTAATTGTACCAATATATGATGGCAAGTGACTCTTATAAGGTGCAAAGTAACTCTAATATGGTGATAAGCCACTTACATGATTGATTAAAGCCAAAATGTGGCCCAAAATTGACTTGTAGGAAAGGGGATACCAAGAGGTGGTTAAAGGATGTCTAATTGCATGTACATGATGTTAACATATTAATTGTATCAATATATGGTGGCAAGTGCCTCTTATAGGGTGCAAAGTGACGCTAATATGGTGAAAAGTGACTTACATGGTTGATTAGAGCCAAAATGCGGTACAAAATTAACTTGTATGAAAGTGGCATTAATAGGCGGTAAAGGATTTGAAATTGGATGTATATGATGTTAACATGTTAATTGTTGTATATATGGTGGAAAGTGACTCTTATAAGGTGTAAAGTGACTCTAATATGGTGAAAAGTGACTTACATGGTTGATTAGAACCAAAATGTGGAACAAAATTGACTTGTATGAAGGTGGAATTAAGAGGTGGTAAAAGGATGTCAATTAAGGTGTATATGATGTTAACATGTTAATTATATAAAAATATTGTGGAAGGTGACTCATATAGGATACAAAATGACTCTAATATGGTGAAAAGTGACTTTCATGGTTAATTAGAACCAGAATGTGGACCAAAATTGACTTGTATGAATGTGGCACTAAGAGGTGGTAAAAGGATTTGTAATTGGATGTATATGATGTTAACCTGTTAATTGTACCAATTTATGATGGCAAGTGACTCTTATAAGGTGCAAAGTGACTCTGATCTGGTGATAAGTCACTTACATGATTGATTAGAGCCAAAATGTGGCCCAAAATTGACTTGTTGGAAAGGGGTACCAAAAGGTGGTTAAAAGATGTCTAATAGCATGTACATGATGTTAACATGTTAATTGTATGAATACATGGTGGCAAGTGACTCTTATAGGGTGCAAAGTGACTCTAATCTGGTGAAAAGTGACTTACATGGTTGATTAGAATCAAAATGTGGTACAAAATTAACTTGTATGAAAGTGGCATTAATAGGTGGTAAAAGGATGTGAAATTGGATGTATATGATGTTAACATGTTAATTGTTGTATATATGGTGGAAAGTGACTCTTATAAGGTGCAAAGTGACTCTAATATGGTGAAAAGTGACTTACATGGTTGATTAGTACCAAAATGTGGAACAAAATTGACCTGTATGACAGTGGAATTAAGAGATGGTAAAAGGATGTCAATTCGGATGTATATGATGTTAACATGTTAATTGTATAAATATATGGTGGAAAGTGACTCATATAGGGTGCAAAATGACTCTAATATGGGGAAAAGTGACTTACATGGTTAATTAGAACCAAAATATGGACAAAAATTGACTTGTATGAATGCGGCACTAAGAGGTGGTAAAAGGATTTTTAATTGCATGTTCATGATGTTAACATGTTAATTGTACCAATATATGAAGGCAAGTGACTCTTATAAGGTGCAACGTAACTCTAATATGGTGAGAAGTCACTTACATGATTGATTAGAGCCAAAATGTGGCCCAAAATTTGTTATAGGAAAGGGGTATCAAGAGATGGTTAAAGGATGTCTAATTGCATGTACATGATGTTTACATGTTAATTGTATCAATATATGGTGGCAAGTGACTCTTATAGGGTGCAAAGTGACTAATATGGTGAAAAGTGACTTACATGGTTGATTAGAGCCAAAATGTGGTACAAAATTAACTTGTATGAAAGTGGCATTAATAGGTGGTAAAAGGATGTCAAATTGGATGTATACGATGTTAACATGTTAATTATTGTATATATGGTGGAAAGTGACTCTTATAGGGGTGCAAAGTGACTCTAATATGGCGAAAAGTGACTTACATGGTTGATTAGAACCAAAACGTGGAACAAAATTGACTTGTATGAAAGTGGAATTAAGAGGTGGTAAAAGGACGTAAAATCGGATGTATATGATGTTAACATGTTAATTGTACAAATATATGGTGGAAAGTGACTCATATAGGGTGCAAAATGACTCTAATATGCTGAAAAGTGACTTACATTGTTAATTAGAACCAAAATGTGGACCAAAATTGACTTGTATGAATGTGGCACTAAGAGGTGGTAAAAGGATTTATAATTGCATGTACATGATGTTAACATATTAATTGTACCAATATTCATGTGACTCTTATAAGGTGCAAAGTAACTCTAATATGGTGATAAGTCACTTACATGATTGATTAGAGCCAAAATGTGGCCCAAAATTGACTTGTAGGAAAGGGGTAGCAAGAGGTGGTTAAAGAATGTCTAATTGCATGTACATGATGTTAACATGTTAATTGTATATATATATATGGTGGCAAGTGACTCTTATAGGGTGCAAAGTGACTCTAATATGGTGAAAAGTGACTTACATTGTTGATTAGAGCCAAAATGTGGTACAAAATTAACTTGTATGAAAGTGGCATTAATAGGTGGTAAAAGGATGTCAATTTAGATGTATATGATGCTAACATGTTAATTGTTGTATATATGGTGGAAAGTGACTCTTATAAGGTGCAAAGTGACTCTAATATGGTGAAAAGTGACTTACATGGTTGATTAGAACCAAAATGTGGACCAAAATTGACCTGTATGAAAGTGGAATTAAGAGGTGGTAAAAGGATGTCAATTTGGATGTATACGATGTTAACATGTTAATTGTACAAATATATGGTGGAAAGTGACTCATATAGGGTGCAAAATGACTCTAATATGGTGAAAAGTGACTTACATGGTTAATTAGAACCAAATGTAGACCAAAATTGACTTGTATGAATGTGGCACTAAGAGGTTGTTAAAAGATTTCTAATTGCATGCACATGATGTTAACATGTTAATTATACCAATATATGATGGCTAGTGACTCTTATAAGGTGCAAAGTGACTCTAATATGGTGAGAAGTCACTTATATGATTGATTAGTGCCAAAATGTGGCCCAAAATTGACTTGTAGGAAATGGGGTGCCAAGAGGTGATTAAAGGATGTCTAATTGCATGTACATGATGTTAAAATGTTAATTATATCAGTATATGGTGGCAAGTGACTCTTATAGGGTGCAAAGTGACTCTAATATGGTGAAAAGTGACTTACATGGTTGATTAGAGCCAAAATGTGGTAAAAATTAACTTGAATGAAAGTGGCATTAATAAGTGGTAAAATGATGTCAAATTGGATGTATATGATGTTAACATGTTAATTGTTGTATATATGGTGGAAAGTGACTCTTATAGGGATGTAAAGTGACTCTAATATGGTGAAAATGACTTATATGGTTGATTAGAACCAAAATGTGGAACAAAATTGACCTGTATGAAAGTGGAATTAAGAGGTGGTAAAAGGATGTCAAATTGGATGTATATGATGTTAACATGTTAATTGTACAAATATATGGTGGAAAGTGACTAATATAGGGGGGCAAAATGACTCTAATATGGTGAAAAGTGACTTACATGGTTAATTAGAACCAAAATGTGGACAAAAATTGACTGGTATGAATGTGGCACTAAGAGGTGGTAAAAGGATTTCTAATTGCATGTACATGATGTTAACATATTAATTGTACCAATATATGATGGCAAGTGACTCTTATAAGGTGCAAAGTAACTATAATATGGTGATAAGTCACTTACATGATTGATTAAAGCCAAAATGAGGCCCAAAATTGACTTTTAGGAAAGGGGATACCAAGAGGTGGTTAAAGGATGTCTAATTGCATGTACATGATGTTAACATATTAATTGTATCAATATATGGTGGCAAGTGACTCTTATTAACATGTTAATTATATAAAACTATTGTGGAAGGTGACTCATATAGGATACAAAATGACTCTAATATGGTGAAAAGTGACTTACATGGTTAATTAGAACCAGAATGTGGACCAAAATTGACTTGTATGAATGCGGCACTAAGAGGTGGTAAAAGGATTTGTAATTGCATGTTCATGATGTTAACATGTTAATTGTACCAATATATGATGGCAAGTGACTCTTATAAGGTGCAACGTAACTCTAATATGGTGAGAAGTCACTTACATGATTGATTAGTGCCAAAATGTGGCCCAAAATTGACTTGTAGGAAATGGGGTACCAAGAGGTGGTTAAAGGATGTCTAATTGCATGTACATGATGTTAAAATGTTAATTCTATCAGTATATCGTGGCAAGTGACTCTTATAGGGTGCAAAGTGACTCTAATATGGTAAAAAGTGACTTACATGGTTGATTAGAGCCAAAATGTGGTACAAAATTAACTTGAATGAAAGTGGCATTAATAGGTGGTAAAAGGATGTCAAATTGGATTTATATGATATTAACATGTTAATTGTTGTATATATGGTGGAAAGTGACTCTTATAGGGATGCAAAGTGACTCTAATATGGTGAAAATGACTTATATGGTTGATTAGAACCAAAATGTGGAACAAAATTGACCTGTATGAAAGTGGAATTAAGAGGTGGTAAAAGGATGTCAAATCGGATGTATATGATGTTAACATGTTAATTGTACAAATATATGGTGGAAAGTGACTAATATAGGGGGGCAAAATGACTCTAATATGGTGAAAAGTGACTTACATGGTTAATTAGAACCAAAATGTGGACAAAATTTGACTTGTATGAGTGCGGAACTAAGAGGTGGTAAAAGGATTTTTAATTGCATGTTCATGATGTTAACATGTTAATTGTACCAATATATAATGGCAAATGACTCTTATAATGTGCAACGTAACTCTAATATGGTGAGAAATCACTTACATGATTGATTAGAGCCAAAATGTGGCCCAAAATTGACTTATAGGAAAGGGGTATCAAGAGGTGGTTAAAGGATGTCTAATTGCATGTACATGATGTTAACATGTTAATTGTATCAATATATGGTGGCAAGTGACTCTTATGGGGTGCAAAGTGACTAATATGGTGAAAAGTGACTTACATGGTTGATTAGAGCCAAAATGTGGTACAAAATTAACTTGTATGAAAGTGGCATTAATAGGTGGTAAAAGGATGTCAAATTGGATGTATATGATGTTAACATGTTAATTGTTGTATATATGGTGGAAAGTGACTCTTATAGGGATGCAAAGTGACTCTAATATGGTGAAAATGACTTATATGGTTGATTAGAACCAAAATGTGGAACAAAATTGACCTGTATGAAAGTGGAATTAAGAGGTGGTAAAAGGATGTCAAATCGGATGTATATGATGTTAACATGTTAATTGTACAAATATATGGTGGAAAGTGACTAATATAGGGGGTTAAAATGACTCTAATATGGTGAAAAGTGACTTACATGGTTAATTAGAACCAAAATGTGGACAAAAATTGACTTGTATGAATCCGGAACTAAGAGGTGGTAAAAGGATTTCTAATTGCATGTACATGATGTTAACATATTAATTGTACCAATATATGATGGCAAGTGACTCTTATAAGGTGCAAAGTGACTCTGATATGGTGAGAAGTCACTTACATGATTGATTAGAGCCAAAATGTGGCCCAAAATTGACTTGTAGGAAAGGGGTAGCAAGAGGTGGTTAAAGGATGTCTAATTGCATGTACATGATGTTAACATGTTAATTGTATATATATATGGTGGCAAGTGACTCTTATAGGGTGCAAAGTGACTCTAATATGGTGAAAAGTGACTTACATGGTTGATTAGAGCCAACATGTGGTACAAAATTAACTTGTATGAAAGTGGCATTAATAGGTGGTAAAAGGATGTTAATTTAGATGTATATGATGTTAACATATTAATTGTTGTATATATGGTGGAAAGTGACTCTTATAAGGTGCAAAGTGACTCTAATATGGTGAAAAGTGACTTACATGGTTGATTAGAACCAAAATGTGGACCAAAATTGACCTGTATGAAAGTGGAATTAAGAGGTGGTAAAAGGATGTCAATTTGGATGTATACGATGTTAACATGTTAATTGTACAAATATATGGTGGAAAGTGACTCATATAGGGTGCAAAATGACTCTAATATGGTGAAAAGTGACTTACATGATTAATTAGAACCAAAATGTAGACCAAAATTGACTTGTATGAATGTGGCACTAAGAGGTTGTTAAAAGATTTCTAATTGCATGCACATGATGTTAACATGTTAATTATACCAATATATGATGGCTAGTGACTCTTATAAGGTGCAAAGTGACTCTAATATGGTGAGAAGTCACTTATATGATTGATTAGTGCCAAAATGTGGCCCAAAATTGACTTGTAGGAAATGGGGTACCAAGAGGTGATTAAAGGATGTCTAATTGCATGTACATGATGTTAAAATGTTAATTATATCAGTATATGGTGGCAAGTGACTCTTATAGGGTGCAAAGTGACTCAAATATGGTGAAAAGTGACTTACATGGTTGATTAGAGCCAAAATGTGGTACAAAATTAACTTGAATGAAAGTGGCATTAATAAGTGGTAAAAGGATGTCAAATTGGATGTATATGATGTTAACATGTTAATTGTTGTATATATGGTGGAAAGTGACTCTTATAGAGATGCAAAGTGACTCTAATATGGTGAAAATGACTTATATGGTTGATTAGAACCAAAATGTGGAACAAAATTGACCTGTATGAAAGTGGAATTAAGAGGTGGTAAAAGGATGTCAAATCGAATGTATATGATGTTAACATGTTAATTGTACAAATATATGGTAGAAAGTGACTCATATAGGGGGCAAAATGACTCTAATATGGTGAAAAGTGACTTACATGGTTAATTAGAACCGAAATGTGGACAAAAATTGACTTGTATGAATGCGGCACTAAGAGGTGGTAAAAGGATTTTTAATTGCATGTTCATGATGTTAACATGTTACTTGTACCAATATATAATGGCAAGTGACTCATATAAGGTGCAACGTAACTCTAATATGGTGAGAAATCACTTACATGATTGATTAGAGCCAAAATGTGGCCCAAAATTGACTTATAGGAAAGGGGTATCAAGAGGTGGTTAAAGGATGTATAATTGCATGTACATGATGTTAACATGTTAATTGTATCAATATATGGTGGCAAGTGACTCTTATAGGGTGCAAAGTGACTCTAATATGGTGAAAAGTGACTTACATGGTTGATTAGAGCTAAAATGTGGTACAAAATTATCTTGTATGAAAGTGGCATTAATAGGTGGTAAAAGGATGTCAAATTGGATGTAAATGATGTTAACATGTTAATTGTTATATATATGGTGGAAAGTGACTCTTATAGGGGTGCAAAGTGACTTTAATATGGCGAATAGTGACTTACATGGTTGATTAGAACCAAAATGTGGAACAAAATTGACCTGTATGAGAGTGGAATTAAGAGGTGGTAAAAGGATGTAAAATCGGATGTATATGATGTTAACATGTTAATTGTAAAAATATATGGTGGAAAGTGACTCATATTGGGTGCAAAATGACTCTAATATGATGAAAAGTAACTTACATGGTTAATTAGAACCAAAATGTGTACCAAAATTTACTTGTATGAATGTGGCAATAAGAGGTGGTAAAAGGATTTCTAATTGCATGTACATGATGTTAACATATTGATTGTACCAATATATGATGGCAAGTAACTCTTATAAGGTGCAAAGTAACTCTAATATGGTGATAAGTCACTTACATGATTGATTAAAGCCAAAATGTGGCTCAAAATTGACTTGTAGGAAAGGGGATACCAAGAGGTGGTTAAAGGATGTCTAATTGCATGTACATGATGTTAACATATTAATTGTATCAATATATGGTGGCAAGTGACTCTTATAGGGTGCAAAGTGACGCTAATATGGTGAAAAGTGACTTACATGGTTGATTAGAGCCAAAATGCGATACAAAATTAACTTGTATGAAAGTGGCATTAATAGGCGGTAAAAGGATTTGAAATTGGATGTATATGATGTTAACATGTTAATTGTTGTATATATGCTGAAAAGTGACTCTTATAGGGATGCAAAGTGACTCTAATATGGTGAAAATGACTTATATGGTTGATTAGAACCAAAATGTGGAACAAAATTGACCTGTATGAAAGTGGAATTAAGAGGTGGTAAAAGGATGTCAAATCGAATGTATATGATGTTAACATGTTAATTGTAAAAATATATGGTGGAAAGTGACTCATATTGGGTGCAAAATGACTCTAATATGATGAAAAGTAACTTACATGGTTAATTAGAACCAAAATGTGTACCAAAATTGACTTGTATGAATGTGGCAATAAGAGGTGGTAAAAGGATTTCTAATTGCATGTACATGATGTTAACATATTGATTGTACCAATATATGATGGCAAGTAACTCTTATAAGGTGCAAAGTAACTCTAATATGGTGATAAGTCACTTACATGATTGATTAAAGCCAAAATGTGGCTCAAAATTGACTTGTAGGAAAGGGGATACCAAGAGGTGGTTAAAGGATGTCTAATTGCATGTACATGATGTTAAAATGTTAATTCTATCAGTATATCGTGGCAAGTGACTCTTATAGGGTGCAAAGTGACTCTAATATGGTAAAAAGTGACTTACATGGTTGATTAGAGCCAAAATGTGGTACAAAATTAACTTGAATGAAAGTGGCATTAATAGGTGGTAAAAGGATGTCAAATTGGATGTATATGATGTTAACATGTTAATTGTTGTATATATGGTGGAAAGTGACTCTTATAGGGATGCAAAGTGACTCTAATATGGTGAAAATGACTTATATGGTTGATTAGAACCAAAATGTGGAACAAAATTGACCTCTATGAAAGTGGAATTAAGAGGTGGTAAAAGGATGTCAAATCGGATGTATATGATGTTAACATGTTAATTGTACAAATATATGGTGGAAAGTGACTCATATAGGGGGCAAAATGACTCTAATATGGTGAAAAGTGACTTACATGGTTAATTAGAACCGAAATGTGGACAAAAATTGACTTGTATGAATGCGGCACTAAGAGGTGGTAAAAGGATTTTTAATTGCATGTTCATGATGTTAACATGTTAATTGTACCAATATATAATGGCAAGTGACTCTTATAAGGTGCAACGTAACTCTAATATGGTGAGAAATCAATTACATGATTGATTAGAGCCAAAATGTGGCCCAAAATTGACTTATAGGAAAGGGGTATCAAGAGGTGGTTAAAGGATGTCTAATTGCATGTACATGATGTTTACATGTTAATTGTATCAATATATGGTGGCAAGTGACTCTTATTGGGTACAAAGTGACTAATATGGTGAAAAGTGACTTACATGGTTGATTAGTGCCAAAATGTGGTACAAAATTAACTTGTATGAAAGTGGCATTAATAGGTGGTAAAAGGATGTCAAATTGGATGTATACGATGTTAACATGTTAATTGTTGTATATATGGTGGAAAGTGACTCTTATAGGGGTGCAAAGTGACTCTAATATGGCGAAAAGTGACTTACATGGTTGATTAGAACCAAAATGTGGAACAAAATAGACCTGTATGAAAGTGGAATTAAGAGGTGGTAAAAGGATGTAAAATCGGATGAATATGATGTTAACATGTTAATTGTACAAATATATGATGGAAACTGACTCATATAGGGTGCAAAATGACTCTAATATGCTGAAAAGTGACTTACATGGTTAATTAGAACCAAAATGTGGACCAAAATTGACTTGTATGAATGTGGCACTAAGAGGTGGTAAAAGGATTTCTAATTGCATGTACATGATGTTAACATATTAATTGTACCAATATATGATGGCAAGTGACTCTTATAAGGTGCAAAGTGACTCTGATATGGTGAGAAGTCACTTACATGATTGATTAGAGCCAAAATGTGGCCCAAAATTGACTTGTAGGAAAGGGGTAGCAAGAGGTGGTTAAAGGATGTCTAATTGCTTGTACATGATGTTAACATGTTAATTGTATATATATATGGTGGCAAGTGACTCTTATAGGGTGCAAAGTGACTCTAATATGGTGAAAAGTGACTTACATGGTTGATTAGAGCCAAAATGTGACTACAAAATTAACTTTGTATGAAAGTGGCATTAATAGGTGGTAAAAGGATGTCAAATTGGATGTATACGATGTTAACATGTTAATTGTTGTATATATGGTGGAAAGTGACTCTTATAGGGGTGAAAAGTGACTCTAATACGGCGAAAAGTGACTTACATGGTTGATTAGAACCAAAATGTGGAGCAAAATAGACCTGTATGAAAGTGGAATTAAGAGGTGGTAAAAGGATGTAAAATCGGATGTATATGATGTTAACATGTTAATACAAATATATGGTGGAAAGTGACTCATATAGGGTGCAAAATGACTCTAATATGCTGAAAAGTGACTTACATGGTTAATTAGAACCAAAATGTGGACCAAAATTGACTTGTATGAATATGGCACTAAGAGGTGGTAAAAGGATTTCTAATTGCATGTACATGATTTAACATTAATTGTACCAATATATGATGGCAAGTGACTCTTATAAGGTGCAAAGTACTCTAATATGGTGAGAAGTCACTTACATGATTGATTAGCCAAAATGTGGCCCAAAATTGACTTGTAGGAAAGGGGTACCAAGAGGTGGTTAAAGGATGTCTAATTGCATGTACATGATGTTAACATGTTAATTGTATATATATATGGTGGAAAGTGACTCTTATAGGGTGCAAAGTGACTCTAATATGGTGAAATGACTTACATGGTTGATTAAGCCAAAATGTGTACAAAATTAACTTTTATGAAAGTGGCATTAATAGGTGGTAAAGGATGTCAATTGATGTATATGATGTTAACATGTTAATTGTTGTTATATGGTGGAAAGTGACTCTTATAGGTGCAAGTGACTCTAATATGGTGAAAAGTGACTTACATGGTTGATTAAACCAAAATGTGACCAAAATTGACTTGTATGAATGTGGCACAAGAGGTTGTAAAGATTTCTAATTGCATGCACATGATGTAACATGTTAATTATACCAATATATATGGCTATGACTCTTATAGGTGCAAAGTGACTCTAATATGGTGAGAAGTCACTTATATGATTATTAGTGCCAAAATATGGCCCAAAATTGACTTGTAGGAATAGGGTACCAAGAGGTGATTAAAGGATGTCTAATTGCATGTACATGATGTTTTAAATGTTAATTATATCATATATGTGGCAAGTGACTCTTATAGGGTGCAAAGTGACTCTATATGGTGAAAAGTGACTCTTATAGGGATGCAAAGTG